>NW_025963779.1:92757598-93090098 GCF_023055435.1 Haliotis rufescens | reverse complement strand
ACATGCATCTCCCCCAGGATGCATCTACCCGGATAATCTTTGTACAACTATATATATACTCTACCCACACATGTATTTCCCCCAGGGTGCCTCTACCCAGATGATCTTTGTACAACTATATATACTCTACCCACACATGTATCTCCCCCAGGGTGCCTCTACCCAGATGATCTTTGTACAACTATATATATACTCTACCCACACATGTATCTCCCCCAGGCTGCCTCTACCCAGATGATCTTTGTACAACTATATATATACTCTACCCACACATGCATCTCCCCCAGGGTGCCTCTACCCAGATGATCTTTGTACAACTATATATATACTCTACCCACACATGCATCTCCCCCAGGGTGCCTCTACCCAGATGATCTTTGTACAACTATATATACTCTATCCACACATGCATCTCCCCCAGGGTGCATCTACCCAGATGATCTTTGTACAACTATATATATACTCTACCCACACATGTATCTCCCCCAGGCTGCCTCTACCCAGATAATCTTTGTACAACTATATATACTCTACCCACACATGCATCTCCCCCAGGGTGCATCTACCCAGATGATCTTTGTATAACTATATGCATCTCCCCAAGGGTGCATCTACCCAGATGATCTTTGTACAACTATATAAACTCTACCTACACATGTATCTCCCCCATGGTGCCTCTACCCAGATGATCTTTGTACAACTATATATACTCTACCCACACATGCATCTCCCCCAGGGTGCATCTACCCAGATGATCTTTGTATAACTATATGCATCTCCCCAAGGGTGCATCTACCCAGATGATCTTTGTACAACTATATAAACTCTACCCACACATGCATCTCCCCCAGGGTGCCTCTACCCAGATGATCTTTGTATAACTATATGCATCTCCCCCAGGGTGCCTTTACCCAGATGATCTTTGTACAACTATATATACTCTATCCCCACATGCATCTCCCCCAGGGTGCATCTACCCAGATGATCTTTGTACAACTATATGTACTCTACCCACACATGCATCTCCCCCAGGGTGCATCTACCCAGATGATCTTTGTATAACTATATGCATCTCCCCAAGGGTGCATCTACCCAGATGATCTTTGTACAACTATATAAACTCTACCTACACATGTATCTCCCCCAGGGTGCCTCTACCCAGATGATCTTTGTACAACTATATAAACTCTACCCACACATGCATCTCTCCCAGGGTGCATCTACCCAGATGATCTTTGTACAACTATATATACTCTACCCACACATGCATCTCCCCCAGGGTGCATCTACCAAGATAATCTTTGTACAACTATATATACTCTACCCACACATGTATCTCCCCCAGGGTGCCTCTACCCAGATGATCTTTGTACAACTATATATATACTCTACCCACACATGCATCTCCCCCAGGGTGCATCTACCAAGATAATCTTTGTACAACTATATGCATCTCCCCCAGGGTACAACCCAAGGGTACATCCAGGTGTGACGCAGGAGTTTGCTATGGCAGCCATGAAGTACGGCCACACCCTCGTCCCCGCCGGCGTCTGGACAATCAGGTAAACGGTATTTATACCATCAGGTCTCAGTCAATGCACTAATGCTAATGTCTGAAAATCACCCAGTGCAGAAAGGTTATTCATATTTGTTTCACAACCAGCCCGACTATTTGATGTCAACGTGTTGATTTATGTAGAGTGATGTCAACGTGTTTGTTTATGTAGAGTGATGTCAACGTGTTGGTTTATGTTGAGTGATGTCAACGTGTTGGTTTATGTAGAGTGACGTTCACCTGCGATATGTTCCAGTGACACCTGCACCGAGACAGTGACGTCCGACCAGGGTTCGCAGGGCGAAACCAGGCCCGTCCAAGCCATCAGGCTATGTAACACATACTGGGACTCTCAGGTACATTGCATAACACAAACTGGGACTCTCATGTACATTGTATAGCACATACTGGGACCCTGAGGTACATTGTATAACACATACTGGGACTCTCATGTACATTGTATAACACATACTGGGACTCTCATGTACATTGTATAACACATACTGGGACTCTCAGGCACATTGTATAACACAAACTGGGACTCTCAGGTACATTGTATAACACATACTGGGACTCTCATGTACATTGCATAAAACATACTGGGACTCTCATGTACATTGTATAACACATACTCGGACTCTCATGTATATTGTATAACACATACTTGCACTCTCAGGTACATTGTATAACACATACTGGGACTCTCGGGTACATTGTATAACACATACTGGGACTCTCATGTACATTGTATAACACATACTGGGACTCTCATGTACATTGCATAAAACATACTGGGACTCTCAGGTACATTGTATAACACATACTGGGACTCTCATGTACATTGTATAACACATACTGGGACTCTCATGGACATTGTGTAACACATACTGGGACTCTCATGTACATTGTATAACACATACTCGGACTCTCATGTACATTGTGTAACACATACTGGGACTCTCAGGTACATTGTATAACACATACTGGGACTCTCAGGTACACGATATAACACATCCTTTCAGACGTTCATAGATGGTGTGACATCCTTTCAGCAGTACACACATTTTTACCCTTTCGTAGAGGGAATAAAACACACTTGCACCCTAACGTACAAGCATAACATATACGTTTACCCATACGAACAAGTATAACACATACATTAACCCATACGTACAAGTATAACACATACATTTACCCATACGTACAAGTATAACACATACATTTACCCATACGTACAAGTATAACACATACATTAACCCATACGTACATGGCGTAGCCCATGCTTGGCCTTTCAGGGCCTGGGATTCACATACATATGGGACCGCCTCACCTTCACCTCACATACATATGGGACCACCTCACCTTCACCTCACATACATATGGGACCGCCTCACCTTCACCTCACATACATATGGGACCGCCTCACCTTCACCTCACATACATATGGGACCGCCTCACCTTCACCTCACATACATATGGGACCGCCTCACCTTCACCTCACATACATATGGGACCACCTCACCTTCACCTCACATACATATGGGACCGCCTCACCTTCACCTCACATACATATGGGACCACCTCACCTTCACCTCACATACATATGGGACCGCCTCACCTTCACCTCACATACATATGGGACCGCCTCACCTTCACCTCACATACATATGGGACCACCTCACCTTCACCTCACATACATATGGGACCGCCTCACCTTCACCTCACATACATATGGGACCGCCTCACCTTCACCTCACATACATATGGGACCGCCTCACCTTCACCTCACATACATATGCTTTCGTATTAATTTTACTGCGTGTGACCTTGAACTTCAACCATTAAATAAGCCGCCTCAGATGTATTTAAAGTAGTCAGACTATGGCGAATGTGTTCATCAGCATAAGTCCATATGTCTACAGAGCAGTCATAAACGTTTTAAGTCAATCTCACGATGAAGACACAAGACACTGATCACGTGAAGCTCAGCTGATCATATCTTATTCCAGGATCTGGTTCAACAAAACATCGACAGCATTGTCCGGGGGATGGCGCTGACACAAGCCAAGGCCGACAACCCGACATATGTGCCCGACTTAAGAGGTAACTCACTTTTATTGGAGTATATATAACTCCTGCTGCAGACGAATTGAATCTCTTGTTTTATGTTTTGTTTGTTGTTTAACGCTGCAGTCAGCAATATTCCAGCTATATGACTGCGGTCTGTAAATAATCGAGTCTCGACCAGACAATCCAGTGATTTATATCAGGAGCATCGATCGACACAATTGGGATCCGATGACATGCAGCAACCAAGTCAGCGACCCTGACCACCCGAACCCGTTAGTCACATCTTATGACCAACATAGTCGCCTTTTACGGCAAGCGTGGGTTGCTGAAGACCTATTCTACCCCGGATCTTCACGGGTCTGTTAATATGGGATCTGTAGTGTTGCCTTTTACGGCAAGCATGGGTTGCTGAAGAGATATTCTACCCCGGATATTCACGGGTATCTTTTTGTAAATGATGTCCTATTCTATATATAGCTATAACCTATTCGGAGCAGTATCGTCACACGCATTCTCTTTGTTCTGTCTGTTGTGATTTGCTCTGTGTGGTATTTGTAAGTGAGGCGAAATGGGGATTTAACTTCCAAGTATATTGAACTTGTAAAGCGTGCATGCATATATATGTGTGGCTGATTGTAGTACTCCGGAATTATGTCGAGCGCCAGGCAGTGTAAAAACAACTTGACACCTTTTGGTATGACGGGGCCAGGGAAACGAGCAACCTACCATCCGCTGTCTGGGCAGACGCTCTATCCACTGCACCACGGGTAGTATACGTTAGTACATTGTGATCGTGTATACATGTTTCAGAGTATCTGTACGGGCCGTATGAGTTTTCGCGGCAAGATCTAGCAGCACTTGATATTCAAAGGTCACGTGATCATGGACTTGCCAGCTACAATTCAGTCCGTCAAGCTCTCAATATGTCGTCTGCGACCACCTGGGGTGATGTCACAAACGACACAAGACTCCAAGACGTAAGTAGAAACGCATAGGAGCGGCACTGGTTTTAGCCATAACAACGATGCGTTCTCATTTCACCCCTACATTAACTGAAATATATCGAAACTAGGTGAGGTGAAATGGGGTTTAACGTCGCGAAAGTTTATTGCACTTATATAACACCACTCTGACTCCGCGCCGACCAGTCCTTGTTTTAATCCTTTAAAGCCAAGCGCCAGGAAGGGTAACAAGTACCATCTTTAAACATCTTTTTTTTACGTCTGTACCACTAGACCACGGAGGCGGTTACACTGAGACTAAGTCGTAGCAGTTGGGTTATCTGCACTACATCTGCAACTGTGCGTTATATCAGTATCTGCGTTTTGCTTCTACTATGAACAGAGTCTGCGAGCTGTGTACGGCAATACGTCCTTCTCTGATGACCTTGACCTTATCACTGGCGGGCTGTTGGAGACAAGGGGAAGTGGACCGGGAAAACTATTCTCCGTCATCATACAGGACCAGTTCCAGCGCATCATTGACGGAGACCGGTTCTGGTACGAAAACACTCGGAATGGGTACGTTGTCATGTGTGAAGTCAGATTACTGCCATGTTGATATGACGTCACGCTTTACGTCGGTTAACGCCATGTTGATATGACGTGTCACGCTTGACGTCAGTTAACGCCATGTTGATATGACGTGTCACGCTTGACGTCAGTTAACGCCATGTTGATATGACGTGTCACACTTGACGTCAGTTAACGCCATGTTGATATGACGTGTCACGCTTGACGTCAGTTAACGCCATGTTGATATGACGTGTCACACTTGACGTCAGTTAACGCCATGTTGATATGACGTGTCACGCTTGACGTCAGTTGACGCCATGTTGATATGACGTGTCACGCTTGACGTCGGTTAACGCCATGTTGATATGACGTGTCACACTTGACGTCAGTTAACGCCATGTTGAAATAACGTGTCACACTTGATGTTGAAAAAAAGCGCCCTTGGAAACCAGCTGACATGAGGTCAGATCGCGAGAACACAAGATTTGGAGGAGATCACAAATTTTCAGCTCATATTAGGGACGTTAAACATGTGTCTTTGTTGGAGAACGCTCAAACCAAATCATTATATGTATAAGTTCTCTATAAATCGGAATTACCATTGCGTACCAGGCTTATCAGTCAGAGCTTTTAATCAGCCAGTTGCCGATAAATAAATTGCGCGTATATAGTGTGTATATTGTTATATATTGTGTATATATTGTGTGTATATTGTGTGTATGTTGTGTGTATATTGTGTGTTTGTTGTATGTTTATTGTGTGTTTGTTGTATATTGTGTGTATATTGTGTGTATGTTGTGTGTATGTTGTGTGTATGTTGTATGTATATTGTGTGTATGTTGTGTGTATGTTGTGTGTATGTTGTATGTATATTGTGTGTATGTTGTGTGTATATTGTGTGTTTGTTGTATATTGTGTGTATGTTGTATGTATATTGTGTGTATGTTTTGTGTATGTTGTGTGTATGTTGTGTGTATATTGTGTGTATATTGTGTGTATGTTGTATGTATATTGTGTGTATGTTGTGTGTATGGTGTGTGTATGTTGTATGTATGTTGTTTATATGTTGTGTGTATGTTGTGTGTATGTTGTATGTATATTGTGTGTATGTTGTGTGTATGTTGTGTGTATATTGTGTGTATGTTGTATGTATATTGTGTGTATGTTGTGTGTATATTGTGTGTATGTTGTATGTATATTGTGTGTATGTTGTGTGTATGTTGTGTGTATGTTGTGTGTATATTGTGTGTATGTGGTGTGTATATTGTGTGTTTGTTGTATATTGTGTGTATGTTGTATGTATATTGTGTGTATGTTTTGTGTATGTTGTGTGTATATTGTGTGTATGTTGTATGTATATTGTGTGTATGTTGTGTGTATGGTGTGTGTATGTTGTATGTATGTTGTTTATATGTTGTGTGTATGTTGTGTGTATATTGTGTGTTTGGTGTATATTGTGTGTATATTGTGTGTATCTTGTGTGTATATTGTGTGTATGTTGTGTGTATGTTTTGTGTATGTTGTGTGTATATTGTGTGTATGTTGTATGTATATTGTGTGTATGTTGTGTGTATGTTGTGTGTATGTTGTGTGTATGTTGTGCGTATATTGTGTGTTTGTTGTTTATTGTGTGTATGTTGTGTGTTTGTTGTGTGTATAATGTGTGTATGTTGTATGTATATTGTGTGTATGTTGTATGTATATTGTGTGTATGTTGTGTGTATGTTGTGTGTATATTGTGTGTATGTTGTATGTATGTTATGTGTATGTTGTATGTATGTTGTGTGTATGTTGTATGTATGTTGTGTGTATGTTGTATGTATATTGTGTGTATGTTGTATGTATGTTGTGTGTATGTTGTATGTATGTTGTGTGTATATTGTGTGTTTGTTGTAGGTATGTTGTGTGTATGTTGTATGTATGTTGTGTGTATATTGTGTGTTTGTTGTTTGTATATTGTGTGTATATTGTGTGTATGTTGTGTGTATATTGTGTGTATGTTGTTTGTATATTGTGTGTATATTGTGTGTATGTTGTGTGTATATTGTGTGTATGTTGTTTGTATATTGTGCGTATGTTGTGCGTATATTGTGTGTATATTGTGTGTTTGTTGTATATTGTGTGCATATAGTGTGTCTATACATATACTGTCAGATATAAAGAGTGACGTTTGTTGCAGACTGTTTACGCAAGATGAAATACGGCAGATTAACAGTGTGACGTTCCGGCAAATCTTACTGAACGTTACTAACATCCAACCAAATAATTTGCCTGGTGACTTATTCAGCTGTCGAGGTGAGTGACATCAGTTAGTCACATTGATGCACAGGTCATTGATACACAGCAGATGAATGAGAGAGGATATTACCCTATGTCTGTTTGTTGTTTAACACCGCACTCATAGCGATATACCAGCACTCATAGCGATATACCAGCACTCAAAGCGATATACCAGCACTCATAGCGATATACCAACACTCATAGCGATATACCAGCACTCATAGCGATATACCAGCACTCATAGCGATATACCAGCACTCATAGCGATATACCAGCACTCATAGCGATATACCAGCACTCATAGCGATATACCAGCTATAGGATGGCGGTCTGTACTTCACAGAGTCTGAACCAGACAATCCAGTGATTGACACCATGTGCATCGATCTGGGCAATTGGGATACGATGACATGCGTCAACCACGTCAGCGAGCCTGATCACCAGGTCCCCTTAGTCGCCTCTTACGACAAACATAGTCGCCTTTTACGCCATGGAGAGGTTGCTGAAGACCTATTCTCTACCCGAATCTGCACGGGTCCTATGAGTGGTAGATACATCAGTCCATCACATCGATGCACAGGAGATACAAGTATGCCACATCGCCTAAGTATATCTCCATTGTATATTCCAATGTTTCGTCATGAAACAGAATATTGAGGTAACTGTAAGATTTTGCAATGCTATTTGTATACATACCCCCTCGTGCGTTTCAGGCAATGCCACTTGTAACTGTCGCCCCCCTCCAAACGTTGACGGCAACAACAGCACGATGTTCGGCGTCTGTAGCAAGCTCCAGACTTACGACTTCTTCAGTGGCAGCGAGGCGTCCTTCGCGCTCTCAATCCTAGCAACAGGTCTAACCATTCCAGGTAGTAATATTATTTCCCTCACTCCCAGCCCTGGGTCACTATACCAGGTATCCACCTCTCTCTGTGTTCATGTGATGCAGATTTTGATGAAAAGGATTCAATAAGAGTGTCTGGGTATCTGTACGTGTTGCTTGTAGGGTCTATCGGCATGCTGCTGATGCTGGTGTGGTTGCGGAAGAGGAGGGAGGCCCGGAGGAACATGTCAAGACCGAGGAAGACCGACAAGACCAAGTTTGCAGGTGACATTCATTCATTCATTCATTCATTCACTCCATCATTGAGTCAGTGAGTGAGTCAGTGAGTGAGTCGTGAGTCACCAGTGAGTGAGTGAGCTAGTCAGTGAGTGAGTGAGTGAGTCATGAGTCACCAGTGAGTCAGTGAGTTAGTCAGTGAGTCAGTGGGGAACTTAGTTATACACCAGCATAATGATGCCCTGCTTCAATGTCGCATTTGTACGCCTGCAGCATGTGAGTGGTTGGGGCCAGAATCCGGAAAAAGAAATGTCACCGTGGAGTTCAACAATCAACGGAAGAAGATAAAAGTAACGGACATGCGCGGCAAAGATCTTCGATTCATTGACCTGCGCAACACAGAAAAGGCGACGCTTAGATTATCTTACGACAAGCGCCTGGATCTGCTCTCTCTCCGTGTCCCTGGGGAGGTGGACCTAGTGAGTATATGCAGATTGTGAACCTTCTCGTCACTATGTACATGAAGGCAAGACCACTATATATATACTAGTATGTATACGACCCAGGATGACAAGGCCACTATATATGTATACGACCCAGGATGACAAGGCCACTATATATGTATACGAGCTAGGATTACAAGGCCACTATATATATACTAGTATGTATACGACCCAGGATGACAAGGCCACTATATATGTATACGACCCAGGATGACAAGGCCACTATATATGTATACGACCCAGGATGACAAGGCCACTATATATGTATACGAGCTAGGATTACAAGGCCACTATATATATACTAGTATGTATACGACCCAGGATGACAAGGCCACTATATATGTATACAAGCTAGGATTACAAGGCCACTATATATATACTAGTATGTATACGACCCAGGATGACAAGGCCACTATATATGTATACGAGCTAGGATTACAAGGCCACTATATATATACTAGTATGTATACGACCCAGGATGGCAAGGCCACTATATATGTATACGAGCTAGGATTACAAGGCCACTATATATATACTAGTATGTATACGACCCAGGATGGCAAGGCCACTATATATGTATACGAGCTAGGATTACAAGGCCACTATATATATACTAGTATGTATACGACCCAGGATGACAAGGCCACTATATATGTATACAAGCTAGGATTACAATGCCACTATATATATACTAGTATGTATACGACCCAGGATGGCAAGGCCACTATATATGTATACGAGCTAGGATTACAAGGCCACTATATATGTATACGACCCAGGATGACAAGGCCACTATATATGTATACGAGCCAGGATGACAAGGCCACTATATATGTATACGAGCTAGGATTACAAGGCCACTATATATATACTAGTATGTATACGACCCAGGATGACAAGGCCACTATATATGTATACGAGCTAGGATTACAAGGCCACTATATATATACTAGTATGTATACGACCCAGGATGGCAAGGCCACTATATATGTATACGAGCTAGGATTACAAGGCCACTATATATATACTAGTATGTATACGACCCAGGATGGCAAGGCCACTATATATGTATACGAGCTAGGATTACAAGGCCACTATATATATACTTGTATGTATACGACCCAGGATGGCAAGGCCACTATATATGTATACGAGCTAGGATGACAAGGCCACTATATATGTATACGAGCTAGGATTACAAGGCCACTATATATATATACGAGCTAGGATGACAAGGCCACTATATATATATACGAGCTAGGATGACAAGGCCACTATATATGTATACGAGCCAGGATGACAAGGCCACTAAATATATACTAGTATGTATACGACCCAGGATGACAAGGCCACTATATATGTATACGACCCAGGATGACAAGGCCACTATATATGTATACGAGCTAGGATTACAAGGCCACTATATATATACTAGTATGTATACGACCCAGGATGACAAGGCCACTATATATGTATACGAGCCAGGATGACAAGGCCACTAAATATATATTATTATGTATACGACCCAGGATGACAAGGCCACTATATATATACTAGTATGTATACGAGCTAGGATTACAAGGCCACTATATATGTATACGAGCCATGATGACCAGACCACTATATATGTTACGAGCCATGATGACTAGACCACTATATATGTGTACGAGACCTGATGATTCGACCACTATATATGTATACGAGACCTGATGGCTAGACCAGTATATATGTGTACGAGACCTGATGACTAGACCACTATATATGTGTACGAGACCTGATGACTAGAACACTATATATGTATACGACACCTGATGACTGTTTCATGTTAATCCTTGTCACTAGTGTGGTCTGAAAGTGTAGCGATGGTTCACATTATATGTTTTATTACATGTTGTTGTTTTGAATGTTTATTTAAATATCAGACATTAATTGCATTTCTTTATAACAAATGAAAACTGCCCCAGTCTAGCATGCTTTGTATAATACATCAAATTTACGTCACACTTGTGCTGTATAACATCAATAATCTAGCATAGATGACACCCTCGTAATTCCGTCCTTTGTCAGATCTTCTATGTCCGAGACACACTAGTTCTCCGGTGCTAGTAACTTTGTTGACACCAAGTGTAACAGAAGGGGTCAGTGTGATGGACGCGTTTACTTTCATTATTAATCTCAATCAGTCTTATAACTCCCTGATCATGTATCCGTCCAATCAGTCTTAAATCTCCCTGATCGTGTGTCCCTAAAATCATTCTTACATGTCCCCGATCGTGTGTCCCTCCAATCATTCTCACATTTCCCTAATCATGCATTCCACCAATTATTCTAACACCTCCCTGATCGCGTGTCCCTCAAATCAATCTCACATCTCCCTGATCGTACATTCCTCCAATCATTCTAACATCACCCTGATCGTGTATCCTTCCAATCATTCGCACATTTCCCTAATCATGCATTCCACCAATCATTCTAACATCTCCCTGATCGCGTGTCCCTCAAATCAATCTCACATTGCTGATCGTGTGTCCCTAAAATCATTCTTACATGTCCCCGATCGTGTGTCCCTCCAATCATTCTCACATTTCCCTAATCATGCATTCCACCAATCATTCTAACATCTCCCTGATCGCGTGTCCCTCAAATCAATCTCACATCTCCCTGATCGTACATCCCTCCAATCATTCTAACATCACCCTGATCGTGTATCCTTCCAATCATCCTTACATCTCCCTGATCGTACATCCCTCCAATCATTCTAACGTCTCCCTGATCGTGTATCACTCTAATGATTCTGATATCTCCCTGATCGTGTATCCCTCCAATCATTCTGATATCTCCCTGATCGTGTATCCCTCCAATCATTCTGATATCTCCCTCATCGTGTATCCCTCCAATCATTCTGAATGTCCCTGATCGTTTTTCCCTCAAATCATTCTGAATATCCCTGATCGTGTATCCCTCCAATCATTCTTACGTCTCCCTGATCGTGCATCACACCAATCATTCTTACATCTCCCTAGGTGTGTATCCCCCAGCCATTCTAACATCTCCTTGATAGTGCATCCGTCCAATCATTCTAACATCTCCCCGATCGTGCACCCGTCCAACCATTCTGATATCTCCCTGATCGTGTATCCCTCAAATTATTCTTACATCTCCCTGATCGTGTATTCCCCCAATCAATCAGATATCTCCCTGATTGTGTATCCCTCCAATCATTCTGATATCTCCCTGATCGTGTATCTCTCCAATCAGTCTTACATCTCCCTGATCGTGCCTCCCACCAATCATTCTAACATCTCCCTAGGTGTGTATCCCCCCAATCATTCTGATATCTCCCTGATCGTGTATCCCTCTAATGATTCTGATATCTCACTGATCGCGTATCCCTCCAATCATTCTGATATCTCCCTGATCGTGTATCCCTCGAATCTTTCTGAATGTCTCTGATCGTGTGTCCCTCCAATCATTCTGAATATCCCTGATCGTGTATCCCTCCAATCATTCTTACATCTCCCTGATCGTGTATCCCTCCAATCATTCTTACATCTCCCTGATCGTGCCTCCCACCAATCATTCTAATATCTCCCTAGGTGTGTATCCCGCCAATCATTCTTACATCTCCCTGATCGTGTATCCCTCTAATGATTCTGATATCTCACTGATGGTGTATCCCTCCAATCATTCTGATATCTCCCTGATCGTGTATCCCTCCAATCATTCTGATATCTCCCTGATCGTGTATCCCTCCAATCATTCTGATATCTCCCTGATCGTGTATCCCTCCAATCATTCTGAATGTCCCTGATTGTGTATCCCTCCAATCGTTCTGAATATCCCTGATCGTGCATCCCACCAATCATTCTTACATCACCCTAGGTGTGTATCCCCCAGCCATTCTAACATCTCCTTGATAGTGCATCCGTCCAATCATTCTAACATCTCCCCGATCGTGCACCCGTCCAACCATTCTGATATCTCCCTGATCGTGTATCCCTCAAATTATTCTTACATCTCCCTGATCGTGTATTCCCCCAATCAATCAGATATCTCCCTGATTGTGTATCCCTCCAATCATTCTGATATCTCCCTGATCGTGTATCTCTCCAATCAGTCTTACATCTCCCTGATCGTGCCTCCCACCAATCATTCTAACATCTCCCTAGGTGTGTATCCCCCCAATCATTCTGATATCTCCCTGATCGTGTATCCCTCTAATGATTCTGATATCTCACTGATCGCGTATCCCTCCAATCATTCTGATATCTCCCTGATCGTGTATCCCTCGAATCTTTCTGAATGTCTCTGATCGTGTGTCCCTCCAATCATTCTGAATATCCCTGATCGTGTATCCCTCCAATCATTCTTACATCTCCCTGATCGTGTATCCCTCCAATCATTCTTACATCTCCCTGATCGTGCCTCCCACCAATCATTCTAATATCTCCCTAGGTGTGTATCCCGCCAATCATTCTTACATCTCCCTGATCGTGTATCCCTCTAATGATTCTGATATCTCACTGATGGTGTATCCCTCGAATCATTCTGATATCTCCCTGATCGTGTATCCCTCCAATCATTCTGATATCTCCCTGATCGTGTATCCCTCCAATCATTCTGATATCTCCCTGATCGTGTATCCCTCCAATCATTCTGAATGTCCCTGATTGTGTATCACTCCAATCGTTCTGAATATCCCTGATCGTGCATCCCACCAATCATTCTTACATCACCCTAGGTGTGTATCCCCCAGCCATTCTAACATCTCCTTGATAGTGCATCCGTCCAATCATTCTAACATCTCCCCGATCGTGCACCCGTCCAACCATTCTGATATCTCCCTGATCGTGTATCCCTCAAATTATTCTTACATCTCCCTGATCGTGTATTCCCCCAATCAATCAGATATCTCCCTGATTGTGTATCCCTCCAATCATTCTGATATCTCCCTGATCGTGTATCTCTCCAATCAGTCTTACATCTCCCTGATCGTGCCTCCCACCAATCATTCTAACATCTCCCTAGGTGTGTATCCCCCCCAATCATTCTGATATCTCCCTGATCGTGTATCCCTCTAATGATTCTGATATCTCACTGATCGCGTATCCCTCCAATCATTCTGATATCTCCCTGATCGTGTATCCCTCGAATCTTTCTGAATGTCTCTGATCGTGTGTCCCTCCAATCATTCTGAATATCCCTGATCGTGTATCCCTCCAATCATTCTTACATCTCCCTGATCGTGTATCCCTCCAATCATTCTTACATCTCCCTGATCGTGCCTCCCACCAATCATTCTAATATCTCCCTAGGTGTGTATCCCGCCAATCATTCTTACATCTCCCTGATCGTGTATCCCTCTAATGATTCTGATATCTCACTGATGGTGTATCCCTCCAATCATTCTGATATCTCCCTGATCGTGTATCCCTCCAATCATTCTGATATCTCCCTGATCGTGTATCCCTCCAATCATTCTGATATCTCCCTCATCGTGTATCCCTCCAATCATTCTGAATGTCCCTGATCGTTTTTCCCTCCAATCATTCTGAATATCCCTGATCGTGTATCCCTCCAATCATTCTTACGTCTCCCTGATCGTGCATCACACCAATCATTCTTACATCTCCCTAGGTGTGTATCCCCCAGCCATTCTAACATCTCCTTGATAGTGCATCCGTCCAATCATTCTAACATCTCCCCGATCGTGCACCCGTCCAACCATTCTGATATCTCCCTGATCGTGTATCCCTCAAATTATTCTTACATCTCCCTGATCGTGTATCCCCCCAATCAATCTGATATCTCCCTGATCGTGTATCTCTCCAATCAGTCTTACATCTCCCTGATCGTGCATCCCACCAATCATTCTTACATCTCCCTAGGTGTGTATCCCCCCAATCATTCTTACATCTCCCTGATCGTGTATCCCTCTAATGATTCTGATATCTCACTGATCGCGTATCCCTCCAATCATTCTGATATCTCCCTGATCGTGTATCCCTTGAATCATTCTGAATGTCTCTGATCGTGTGTCCCTCCAATCATTCTGAATATCCCTGATCGTGTATCCCTCCAATCATTCTTACATCTCCCTGATCGTGTATCCCTCCAATCATTCTTACATCTCCCTGATCGTGCCTCCCACCAATCATTCTAACATCTCCCTAGGTGTGTATCCCGCCAATCATTCTTACATCTCCCTGATCGTGTATCCCTCTAATGATTCTGATATCTCACTGATGGTGTATCCCTCCAATCATTCTGATATCTCCCTGATCGTGTATCCCTCCAATCATTCTGATATCTCCCTGATCGTGTATCCCTCCAATCATTCTGATATCTCCCTGATCGTGTATCCCTCCAATCATTCTGAATGTCCCTGATTGTGTATCCCTCCAATCGTTCTGAATATCCCTGATCGTGCATCCCACCAATCATTCTTACATCACCCTAGGTGTGTATCCCCCAGCCATTCTAACATCTCCCTGATCGTGCATCCGTCCAATCATTCTAACATCTCTCTGATCGTGTATCCCCCCAATCATTCTAACATCTCCCTGATCGTGTATCCCTCCAATCATTCTAACATCTCCCTGATCGTGCATCCCACCAATCATTCTTAAATCTCCTTAGGTGTGTATCCCCCAGCCATTCTAACATCTCCCTGATCGTGCATCCGTCCAATCATTCTAACATCTCCCTGATCGTGTATCCCCCCAATCAATCTGATATCTCCCTGATTGTGTATCCCTCCAATCATTCTGATATCTCCCTGATCGTGTATCCCTCCAATCATTCTGATATCTCCCTGATCGTGTATCTCTCCAATCAGTCTTATATCTCCCTGATCGTGTATCCCACCAATCATTCTTACATCTCCCTAGGTGTGTATCCCCCCAATCATTCTAACATCTCCCTGATCGTGCATCCGTCCAATCATTCTTATATCTCCCTGATCGTACATCCGTCCAATCATTCTAACATCTCCCTGATCGTGTATCCCTCCAATCATTCTGATATCTCCCTGATCGTGTATCCCTCCAATCATTCTGATATCTCCCTGATCGTGTATCCCCCCAATCATTCTGATATCTCCCTGATCGTGTATCCCTCCAATCATTCGGAAATCTCCCTGATCGTGTATCCCCCCCAATGATTCTGATATCTCCCTGATCGTGTATCCCCCCAATCATTCTTACATCTCCCTGATCGTGTATCTCTCCAATCATTCTGATATCTCCCTAATCTTGTATCCCTCCAATCATTCTGATATCTCCCTGATCGTGTATCCCTCCAATCATTCTTACATGTCCCTGATCGTGTATCCCCCAAATCATTCTGATATCTCCCTAATCGTATTTCCCCCCTATCATTCTGATATCTCCCTGATAGTGTATCCCTCCAATCAATCTAACATTTCCCTGATCGTGTATCCCTCCAATCATTCTTACATCTCCCTAGATGTGTATCCCCCCAATCATTCTGATATCTCCCTGATAGTGTATCCCTCCAATCATTCTTACATCTTCCTGATCGTGTATTCATCCAATCATCCGTCCAATCATTCTTACATCTCCCTGATCGTGCATCCGTCCAATCATTCTTACATCTCCCTAGGTGTGTACCCCCCAATCATTCTGATGCCTCCCTGATCTTGCATCACTCCAATTTTTCTTACATCTCCCTTGATGTGTAGCCCCCAATCATTCTGGCATCTCCCTGGTCGTCTATCTCTCCAATCATTCTTATATCTCCCTGATGGTGTATACCCCAATCATCCTTACAGCACCCCGATCGTGTGTTCCTCCAATCATACTAATATCTCCCTGATCGTGAGTTCCTCCAATCATTCTTACATCTTCCTGATCGTGAGTTCCTCCAATCATTCTTACATCTCCCTGATCGTTCATCCCTCCAATCATTCTTACATCTCCCTGATCGTGCACCCCTCCAATCATTCTTACATCTCCCTGATCGTGTATACCCGAATCATCCTTACAGCACCCCGATCGTTTGTTCCTCCAATCATTCTGATATCTCCCTGATCGTGGATCCCTCCAATCGTTCTTACATCTCCCTGATCGTGTATACCCGAATCATCCTTACAGCACCCCGATCGTTTGTTCCTCCAATCATTCTTATATCTCCCTGATCGTGGATCCCTCCAATCATTCTTACATCTCCCTGATCGTGTATACCCGAATCATCCTTACAGCACCCCGATCGTTTGTTCCTCCAATCATTCCTATATCTCCCTGATCGTGGATCCCTCCAATCATTCTTACATCTTCCTTGTCGCGTGTTCCTCCAATCATTCTTACATCTCCCTGATCGTGCATCCCACCAATCATTCTTACATCTCCCTGATCGTTCATCCCTCCAATCATTCTTACATCTCCCTGATCGTGCACCCCTCCAATCATTCTTACATCTCCCTGATCGTGTATACCCGAATCATCCTTACAGCACCCCGATCGTTTGTTCCTCCAATCATTCTGATATCTCCCTGATCGTGGATCCCTCCAATCGTTCTTACATCTCCCTGATCGTGTATACCCGAATCATCCTTACAGCACCCCGATCGTTTGTTCCTCCAATCATTCTTATATCTCCCTGATCGTGGATCCCTCCAATCATTCTTACATCTCCCTGATCGTGTATACCCGAATGATCCCTACAGCAGCCCGATCGGTTGTTCCTCCAATCATTCCTATATCTCCCTGATCGTGGATCCCTCCAATCATTCTTACATCTTCCTTGTCGCGTGTTCCTCCAATCATTCTTACATCTCCCTGATCGTGCATCCCACCAAACATTCTTACATCTCCCTGATCGTGCACCCCTCCAATCATTCTTACATCTCCCTGATCGTGTATACCCGAATCATCCTTACAGCACCCCGATCGTTTGTTCCTCCAATCATTCTTATATCTCCCTGATCGTGGATCCCTCCAATCAATCTTACATCTCCCTGATCGTGTATACCCGAATCATCCTTACAGCACCCCGATCGTTTGTTCCTCCAATCATTCTTACATCTCCCTGATCGTGCATCCCACCAATCATTCTTACATCTCCCTGATCGTGCACCCCTCCAATCATTCTTACATCTCCCTGATCGTGTATACCCGAATCATCCTTACAGCACCCCGATCGTTTGTTCCTCCAATCATTCTTATATCTCCCTGATCGTGGATCCCTCCAATCATTCTTACATCTCCCTGATCGTGTATACCCGAATCATCCTTACAGCACCCCGATCGTTTGTTCCTCCAATCATTCTTATATCTCCCTGATCATGGATCCCTCCAATCATTCTTACATCTCCCTGATCGTGTATACCCGAATCATCCTTACAGCACCCCGATCGTTTGTTCCTCCAATCATTCTTATATCTCCCTGATCGTGGATCCCTCCAATCATTCTTACATCTTCCTTGTCGCGTGTTCCTCCAATCATTCTTACATCTCCCTTATCGTGCATCCCACCAATCTTTCTTACATCTCCCTGATCGTACATCACTCCAATCATTTTGGCATCCCTCGTCATCCATCCATCCATCCAATCATTCTCACACCCTTAGTCGTGTATCCCTCTAGATTCTCCGCTTCGGGGACCTGGGCGAGCGGCAGGAGATGCTGCAGTACACGGAGGAGTTCCTGCAGTCGCTGGGCGTGCAGACGGAGAGACAGGAGCAGCCGGAACTCATCATCCTCAGTCACTCCAACAACAAGGATGACAGACAGAAGCTGCTGGACAAGTTCTTCAGGGTCGTGTGTCTGCAGGTAGTGTATGGAGCTACAGAGACGGTTGACGCGGTTCAGTAGCTATATACAAGGTGTTCGTCTGTTGAATGTAGGCCAAGTGTTTCTTTGTTGGACATATACAATGTGTTCGTGTGTTGAATATAGGCCAAGTGATTCTATGGTGGATATATACAATGTGTCTATGTGTTGAATACAGGCCAAGTGTTGATATGTTGAACATATACAACGTGTCTAGGTGTAATTGATATGTTGAACAAATAGGGTTCATGTGTTGAATGTAGGTGTTTTCATGTTTAAGATATACAAAGTATTCGCGTGTTGAATGCAGGTGTTGAAATGTTCAGGCTCTGAAGAAAGACCCGACTGCGGAGGTGTGGGATTTCGATGACGATGCTGCTAACGATGTTATAAAACTGAAACTGACAAGGACAGAGTTTGCTGAATCTCTGGGTATGCAAGCCTCGTCCATCTTCATCAGGAACGTCTTCCTTCTCGCCGATACCAACAATGACGGCTTCCTATCCTTCAAAGAATTCCTGGACCTGTTTGCCGTGTTCGCCAGAGGTAAGAAACCAGATATATACCGTGTTCACTGGAGGTGATCCATGAGATATATACCGTGTTCACTTGAGGTGATCTATGAGATATATACCGTGTTCGCTGGAGGTGATCTATGAGATATATACCGTGTTCACTGGAGGTGATCCATGAGATATATACCGTGTTCACTTGAGGTGATCTATGAGATATATACCGTGTTCGCTGGAGGTGATCTATGAGATATATACCGTGTTCACTGGAGGCGATCTATGAGATATATTCCGTGTTCGCTGGAGGTGATCTATGAGATATATACCGTGTTCACTGGAGGTGATCTATGAGATATGTTCCGTGTTCACTGGAGGTGATCTATGAGATATATACCGTGTTCACTATAGGTGATCTATGAGATATGTTCCGTGTTCACTGGAGGTGATCCATGAGATATGTTCCGTGTTCACTGGAGGTGATCTATGAGATATGTTCCGTGTTCACTGGAGGTGATCCATGAGATATGTTACGTGTTCACTGGAGGCGATCTATGAGATATGTTCCGTGTTCACTTGAGGTTATCTATGAGATATATTCCGTGTTCGCTAGAGGTGATCAATTAGAAATGTTCTGTGTTCGCTGGAGGTGATCAATTAGAAATGTTCCGTGTTCGCCAGAGGTAAGAAACGAGAAATATTCCGTGTTCGCTGGAGGCGAACCGTTAGAAAAGTTCTGTGTTCGCCAGAGGTAAGAAGCGAGATTGTTTTCGTGTTCGCTGGAGGTGATCTATTAGAAATGTTCTGTGTTCGCCAGAATCGATCTCTGAGATATGTTTGGTGTTTGACAGAGGTGTTCTATAAGATATGTCGTGTTCGACAGAGGTGATCAAATAGATGAATCTATTTCATTTTCGTAATAGACTGCATATGCTACTCGAGAACTTGTACTTAAACTGCCCTCTTGTGTTATATATACTAACACGCAAAAGAAACGCAAGTCGAGTATGCAGTATACATGTTATTAATTTTCAACAGTAAAGACAAGAAATACTAATAGGGCACGATTGACAAAAAAATTACTGAAGACAGTTTAATGGAATAAACGGCAGATGACATAATTGTTTTTTTTCAAATGTTAAGGGCTTACACAGTTTCGGGTCAATACCCAAAATGTCATTCAATACCTGGTGTGGCCACCATTAGCATTGATCACTGCCACACATCTCCTGTACGTGGATCAGACGATTTGTGAAGGCCCTAGGGATCCTCCTGCACACACCCAGAGCAGCTGTGCGTAGTTCATCGGCAGCTGTAGGGACTGGGCGCACATTGTGCAGACGCCTTTGAACCTCATCCCACAAGTGTTCGATGGGGTTCAGATCAGGGCTGAGGGCTGGCCACGGTAGAACACGGATGTTGTGTTGTTGCAGAAAGGCCATTGTGGCTCTGGCAACATGGGAACGAGCGTTGTCCTGCTGGAAAATGTGTTGTTGATGTTGTACAAAAAATGGAACAACGTGGGGTCTGATCACTTGGTCGATATACCACTGAGCAGTGACGCCGTGTCCCCGACCTTGACCAACATTCAGAAAGCACATTGGTCCAAGGCTCGCATTAAGTCCGATCCCTGCCCATATCATGACGCTAGGTCCGACCCATGGATCCCTTTCCACAACGTTTCTGTCAGCGAAACGATCACCTCGACGCCGCCAAATTCTGACTCTTCCGTCTGCATGGGAGACACAAAAGCGACTTTCATCAGAGAAGATGACACGCCTCCACTCACGATGACGCCAATTGCGATGACCCTATGCCCACTGAAGTCGTGCTTGTCGATGCCATGGTTGGAGAACAGGACGACGTGCTGGTCGGCGACATCTGCGGTTTTTGGAACGGAGACGTAGGATCACAGTGTCCCGGCTAATGTGTCGATTATGTGTTCTTATGGTCTGTCGAGCACTTTCACTTGCAGTTAGGAACGGATGTCGCTGGTGTTGACGGGTAATCTGCCGATCTTGTCGAGGTGTGGTGACCCTAGGACGACCGCTCCGAGGAAGGTCATCTGTGGTCTGTGTAGCATTGTATCGATGAAGGAGACGGTGAATTGTAGTTATGTTAACGTTGAAATGACGGGCAACATCTTGGACAGACTCTCCAGCTTCCAAACGTCCGATAGCCTGGTTTCTCTGAATTTGGGTTAGGCGTGGCATTGTTGACCAAGGAGTGGTAGGTCCAAGAATCGGCCACAGTTTTATACCCACTACAGTTCGTGACAGCTCGTGACAGTTCGTGCATTTTCGATTTCGCGAGAAATGGGTGCATGATATCCACATATTCATTGAAATGGTGCGTTTTTGCGATTCGGTTTTTATGTTGCGTTTTTACTCGGGACTTCCAAAATGCAACCAACAATATTGATAACACTATCAGGCTTCACCACATGCTAAAATTTGTATCAATTTATGGTTCCGTGTTTGTTACCTATTTGCTTAAAACTACTTGCGGTTTTTTTTGCGTGTGAGTATATATTGTTCAAGTTGCAGTGTAAAGTTGCAGTCTATGCATTACCTTAAATGTGAATGTTATATGAAGCATTCTGTCATTTATAGAAACAAAATATGCCATATTATGAACAGTCTGCTGTTCTATTGGTGCCCTGGATACATGTTACAGACGTGTTATGTTGCAGGCACTGCTGAACAAAAGGCCCAGATGATGTTTAATATCTATGACATTCGCCGGCGTGGCTATCTCACTCGGGAAGATTTCTTTAAAATGATACGGTGAGTTATACAGTGGTGTACTACTTTCCGATGTGGAGTGATTCACACACAGCCTGCTATTTCTGAATCAGTTCAGTCACTATCAATGTTTAATGTAAATAGAAAACGCCAACCCCAGAGAATAATCAGTCTCGATGAAAATAAATGATGCCACCAGATGTTGACAGAGAGGGCCAGCATGACCTGCTCTACCGGTATCCTCCTGCCATACGACGGTGGCCAGGAAACAATCGAGTCTTGACTTATGTGCACAGCTGCATTATGTAAAGGGATAAAACAAGGACAGGCCGGCCGTCTTGGAGTACTGTGTTTCTGTGGTATTCATCCTAAAACTGCGGTATGGTATGTACGTGCAATCAAGTTGAACGCTGCGTTAAACCCCATTTCATCTTCTCTCCAGTTCCCTGCTGGACCTGTCTGACGCCAGCTTGGATAACGCCCACGTAACCAACCTCATGGACGTCATGTTCAGAGACGCCGGCATCGCCGACAAAGACACCATGAGTTTCGAGGACTTCAAGAAAGTGTTTGTATCTAAAGAGTATGAATCGACCCTACACGCAGCCTCCATTGCGGACGGTAAGTACAAAGTATAAGTACAAGTTATCTTCAACATCTATTTCTTGGGGCTCGACCCTATCCTATTCTGAGGAACATAACTTGTTCCCTCTGTGTGTTGCTCCATCCATCTGAGACAACCATGCTTCACGCTGTGTCAGTGGTCAATGTTCACAACTAACGAGTGTATCCAAACTACCCCCCAGCGATGACCTTCCTGCTGACCCTGGCTGTAACTTGACATCGGTTGTTGTCCGTTGCCAGGTGGAGCTCTCTCCAAACACACCAAGGAGGAGTCGCCATTGAAGGGAAGACGCAAAACGTTCATCCAAAGCTACAGGTAGGAACTTGGGAACTTTTCTATCGACATTAGATATGTTTAGCAATTTCTTTTTTTTCTCCAAAGTTGAAGCATAACCTTTTTTTCAAAACTGTTTGGGACAATTTATCCTTTTCAATAAAATCCAAGGAGTGATAGTGAGGGTGGGATGTAATGGGTTTGGGCCGGGTGATAGTGAGGGTGGGATGTAATGGGTTTGGGCCGGGTGATAGTGAGGGTGGGATGTAATGGGTTACGGTCGGGTGATAGTGAGGGTGGGATGTAAAAGGTTAGGGTCGGGTGATAGTGAGGGTGGGATGTAATGGGTTACGGTCGGGTGATAGTGAGGGTGGGATGTAATGGGTTTGGGCCGGGTGATAGTGAGGGTGGGATGTAATGGGTTACGGTCGGGTGATAGTGAGGGTGGGATGTAATGGGTTTGGGCCGGGTGATAGTGAGGGTGGGATGTAATAGGTTAGGGTCGGGTGATAGTGAGGGTGGGATGTAATGGGTTACGGTCGGGTGATAGTGAGGGTGGGATGTAATGGGTTACGGTCGGGTGATAGTGAGGGTGGGATGTAATGGGTTTGGGCCGGGTGATGGTGAGGGTGGGATGTAATGGGTTCGGGTCAGTTGATGGTGCGGATGGGGTGCAATGGGGGATGTGGGGGTGGTGGTGAGGTGGGAATGGTGGTGGCGAGATGGGTGGGGTGTTGGTAAGGTGGGAAGGGTGATGGCGAGATGGGTAGGGTGTTGGTGAGGGGGGGGAGCGGAGGGGGTGGGGTGGTGAAGATATGGGTGGGGTGGTGGTGAGGTGGGAATGTTGGTGGCAAGGTAGGTTGGGTGTTGGTGAGGGGGGGGGGGGGGGCGGAGGGTGTTGGCGAGGGGGGGAGGGTGTTGGCAAGGTGGGTGGGCTGCTGGATAGGTGGGTGGTGGGTGGTGAGGTGGGAAGGTTGGTGGCGAGGTGAGTGGGGTGGCGGTGAGGTGGGAATGGTGGTGGCGAGGCGGGAAGGGTGGTGGCAAGGTAGGTTGGGTGTTGGTGAGGGGGGGGGGATGTTGGCGAGGTGGGTGGTGGGTGGTGAGGTGGGAAGGGTGGTGGCGAGATGGGTGGGGTGTTGTTGGGGGGGGGGTGTGTTGGCGATGGGGGCGGAGGGTGGTGGTGAGGTGGGAAGGGTGGTGGCGAGATGGGTGGGGTGGTGGTGAGGTGGGAAGGGTTGTGGTGAGGCGGGAAGGTTGGTGGCGAGGTGGGTGGGGTGGTGGTGAGGTGGTGGCGAGATGGATGGGGTGATGTTGAGGTGGGTAGGGTGGTGGCGAGGTGGGAAGGTTGGTGGCGAGATGGGTGGGGTGGTGGTGAGGTGGTTGCGAGGTGGGTGGGATGGTGGTGATGTGGGAAGGGTTGTGGTGAAGTGGGAAGGTTGGTGGCGAGGTCGGTGGGGTGGTGGTGAGGTGGTGGCGAGATGGAGGGGTGGTGGTGAGGTGGTGGCGAGATGGATTGGGTGGTGGTGAGGTGGTGGCGAGATGGAGGGGTGGTGGTGAGTTGGTGGCGAGATGGATTGGGTGGTGGTGAGGTGGTGGCGAGATGGAGGGGTGGTGGTGAAGTGGTCGCGAGGTGGGTGGGATGGTTGTGAGGTGGGGAGGGTGGTGGCGAGGTGGGAAGGGTGGTGGCGGGATGGATGGGGTGGTGGTGAGGTGGGAATGGTGGTGGCGAGGTGGGTGGGATGGTGGGGAGGGTGGTGGCGAGATGGATGGGGTGGTGGTGAGGTGGTGGCGAGATTGGTCGGGTTGTGGTGAGGTGATAAGGGTGGTGGCGAGGTAGGTGGGGTGTTGGCGAGGTAGGTGGGGGTGGGGGTGGGGGTGGTGAGGTTGGGGGGAGGGGGTGGTGGTGAGGTGGGAAGGGTGTCGGCGAAGTGGGTGGGGAGATGGCTATGTGAATGGGGTTGTGGTGAGGTTCGAAGGGCGGTCGGTACTGGGACTTATGATTGATATATTTCTGCGTAGTGATTTACCACACTGTAGAAACCTGAGACAAGTTTTTCCCCATTATTTCCCTTTCAAAAGACTCTTTCACAAATATCCCAACCAATAACCCCTCATCCAATCACTCATGTCCACAAAACCACTCAACCCTGACCCGAATATCTATTTCGGTCCCAGATATCCCATGGCATTTAAGTACTAAGTCTTCGATATCTTCTAGTGTTATACTGTACCTGTATCGTAACATTACCCACAAACTGTGGATGTCTCACCCGGACAACGTGCATGTCAATCAACGTGTACTGATCACGACGGACACAACAGCTAACATCAAACAACATGGGAAATCCGTATCAGTCGTATTCAACACAATCACTCTCACCACCTCAAATGATAATGACCATGTTGTTTCAACTTTCTACCACGGCAGGGGCGCCAAAGAAGGGGGGAGACAACTCAGCCGTCAAGCCTCCAGGGTGCGAGCACCGGTCAGGAAACAGAAGTACCCAGGCACCCCTCTGGCCCAGAGGTGGTACGCCTTCAGCCGCTATGTGGAGAACTACCAGTGCCACATTTTCTGGCTGTGTCTCTACACCCTGGTGTGTGTGGGGATCTTCACCGAGCGGGCATACTGTAAGCAGGTCTTGTGTAATGTGTGGGTTACAAGAGTAAGTGAGTGAGTATGGGTTTACGCCGCTTTTAGCAATATTCAAGCAATATCACGGCGGGGGACACCAGAAATGGGCTTCACACATTGTACAAATGTTGGGAATCGAACCTGGGCCTTCGGCGTGACGAGCGAACGCTTTAACCACAAGGCTACCCCATCGCCTGTTACAATAAGAAGCAAACGTAGCCTTCTGATCCCTTGCATTTATATATGTATATGTAGCTGGAAAACATATCAGACTTTATTTGTTTTATAACCATGGTAAAGTATTGTGACCGGTTACCCAGGCACGCCGAATTATATGCGTACCTGATAGACACCCACACCAGCTCTCCATGTTACACAGTGAGGCTTGTTCCTCTCTCTCAGTCTCGGTGGAAGGAGTCCATGTCTCCCAATTCATGCCCCGGGCTCTGCGCCTTATTCAGAAATCCTACTTCCAGGAATATAGGTTTATAATGGTTGTATAATTGCGTGTAATCTATGTAAATATCCACGTGGGCATGCACAAACACATCTGTCATAATATGTTAAGTAATGATAAATAAATATGAATAACTATGGTGTTGATAAGGACGACATTGCTCATGCATTCAGCATCGTGTCAAGACTCGTTTCAGTGGATTTTGGGTATGAAATGTAATATTTTATTTGCCATGTCTGATGAAGAATGAAAGTAATCAGTTATTTGCCCCAAAGGTTGGTGATTCTTGTAGAATTTGGTAGGAACAATACCACTGGATTCATCTACAGCCAAATAAAACAACGGGGCACCAATTTAAATATTCGAAGATATCGATACGATTTATATTAGTTTGATCCCTCCTTCAAAAATAACACAATTCCATAAATAAAAAACATGACTGTGGTTTGTCTTTGGGTCTCAGACTAAACAGGACTTTTCATGGAATCTTCTCAAAAGAAATATAATTGTCTTCCACTTCTAGATGTCAAATAGATTTCTGTCAGTCACTACTGGTCAGTACAAAAGGCACATTCACTCACAAAGTTCATCCCCTAATCCCCTAAACCAACTCTCCAATCTCCCCCAAAGTGACCACCAGGCCACACCCCGTTGACCCAGCCGTCCCAGCTCAAGTACAGTGTCCGTCTCTAATTTGACATTGTAAGTTATCCTACCTTTTATGTCAGATGGATGAGATCTGATTGGTCGACGTGACCTTGATAAAATACTATGAATCCCGCCATAGTTGGAAATAAATGTCTTAGCGGGTGAATAAATCCCTTATACCACGCCACGAGCAGGTCAGGCTGCACGTGGATTTCTGAGAGGCAGAATAAATCCCTTATACCCCGCTTCGAAGCAAAAAGCCGCATGCTTCTTTTCCAGTCAATGAAAGTCATGTGACATACCACAAGTTAACCTCAGCTCAATCGAACTGCTGTTTTCTATCAATTTTGAATTTGTTTTAATTATTTTACAATGTCATATTTAAACATGTCGGTAAGATAAATTCGTTGTAGCAGGATCCCCGGGGTACATAGGGTTTTATGCGTCCCTCCATAGGCATGAAACCTTGTAGTTTTCCCTCGACAGATTATGCCGTGGGTCGAGAACATGCGGGACTGAGACGTCTGTCTGGTGCGTGGACGACGGCGATGATCCGTGGATCTGCCAGCGTCATCATGTTTAACCTCGCCAGCCTTCTCGTCACTATGTCTCGCAACATCATCACGAGACTCCGGGAGACGTTCGTCCATCGTTTTGTACCCTTTGACTCGGCAGTCTCCTTCCACAAGTACATAGCTGCCGTGCTGATGATAGCATCAAGTAAGATGTCTCATGTCGCTCTGACATAGAATGTGTATTCTATGCTTATCAGAACACCTGGGTCATGTACCCACGTCTTTGTACTTGAACATTAAAAACACGTAAAGAAACTATAGAATATTTAAAGTAATAAAACGTACCACTCATTACTCTTGTTACGCTCTACAGCCCTGGTGTCAGTCAGTGTCAAGACGCATGTCAGTCATCTCTCGCGCCACACTTTGTTATGCAGCTGCGACCTTCATGCGTGCCAGAACCATATACTCGTGGGTTCGAATCCCATGTAAGCCCGATTATGTTCCTAGGTTTGTCAGCACCATACCAATGCTCGCGGGTTTCACAAGAGTGGTAAACGTTTAGGAAGTTCAACTGTTCTGGCGTCCCGCCCACATCTGGCTGACATTCCCTGACACAACTGAAATACTGTTCAAAGATGTGTTAAACTCAAGTCAGTCACCTACTACATGTATTGTATAGAGTATGAGAGAATGTTTCCTGTATACAACAAATCACAAAACCGTTCTTGTACAGGTAGCACATGTGTGAACTATAGACGACGGAATGTTTTAAATGGGATGTTTAAGAAGTAATACAATTCTCCTCTTTCATCTCCATTCCCACACTACAGCACTGACCTGACAATGTCACTATACATGGTGTTTACACATTGCAGTCGTTCACATCGTGGGCCACTGCGTCAACCTCTACTGCATGAGCACTCAGCCGGCGCAGGACCTCAGCTGTCTGTTCAGGGAGTTTTTTAGAGCGTGCGTATTACTTACCTACTCGGCGTGTATCAGGAAGTTAGAACTATTTACCTGGTACATATCATGTACGTTTAGGGAATAAATTACATTTCGGAATCAAATGTGTATATAATACATTCTCAAAGGAAGAGCGTAGTTGTTCCCGTTATCTAAGGTGTCGTAATCGGTGTGCAGAGTTGCGTCCCCTGAAATTGGGGGTTCGAATCCCGACTCGCCCGGGTTTCCAGTTTTACACCATGCAAGTGCTCGCGAGTCTCACCAAAGTAGTAAACTTCCAATCCATGATATATAACTGAAGTACTGTTCAGAGCGGCTTTCAAACCAAACTCACCCATTCACCCTTTCGAACTGATGAGAAATACCATTGGTCTATTGACGTTAATGTATATGCTTGTCCAGGAACTGTCATGCCATACTAATGGTTGTCCTCTTGTCCTACTGCAGGTCACATGTCCTCTACACATTCCACTTTTGGGCATTCCAAACTATCACAGGTGAGACCTTTGAAGCCTCCATGTGTGCCATTGGTTATCTGGCCAACCCACAGGGTTCCCCGACCGGTCTCCACCTAGTGTATTCCATGGTGTTTACATTACAATCAAACTATTGCAAATGGTTTCACTATTAACGAAGCAGGGGCTGTGATGTTTGGACAAACATAAGTGTAGATTGTGTGAGGAACTGTAGTGATGGAAATACCTGTAGATTGTGTGAGGGGCTATAATGCTGAAGTACTTGTAGATTGTGTGAGGAACTGTAGTGATGGAAATACTTGTAGATTGTGTGAGGGGCTATAATGCTGAAGTACTTGTAGATTGTGTGAGGAACTGTAGTGATGGAAATACTTGTAGATTGTGTGAGGGGCTGTCGTGCTGAAGTACTTGTAGATTGTGTGAGGGGCTATAATGCTGAAGTACTTGTAGATTGTGTGAGGGGCTATAATGCTGAAGTACTTGTAGATTGTGTGAGGAACTGTAGTGATGGAAATACTTGTAGATTGTGTGAGGGGCTGTCGTGCTGAAGTACTTGTAGATTGTGTGAGGGGCTATAATGCTGAAGTACTTGTAGATTGTGTGAGGGACTGTCGTGCTGAAGTACTGGTAGATTGTGTGAGGGGCTGTCGTGCTGAAGTACTTGTAGATTGTTTGAGGGACTGCAATGATGAAGTACTTGTAGATTGTGTGAGGGACTGCAATGATGAAGTACTTGTAGATTGTTTGAGGGGCTGCAATGATGAAGTACTTGTAGATTGTGTGAGGGACTGCAATGATGAAGTACTTGTAGATTGTTTGAGGGACTGCAATGATGAAGTACTTGTAGATTGTGTGAGGGACTGCAATGATGAAGTACTTGTAGATTGTTTGAGGGACTGCAATGATGAAGTACTGGTAGATTGTTTGAGGGACTGCAATGATGAAGTACTTGTAGATTGTGTGAGGGACTGCAATGATGAAGTACTTGTAGATTGTTTGAGGGACTGCAATGATGAAGTACTTGTAGATTGTGTGAGGGACTGCAATGATGAAGTACTTGTAGATTGTTTGAGGGACTGCAATGATGAAGTACTTGTAGATTGTGTGAGGGACTGCAATGATGAAGTACTGGTAGATTGTTTGAGGGACTGCAATGATGAAGTACTTGTAGATTGTGTGAGGGACTGCAATGATGAAGTACTTGTAGATTGTTTGAGGGACTGCAATGATGAAGTACTTGTAGATTGTGTGAGGGACTGCAATGATGAAGTACTTGTAGATTGTTTGAGGGACTGCAATGATGAAGTACTTGTAGATTGTGTGAGGGACTGCAATGATGAAGTACTTGTAGATTGTTTGAGGGACTGCAATGATGAAGTACTTGCAGATTGTGTGAGGGACTGTCGTGCTGAAGTACTTGTAGATTTAGTGACGGGCTGTCGTGCTGAAGTACTTGTAGATTGTGTGAGGGACTGTCGTGCTGAAGTACTTGTAGATTGTGTGAGGGGCTGTCGTGCTGAAGTACTTGTAGATTGTGTGAGGGGCGTGATGAATATGAGGAGCTGTAGTGATGAAGTACTTGCAGATTGTGTGAGGCACTGTAGTAATAAAGTATAAGAAAATTGTGTGAGGAGTTGTAGTGATGAAGTAAGTACCTGCAGTTTGTGTGAGGAAGTATACTTTTTCCCCTACATAAAACCGTTGCAGGAACATTTCTGGATCCCCCCTCGTACAACTGTGCATTTAGGCCAACAAACTACCGTGGGATAATGCTGGTGGTTTGGACTGCTTTAACCATGACCTCATTATTGTCCCCCTTTCACACATCATTCACTCACTCACTCTGATGTTGCCAGGACTCGCCGGGATCCTGGTCACCGTGGTGATGTTCATCATGTACGTGTTCGCCATCCAGTTCGCTCGACGCAACGTCTTCAACGCCTTCTGGTTCACTCACAGCTTCTACATCTTCGTCTACATCTTGACATTCATGCACGGCATCGGGCGTCTGGTGCAGGATCCGCTGTTTCCCTGGTACCTGATCGGCCCCTTGCTGGTGTACCTCGTCGACAGGACTCTCACCTACAGCAGGCACAAGGTCGAGATTATTGTCAAGAAAGCCGAGCTGCTTCCGTCAGGTAACATCAGACAAATATATCTGTATATACCGCCACTAGGTAAGGTCAGACAAATATATCTGTATATACCGCCACTAAGTAAGGTCAGACGAATATATCTGTATATACCGCCACTAGGTAAGTTTAGACAAATATATCTGTATATACCGCCACTAAGTAAGGTCAGACGAATATATCTGTATATACCGCCACTAAGTAAGGTCAGACGAATATATCTGTATATACCGCCACTAAGTAAGGTCAGACGAATATATCTGTATATACCGCCACTAAGTAAGGTCAGACGAATATATCTGTATATACCGCCACTAAGTAAGGTCAGACGAATATATCTGTGTATACCGCCACTAAGTAAGGTCAGACGAATATATCTGTATATACCGCCACTAAGTAAGGTCAGACGAATATATATGTATATACCGCCACTAAGTAAGGTCAGACGTATACCGCAGCCAGATAACGTTCGACGAATGTTATTAGTTATTGTGTCTTGAGTTGAGTCAAATTAGATTAGCAGAAACATATTGGCCTAGGCGTAAGCCAAGCCCTATATTTTTACGACTTGGATTTTTCTCATATTTAAGCTTTTTTCACTATAATGTTTATAAATAACGTAACGTCACGAACGTGGTTTCTTTGATAAATAATGTCTTTGTTCATCACAATTTATGATTAAATTAAAACACAAAACAGCGTCGAAAAACGAATTTCTGTACAAGAATTTCTATATGAAATATGTGAGGTGGGTGTTGGAAAATCCAAAATGGCTGTTACTGGCGGTATCTCATATTAGGTCAGTAACAGTCATCTTGGATTTTTACTGACGGTATACGAGCTCATGTGGGGTTAAAGGTTCTGCTCTCTGATTGGCCAATCTCACTTTGAGGCAAAATAAATCTGCATATACCGCAGCCAGGTAAGGTCAGACGAATCGGACGAATCAGGCGGCCCATTCACGAAGCAATCTTAGTTTAGACAAATCGTAACGACTTACAACAGAAATGACTACTACACTGGCCAAAAATAGAAACGCATAACAGAATAATCAGTGTTTCCCTACATGTTTAATGAAATAGGATTACACAATAGATAATGAAGATACAACAACCAAATTTTACACAGGATGAGGCACATGTTTCTTACACTACAAACAGTCTTTTAATGTTCTAAGGGACGTCTGTGTCTGTGATGGCACTGTGCCAAAGTCAGTACCGGGTGTTACCACCATCAGCATCGATCACAGCTCTGCACCGCCTGGGCATGGACTGTATGAGTCGTCGAATCTGGCGTTGTGGAATCCTTCTCCACTCATCCTGCAATGCATGGTTCAGCTGTTGAAGCGTCTGTGGTTGACGCTGTCGGCGTCGTACACATCTGTCTAGCAGATCCCACAAATGTTCAATGAGGTTTAGATCAGGCGATTTGGAGGGTCATGGCAGCACAGTAACATTGTTGTGGGCAAGATAATCCATGGTAACACGTGCAGTATGCGGTCTTGCTGGAAAATCTCTCTTCTGACGTCAATGGCGGGAATAAGGTGACGTTGAAGGATTTAATCACGGTAGCGTACAGCAGTTAAAATTCCCTGCACGTGCACCAGATCTGCCCTACCATTCACGGATATGCCTGCCCACATCATGACACTTCCACCGCCGTATCGGTCGACTTCATGAATACAGTGTCGAGTGTAGCGTTCATTTCTCCGTCTGTAGACACGCATCCTACCATCATGGCGATACCGCAGGAACCGCGACTCATCACTGAACAATATCCTTCTCCAGTGCACTAGGGTCCATGGTCGAACATTTCTGCTCCATTGCAGACGTGCACGACGATGATGTTGCCGCAGAACGGGCGCTGTATATGGTCTCATTGGCCGTACCCCATGCTGTCTTAGACGATTTCTGATGGTTTGCGCTGAGACTCTACGAAGACCAGGAACATTGTTAGCTGTGTATGCTGCACTGATTGTCCGGTCGCGAAGATGCAACACCCGGATGAAGCGGTCCTGCGCCGCAGTTGTGACCCTGGGTCTTCCACTTCTCGGTCGATCTCTTGCAGAGTTGTGGAGTCTGTAGCGCTGCCACAGACGAGAAATGGTACTCTGCCTCACGTTAAAGTGCCTGGCTACTGATGTCTGACTTTCTCCAGCTTCCAGACGTCCAATGGCTCTGTTTCTACAGTCTTCATTCAGTCTTGGCATCATGAGAGTCACGTATACAGAACATCGGAGAGTGATTCACAGCAGGACTGCCAAATTTTTATACCCATCGGTATAAAGGTTAAGTAGCCGTATTTGCACGTGCAGCAAGCTTACAGCTTTTTCTCCATGCAATTTCTCCCAGTTTGGTTTCAAGATGCTGTATTTTGGCGACAAGTCACCAAATGTTGTGTTCGGGTCGAATAAACTAGTTTAAGGTCAATATTCACAGTTAGCAATGACCTTTTGTATTGAGTTCAAGCCTTCATCTTTAATAAGAGTCAAGTTTGAAAAACAGATTTCAGCTATGCGTTTCTTTTTTTGGCCAGTATATAATATGAGCGCTCTTCTTGAAGCTGTCTTAAACCTTTCGCAATGTTATCTTACTTGAGACAGTGAGCTCTTTTGTGACGGGGGGGGGGGGGGGGGGGGGGGGGGGAATAATGACTCAGTGAGTCATTGATTATTCAGGATAACCCATTGACTGAAATGTTTATTACGTTTATTTGGTATATATTTATTTGTGAAGGAGAGTGTGAAAGGCGTACAACGACAGTTCCTGAATTAATTGTGGATGACAAATAACTGACTTTCTCAGAACATTTCAATACCATGTCCGCATTAACTTCGACTGTTACACTAACTGTGACCCGGTGTATAAATTGGGACACCGCTGACTCTCCTTTACTAGTCACGTGTCTCTTTCGTCATCAGCCGCGATGCACTTTTCACATGTTTGTTTGTTTGTTGTTTAACGCCGCGATCAGCAATATTCAAGCTATATGTCGGCGGTCTGTAAATAATCGAGTCTGGACCAGACGATACAGTGATTGACATCATGAACAGCGATCCACGCAATTGGTATACGATGACATGCACCAACCAAGTCAGCGAACCTGACCACCCCATCCCGTTAGTCGCCACATACGACAAGGATAGTCGCCGATGTAGTCGTGCAGAATAAATGTTTTGTGTGCCGGCCAGCAGCCTTGATTGTTATGCTATCCCTTCCAGCAAGCATCATCTGTTATCGACTCGTTATTTAGACATCAATCATACAAGATAAATGCTATGTTTGTGGCGTGTTTTCTGTGTGCAGATTACACACAACCGAATGGTTTCTCATAGACTTCTATAGTAACGTTTTATGTAAAAATAATAAATTAATAATTAAGCATTCAACAGCTATTACCTGCACGTGTATGCACAGTTTTGTCTTAGAGCAGCAATAAAAACAAAAAAAAACAAATGACAAGGTTAGCCAGCTACTTTTCCGAGTACAGGAAGCTGAACAAACCACCCCCAGTTCCTCACCAAATGTCACCTACTTGAAAATATCTTTGGTCACATTCAGCATAAGTCAGCATGTTGAAAAGACAGTACTCAATATAGAAAAAAAACATGGTCAGTTTTAATAACTGGATGGATGTGTACATTAACACAACATCGTCCAATCACAGCCTGAAGATATCTCTCGATCTGCACTGAAGGCTCCCTACAAAAACGGCACAGACACAACTGGTTCTGACTTAATGTAGTAGAACCTGCAAGAGGACACCGATCGGTTTGTAGTCAGAAATGATACAGACCGAAAAATGTCGACTCGTTCTTCAACATGCCGTCTGTTGTCCGCTGTCGGATCTGGAGTAAACACTGACGACAGGTTCCACCCTGTTTTAAGTTCGTGTCTCAAACTGACGACACAGCGCCTATACAACTTCAAGAATTGACTCAGCTACGATAATTTTCTCTACTACATCTTTAAGACAATGTTAGCGCTATAAGTTTGGTGAAAAAGCCGTCTGGTTGTATCACGTCGTCAGGTGAGGTCAGATGAATGTTGTTGACATCCCGCCGTCAGGTGAGGTCAGATGAATGTTGTTGACATCCCGCCGTCAGGTGAGGTCAGATGAATGTTGTTGACATCCCGCCGTCAGGCTGGTGTGGTCAGACGAATCTGGCTGTTTTGAAATAATCCGAAATTGTACCTTTATGCAACAATTTGCCATTGACACTCATTAGGATAAACGTGCATTGCCTTCCGGTTTCAGCTGTGATATTTCTGGAGTTCAAACGTCCCGCTAACTTTGACTACAAGTCTGGGCAGTGGGTCCGTATCGCCTGTCTGAATCTGGGGAAGAGTGAGTACCACCCTTTTACTCTGACGTCAGCTCCGCACGAGGAAAATCTGTCTTTGCACATCCGGGCAGTTGGCCCGTGGACCAGCAATCTGCGCGAGACCTATGACCCCAGCAACCTTGACATGAACAAGTTACCCAAGGTGAGCCAAGACGAACAGTACCTTCCTAGCCTCCCACAAGCCCTGGGTGGTGTTATTGTGACGGGAGTGGCATACGCGTCTCTTTCCGACGTGAATCTGTTTGAGTGACATGAACGTCATTAAGCGACACTAACGTCTTGGTGGTAAACGGCATTGCGTAGTTGTCTGTGTGCGGAATGATCTGAATAGTTTTTGTGCACCATGGGATGTGAGAGTGTGAGTAAGTTGTGTTTAACGCTGCTTTTAACATTATTCCTGTTATATCACGGCGTGTCAGATCAATGTTGGAGGAAAGCCCGAAGTAATGCAGGTCAAAGACGTTTACCACTTCGGTGAAACCCACGAGCACGGGTATGGTGCTGACAAACCTAGAAACATAATCGGGGGGAACCGGGATTCGAACCCATAATCATAGGTGTGTGGCGTGCACAAGGGACGCAACTCTGCACAGCGAATCGCGGCGCCTAAGATGACTGGTATGTGAGAGGCAAGTATGAACGTCTTTGACCGCATTGATCATTTCTGAGCGGCATCAACATCTCTGAGCGAAATGGTAGTCTTGAACGGCCGGGCTGTGGTTAGTGTGACCAGGCTATGGTTAGTGTGACCAGGCTGTGGTTAGTGTGACCAGGCTGTGGTTAGTGTGACCAGGCTATGGTTAGTGTGACCAGGCTGTGGTTAGTGTGACCAGGCTGTGGTTAGTGTGTCCAGGCTATGGTTAGTGTGACCAGGCTGTGGTTAGTGTGTCCAGGCTGTGGTTAGTGTGACCAGGCTGTGGTTAGTGTGACCAGGCTGTGGTTAGTGTGACCAGGCTGTGGTTAGTGTGACCAGGCTATGGTTAGTGTGACCAGGCTGTGGTTAGTGTGACCAGGCTGTGGTTAGTGTGACCAGGCTGTTGTTAGTGTGACCAGGCTGTGGTTAGTGTGACCAGGCTGTGGTTAGTGTGACCAGGCTATAGTTAGTGTGACCAGGCTGTGGTTAGTGTGACCAGGCTGTAGTTAGTGTGACCAGGCTATGGTTAGTGTGTCCAGGCTATGGTTAGTGTGACCAGGCTGTGGTTAGTGTGACCAGGCTGTGGTTAGTGTGTCCAGGCTGTGGTTAGTGTGTCCAGGCTGTGGTAAATGTGACCAGGATATGGTTAGTGTGTCCAGGCTGTGGTTAGTGTGACCAGGCTGTGGTTAGTGTGACCAGGCTATGGTTAGTGTGACCAGGCTGTGGTTAGTGTGACCAGGCTATGGTTAGTGTGACCAGGCTATGGTTAGTGTGACCAGGCTGTGGTTAGTGTGACCAGGCTGTGGTTAGTGTGTCCAGGCTGTGGTTAGTGTGTCCAGGCTGTGGTAAATGTGACCAGGATATGGTTAGTGTGTCCAGGCTGTGGTTAGTGTGACCAGGCTGTGGTTAGTGTGACCAGGCTATGGTTAGTGTGACCAGGCTGTGGTTAGTGTGACCAGGCTGTGGTTAGTGTGACCAGGCTGTGGTTAGTGTGTCCAGGCTGTGGTTAGAGTGACCAGGCTGTGGTTAGTGTGACCAGGCAGTCTTTCGGTGGGCCAGGGCGTTTTGGAATGCCACGAGAGTCTTTGAATGACACTTTGGGAATTGTGGTTGAGGCAAAAGCAAATGTTGCCAGATGTACGTTGGAGGGCGATCTTTCAGAAGCAATGCAGGTGTATTCTATGTTCTAGGCATTGTAGTCCTCGTGGTACGTCTGTTCTAGTTGTATCTCGACGGGCCATTCGGCGAGGGGCATCAGGACTGGTACACATTCGACATCGCAGTGCTTGTGGGTGGCGGGATAGGCGTGACGCCGTTTGCCTCCATTCTCAAAGACATTGCGTTCAAGTCACAGACGGGGGCTCGCTTTACATGTAAAAAGGTAAACAGGCATTACAAGCAGAAATGTTTTTGTGTTGATGTTGGTTACAGGTAGGTCTAACTTCAAACGAGAGCTACTTTTCTCAAAATATTTACGATGTTGATGAGAGCATGTCAGCTTGTCATTACAAGCTAATTGTGAAGCTAACATGTACACTTGGCAGGGCATGGAGGCCTCGCTCAGGTGACATCACACTCGGAAAGTTTACGACCGCTACATTGGTGAACAAAGTGGGGCTGAATACATTCATATTACATTTGAGAATCTCAGTACCCTAAGATGCGGCCTGGGATGTACTCCATTTGACGGAGAGTGTGTGGCAGGGCGTGGAGTCACACAGATTACTTCCTGACCCGTGAAGATCCGGGTTTTCAGCAACCTTTGCGTGCCGTAAAAGGCGACTATGTTTGTCGAAAGAGGCGACTGACGGGATTTGGTGCTCAGGCTCGGTTGATGCATGTCATCGTATCCCAATTGCATGTATCGCTGCTCATGATGTCAATCACTGGATTGTCAGGTCCAGACTCGATTATTTACAGAACGCCGTCATATACCTGGAATACTGGTGAATGCGGCGATAAACAACAAACCAAACCAAAAAACATCCTTATCTTGTCGCCTTGGTGTCAACCGTCTGTCAAGAAAACTGAAAGTAGCAATCAATGGACAATGCTATGTGTGTCAGGTATCTAGGAGTGTATATATCTCGTATGTAGGTGTACTTCGTGTGGGTGACGCGCACCCAGAAGCACTACGAGTGGCTGGTTGACATCATCAGGGATGTGGAGAACAAGGACAAGCACAACATCGTCAGCGTCCACATCTTCGTCACGCAGTTCCAGCAGAAGTTCGATCTGAGGACCACCATGTTGGTATGTGAGACACTGATTACCTCGGTAGTGTTCAGAACTAGAACAGGAAGCCATTCACAATATCGATCACTCGATTATCTGGTCCAAACTCGACTTTTTACAGGCCGTCTTCATGTAGGTGGGTTAATGCAGAGTGTGGCGTTAAACAACATACATATAAACAAGGGCCTCTGTTTCAGTACATCTGTGAGCGACACTTCCAGAAGGTGGAAAACCGCAGCCTGCTGACTGGCCTCCGGGCTGTCACCCACTTCGGGCGGCCCGAGTTTGATGAGTTCCTCAACTCTCTCCACTATGAACACCCACAGGTCTGTATCACCAGGAATCACTTCAGACTTGGTCAGTAAGAATCATGCCGTTCCATTCATCCTTACCACGTGGCGAAACAATATATGTCAATGTACAACCCAAAATCACGTGACACCGACCTCGAATACTAACTCGTCACCTGATGAATATTGATTGTCTGCTAGAAAACAAGATGGCGTCTGGTACGACCATTTCACGGTTCGCTGCTAAGTTACTATAATGAAACACGGGACGGTTTAAAGACCACCTCAGGGGTCGGGTCCTTGGTTTTGCATATTGACCTCGTCAGGGGTAATTATTTGTATAATGACATATGCATGAGTCCACGAGTACTGCATGATAGGTTGTCTCTGTTCTGGCAGGTTCGCCGCGTGGGCGTCTTCAGCTGTGGTCCAGGCCCAATGACCAACTCAGTCCAGGCAGCATGTAGTTACCTCAACACTCTGGAGGGGCCAAGCTACACCCACCACTTCGAGAACTTCTAGACTCAGCGTCCTCATCAAGCATCACGTCCAACTTCGCAAGTCGGGTTCTCTACATTTGTCACTTAGAGATACAGCGGACATACGCACCGCTGATTGGCGACCTTGACCACTGTGTAAAGGTGAAGGACGACGTAGCATGTAACAGCAGAACCATAACTGACGTGTATGCTTGGGAGCTGTGTTGTTTTGATTTAGACTGCCATATTATCTGGCGAAGACGCCACGAGTCTCTCGCTACATTGTATATAGAGAGTAGAGAATTGTAAGTTACTATACAGAAGTACTTCAGCCCTGTGACGGGGACCTAGGGTCCTTGATAGAGTGCACGTACTCGTGTGTGTCTCCACATTGGTAAACCTATGTCACATTTAGCTTATTTCAGCTGTAATGAGCTTAATCGGCGTTATAGCGAAGTCCACTTACATTCACATTTACTGACAGCCACGGCAGTTTCCAGACGAGTTACGTCCAGCTAGCCACCAGACACCGTGACAGCCCATGGAGTGCGGTTACAGGCGTGATGGACTCGCATCTTCCTTGTTTAGTCACGACATTGTGTTTGAGAGTGACTTGACAAATCCCTGTACGATTTCCTGCGAGATCACGAGCGAATGCCATATGTCATAACAGGGTATATTGTCTCGGAATGTATGCTATGTGTAATTAGATTTCTATGTATATTTAAAGAGAGTTATTCAAGGATGTATCTAATTGCCTGCTCGATCCTTTGAATGCATATGGATTCTGATATTTTACCTAATCCCGGATCAAACACGTCCTTTCTGTAACCATTGTTTCACATCCCCATTGCGTCATCTCAACTGGCACTATTGTGATGTTTATTAACATGTTGATATATTTTACAAGAATATGATGTACTTATTATTGACATATATAAATACATTAGGTAATGTGTACACTCAAAGGCAAACATGTTCCTATATTTCACACGGAGATTCGTCCCAAGCCAATACCGTTAAAGTCCTCTGTTTATTTGGAGATTAAACGTGTACCGATGTTTCATTGGGCTGTGGATGGCGGCAATATGCCCTGTAAAACTATCATCTAAAATTCATATTGTACCCAGGAAAGTTTGTTATTTACCCACTTTTGGTCACATTTTCTTTATATTATGACAGCAGTTTGTAATCCCACAGTGGAGGTGCGATCGTCTATCTATACATACAGACTTAAAGTCATATCATTATTATTATTATTAACTCAGTTATCAATAAAATGTTATGGTCACTGATACATTTCACGGTGTATATTTTCATAATATTAAGAGTGAGTGAGTTGGGTTTAACGCCGCTTTGAACATATTCCAGTTATGTCACGGCATATCAGCTTAATGCGGGAGGAAAGCCCGAAGTGATGCAGGTCTCAGACGTTTACCACATTGTGAAACCCACAAGCATGGGTATGGTGCTGACAAACCTAGAAACTTTATCGGGACGGGATTCGAACACACGACCATAGAATTCTGGTGCGCATAAGGGACGCAAATCTGTATAGCGAATCGCGGCGCCTCTGACGACAGGGCCACCCGTGCCTCTCATAATAGTCGTATACATGCATGCATGAGTATGCAAGTGTAATTGTATCTGTAGATCTGTTCGGCAACAAGGGAGTGCACGTGTATGCATGTGTGATTGTTACATACAGGTGCGGTGTTCATCAACAGGAGGGTGCACGTGTATTGACATGATGTTTGTGCCATTAAAGCTCCAGTAAGTCCGAAGTGTTTGAAATGTACAATAGAATCGCCCTTAAAAAGAAACATTTGTAAAGCTCAAACAATAAACCGAGCCCCAGGTTCGTGTATGCGTAGCCCGGAGGGGTAGATGAGGCGGCAGATAAAGTTACTGGTCACGGATGAAGGAACAAACTTCCTTGTATGTGCGGCAACAATGTCGCATAACATATCCCGAGGCAAGTGGCTTCGTGAGTCTAAATAAGCTGGCTTTGTTTATTCTTTGTCTCTTATATGTTTGTTGTTGTTTTCTTCATGTCAATATGTTTTAACTGATGCCACTGAAATGGCACGATAATCACACCTGTTCGCGAATACCTGGTATCATAGCTATTTGATAGTGATTCATAAACATATGCTGAAGATAAAGTCGGAATCGGAACATAGACTCACTTTTCACTTTTGATTAAACTGTGACACGAACCTGGCTATCAGAGGCAATGAACGTGCAACATGCTGGGATCATCATCAGGGTCACTCTGGCCGCATGTAGGAAATGTCACTGGCTACAAAGTCTGCTGCAAACCATTGTAATGATGGGCATCCAGTGCCAGAATGGGGATGATAGACCACACACGTAACAGACTAACAGATCCTGATAGACCACACACGTGACAGACTAACAGATCCTGATAGACCACACACGTCGCAGACTAACTGATCATAATAGACCACACACGTGACAGACTAACAGATCCTGATAGACCACACACGTCGCAGACTAACTGATCATGATAGACCACACACGTGACAGACTAACTGATCATGATAGACCACACACGTGACAGACTAACAGATCCTCATAGACCACACACGTGACAGATTAACAGATCCTGATAGACCACACACGTCGCAGACTAACTGATCATGATAGACCACACACCTGACAGACTAACAGATCCTGATAGACCACACACGTGACAGACTAACTGATCCTAATAGACCACACACGTGACAGACTAACAGATCCTGATAGACCACACACGTGACAGACTAACAGATCCTGATAGACCACACACGTCGCAGACTAACTGATCATGATAGACCACACACGTGACAAACTAACAGATCCTGATAGACCACACACGTCGCAGACTAACTGGTCATGATAGACCACACACGTGACAGACTAACTAATCCTGATAGACCACACACGTCGCAGACTAACTGGTCATGATAGACCACACACGTGACAGACTAAAAGATCATGATAGACCACACACGTGACAGACTAACAGATCCTGATAGACAACACACGTCGCAGACTAACTGATCATGATAGGCCACACACGTGACAGACTAACAGATCCTGATAGACAACACACGTCGCAGACTAACTGATCCTAATAGACCACACACGTGACAGACTAACAGATCCTGATAGACCACACACGTGACAGACTAACAGATCCTGATAGACCACACACGTCGCAGACTAACTGATCATGATAGACCTCACACGTGACAAACTAACAAATCCTGATAAACCACACACGTCGCAGACTAACTGATCATGATAGACCACACACGTGAAGGACTAACTGATCATGATAGACCACACACGTCGCAGACTAACTGATCCTGATAGACCACACACGTGACAGACTAACTGATCCTGATAGACCACACACGTCGCAGACTAACTGATCATGATAGACCACACACGTTGCAGATTAACTGATCATGATAGACTACACACGCCGCAGACTAACTGATCATGATAGACCACACACGTGACAGACTAACTGATCCTGATAGACCGCACACGTCGCAGACTAACTGATCATGATAGACCACACACGTCGTGGAGTAACTGATCATGATAGACCACACACATCGCGGACTAACTGATCATGATAGACCACACAAGTCGCAGACGAACTGATCTTGATAGACCACACACGTCGCAGACTAACTGATCATGATAAACCACACACGTTGCGGACTAACTGATCATGATAGACCACACACGTCGCAGACTAACTGATCATGATAGACCACACACGTGACAGACTTACAGATCATGATAGACCACACACGTGACAGACTAACAGATCTTGATAGACCACACACGTCGCAGACTAACTGATCATGATAGGCCACACACGTGACAGACTAACAGATCCTGATAGACCACACACGTGACAGACTAACAGATCATAATAGACCCCACACGTCGCAGACTAACTGATCATGAAAGACCTCACACGTGACAAACTAACAAATCCTGATAGACCACACACGTCGCAGACTAACTGATCATGATAGACCACACACGTGACAGACTAACTGATCATGATAGACCACACACGTCGCAGACTAACTGATCCTGATAGACCAGACACGTGACAGACTAACTGATTCTGATAGACCACACACGTCGCAGACTAACTGATCATGATAGACCACACACGTCGCAGATTAACTGATCATGATAGACCACACACGTCGCAAACTAACTGATCATGATAGACCACACACGTCGCAGACTTACTGATCATGATAGACCACACACGTCGCAGACTAACTGATCATGATAGACCACATATGTCGCAGACTAACTGATCATGATAGACCACACACGTGACAGACTAACTGATCCTGATAGACCACACACGTCGCAGACTAACTGGTCATGACAGACCACACACGTAGCAGACAAACTGATCATGATAGACCACACACGTCGCAGACTAACTGATCATGATAGACCACACACGTCGCAGACAAACTGATCATGATAGACCACACACGTCGCAGACTAACTGATCTTGATAGACCACACACGTAGCAGACAAACTGATCATGATAGACCACACACGTGACAAACTAACAGATCCTGATAGACCACACACGTCGCAGACTAACTGGTCATGATAGACCACACACGTGACAGACTAACTGATCATGATAGACCACACACGTCGCAGACTAACTGATCATGATAGACCACACACGTGACAGACTAAAAGATCATGATAGACCACACACGTGACAGACTAACAGATCCTGATAGACCACACACGTCGCAGACTAACTGATCATGATAGGCCACACACGTGACAGACTAACAGATCCTGATAGACCACACACGTCGCAGACTAACTGATCATGATAGACCTCACACGTGACAAACTAACAAATCCTGATAAACCACACACGTCGCAGACTAACTGATCATGATAGACCACACACGTGAAGGACTAACTGATCATGATAGACCACACACGTCGCAGACTAACTGATCCTGATAGACCACACACGTGACAGACTAACTGATCCTGATAGACCACACACGTCGCAGACTAACTGATCATGATAGACCACACACGTTGCAGATTAACTGATCATGATAGACTACACACGCCGCAGACTAACTGATCATGATAGACCACACACGTGACAGACTAACTGATCCTGATAGACCGCACACGTCGCAGACTAACTGATCATGATAGACCACACACGTCGTGGAGTAACTGATCATGATAGACCACACACATCGCGGACTAACTGATCATGATAGACCACACAAGTCGCAGACGAACTGATCTTGATAGACCACACACGTCGGAGACTAACTGATCATGATAAACCACACACGTTGCGGACTAACTGATCATGATAGACCACACACGTCGCAGACTAACTGATCATGATAGACCACACACGTGACAGACTTACAGATCATGATAGACCACACACGTGACAGACTAACAGATCTTGATAGACCACACACGTCGCAGACTAACTGATCATGATAGGCCACACACGTGACAGACTAACAGATCCTGATAGACCACACACGTGACAGACTAACAGATCATAATAGACCCCACACGTCGCAGACTAACTGATCATGAAAGACCTCACACGTGACAAACTAACAAATCCTGATAGACCACACACGTCGCGGACTAACTGATCATGATAGACCACACACATGACAGACTAACTGATCATGATAGACCACACACGTCGCAGACTAACTGATCCTGATAGACCAGACACGTGACAGACTAACCGATCCTGACGGACAGACACGTCGCGGACTAACTGATCATTATGGACCACACACGTCGCGGATTAACTGATAATAATGGACCACCCACGTCGCGGATTAACTGATGTTGATGGACCACAAACGTCGCGAACTAACTGATCTTGATGGACCACACATGTCGCGGATTAACTGATCATGATAGACCAAACAGGTCTCTGACTAACTGATCTTGATGGACCACACACGTCGCGGATTAACTGATCTTGATAGACCACACAGGTTGCGGACTAACTGATCTTGATGGACCACACACGTCGCGGACTAACTGATCATGATGGACCACACACGTCGCAGACTAACTGATCATGATGGACCACACACGTCGCGGACTAACTGATCTTGATGGACCACACACGTCGCGTTTTAACTGATCTTGATGGACCACATACGTCGCGGAATAACTGATCTTGATGGACCACACACGTCGCTGATTAACTGATCATGATGGACCACACACGTCGCGGACTAACTGATCTTGATGGACCACACACGTCGCGAATTAACTGATCTTGATGGACCTCACATGTCGCGGACTAACTGATCTTGATGGACCACACACGTTGCGGATTAACTGATCTTGATGGACCACACACGTCGCAGACGAACTGATCTTGATGGACCACACAGGTCGCGGACTAACTGATTTTGATGGACCACACACGTCGCGGATTAACTGATCATGATGGACCACACACGTCGTGGACTAACTGATCTTGATTGACCACACACGTCGCGGACTAACTGATCTTGATGGACCACACACGTCGGAAACTAACTGATCCTAATGGACCACACACGTCGCGGACTAACTGATCTTGATTGACCACACATGTCGCGGATTAACTGATCTTGATGGAACAAACACGTCGCGGACTAACTGATCCTAATGGACCACACACGTCACGGACTAACTGATCTTGATTGACCACACACGTCGCGGACTAACTGATCATGATGGACCACACATGTCGCGGACTAACTGATCCTGATGGACCACACACGTTGCGGACTAACTGATCATGATGGACCACACACGTCGCGGACTAACTGATCTTGATTGACCACATACGTTGCGGACTAACTGATCTTGATGGACCACACACGTGACAGACTAACCGATCCTGACGGACAGACACGTCGCGGACAAACTGATCATTATGGACCACACACGTCGCGGATTAACTGATCATGATGGACCACACACGTCGCTGACTAACTGATCTTGATGGACCACACACGTCGCGGATTAACTGATCTTGATGGACCACACACGTCGCGGATTAACTGATCATGATGGACCACACACGTCGCAGACTAACTGATCTTGATGGAACACACACGTCGTGGACTAACTGATCATGATAGACCACACATGTCGCGGACTAACTGATCTTGATGGACCACACACGTCGCGGATTAACTGATCTTGATGGACCACACAGGTCTCTGACTAACTGATCCTGTTTGGCCACACACGTCGCGGATTAACTGATCTTGATGGACCACACACGTTGCGGACTTACTGATCTTGATGGACCACACACGTCGCGGACTAACTGATTATGATGGACCACACACGTCGCGGATTAACTGATCTTGATGGACCACACACGTCGCGGACTAACTGATCATGATGGACCACATACGTCGCGGAGTAACTGATCTTGATGGACCACACACGTCGCGGATTAACTGATCATGATGGACCACACACGTCGCGGACTAACTGATTTTGATGGACCACACACGTCGCGGATTAACTGATCATGATGGACCACACACGTCGCGGACTAACTGATCTTGATGGACCACACACGTCGCGGATTAACTGATCTTGATGGACCACACACGTTGCGGACTAACTGATCTTGATGGACCACACACGTCGCGGATTAACTGATCATGATGGACCACACACGTGACAGACTAACAGATCCTGATAGACCACACACGTGACAGAGTAACTGATCCTAATAGACCACACAAGTGACAGACTAACAGATCCTGATAGACCACACACGTGACAGACTAACAGATCCTGATAGACCACACACGTCGCCGACTAACTGATCATGATAGACCACACACGTGACAAACTAACAGATCCTGATAGACCACACACGTCGCAGACTAACTGGTCATGATAGACCACACACGTGACAGACTTACTGATCATGATAGACCACACACGTCGCAGACTAACTGATCATGATAGACCACACACGTGACAGACTAAAAGATCATGATAGACCACACACGTGACAGACTAACAGATCCTGATAGACCACACACGTGACAGACTAAAAGATCATGATAGACCACACACGTGACAGACTAACAGATCCTGATAGACCACACACGTCGCCGACTAACTGATCATGATAGACCACACACTTGACAGACTAACTGATCCTAATAGACCACACACGTGACAGACTAATATATCCTGATAGACCACACACGTGACAGACTAACAGATCCTGATAGACCACACACGTCGCAGACTAACTGATCATGATAGACCACACACGTGACAAACTAACAGATCCTGATAGACCACACACGTCGCAGACTAACTGGTCATGATAGACCACACACGTGACAGACTAACTGATCATGATAGACCACACACGTCGCAGACTAACTGATCATGATAGACCACACACGTGACAGACTAAAAGATCATGATAGACCACACACGTGACAGACTAACAGATCCTGATAGACCACACACGTCGCAGACTAACTGATCATGATAGACCACACACGTGAAGGACTAACTGATCCTGATAGACCATACACGTCACAGACTAACTGATCATGATAGACCACACACGTCGCAGACTAACTGATCCTGATAGACCTCACACGTGACAGACTAACTGATCCTGATAGACCACACACGTCGCAGACTAACTGATCATGATAGACCACACACGTCGCAGATTAACTGATCATGATAGACTACACACATCGCAGACTAACTGATCATGATAGACCACACACGTGACAGACTAACTGATCATGATAGATCGCACACGTCGCAGACTAACTGATCATGATAGACCACACACGTCGTGGAGTAACTGATCATGATAGACCACACACATCGCGGACTAACTGATCATGATAGACCACACACGTCGCAGACTAACTGATCATGATAGACCACACACGTCGCAGACTAACTGATCCTGATAGACCACACACGTGACAGACTAACTGATCTTGATAGACCACACACGTGGCAGACTAACTGATCATGATAGACCACACACGTCGCAGACTAACTGATCATGATAGACCACACACGTCGCAGACTAACTGATCCTGATAGACCACACACGTGACAGACTAACTGATCCTGATAGACCACACACGTCGCAGACTAACTGATCATGATAGACCACACACGTCGCGGATTAACTGATGTTGATGGACCACAAACGTCGCGAACTAACTGATCTTGATGGACCACACATGTCGCGGATTAACTGATCATGATAGACCAAACAGGTCTCTGACTAACTGATCTTGATGGACCACACACGTCGCGGATTAACTGATCTTGATAGACCACACAGGTTGCGGACTAACTGATCTTGATGGACCACACACGTCGCGGACTAACTGATCATGATGGACCACACACGTCGCAGACTAACTGATCATGATGGACGACACACGTCGCGGACTAACTGATCTTGATGGACCACATACGTCGCGTTTTAACTGATCTTGATGGACCACATACGTCGCGGAGTAACTGATCTTGATGGACCACACACGTCGCGGATTAACTGATCATGATGGACCACACACGTCGCGGACTAACTGATCTTGATGGACCACACACGTCGCGAATTAACTGATCTTGATAGACCTCACATGTCGCGGACTAACTGATCTTGATGGACCACACACGTTGCGGATTAACTGATCTTGATGGACCACACACGTCGCGGACTAACTGATCTTGATTGACCACACACGTCGCGGACTAACTGATCTTGATGGACCACACACGTCGCGGATTAACTGATCATGATGGACCACATACGTCGTGGACTAACTGATCTTGATTGACCACACACGTCGCGGACTAACTGATCATGATGGACCACACACGTCGGAAACTAACTGATCCTAATGGACCACACACGTCGCGGACTAACTGATCTTGATTGACCACACATGTCGCGGATTAACTGATCTTGATGGAACAAACACGTCGCGGACTAACTGATCCTAATGGACCACACACGTCACGGACTAACTGATCTTGATTGACCACATACGTTGCGGACTAACTGATCTTGATGGACCACACACGTGACAGACTAACCGATCCTGACCGACAGACACGTCGCGGACCAACTGATCATTATGGACCACACACGTCGCGGATTAACTGATCATGATGGACCACACACGTCGCAGACTAACTCATCTTGATGGAACACACACGTCGTGGACTAACTGATCATGATGGACCACACATGTCGCAGACTAACTGATCTTGATGGACCACACACGTCGCGGATTAACTGATCTTGATGGACCACACAGGTCTCTGATTAACTGATCTTGATGGACCACACACGTTGCGGATTAACTGATCTTGATGGACCACACACGTTGCGGACTTACTGATCTTGATGGACCACAGACGTCGCGGACTAACTGATCATGATGGACCACACACGTCGCGGATTAACTGATCTTGATGGACCACACACGTCGCGGACTAACTGATCATGATGGACCACATACGTCGCGGAGTAACTGATCTTGATGGACCACACACGTCGCGGATTAACTGATCATGATGGACCACACACGTCGCGGACTAACTGATCTTGATGGACCACACACGTCGCGGATTAACTGATCATGATGGACCACACACGTCGCGGACTATCTGATCTTGATGGACCACACACGTCGCGGATTAACTGATCTTGATGGATCACACAGGTTGCGGACTAACTGATCTTGATGGACCACACACGTCGCGGATTAACTGATCATGATGGACCACACACGTGACAGACTAACAGATCCTGATAGACCACACACGTGACAGACTAACTGATCCTGATAGACCACACACGTGACAGACTAACAGATCATGATAGACCACACACGTCGCCGACTAACTGATCATGATAGACCACACACGTGACAAACTAACAGATCGTGATAGACCACACACGTCGCAGACTAACTGGTCATGATAGACCACACACGTGACAGACTAACTGATCATGATAGACCACACACGTCGCAGACTAACTGATCCTGATAGACCACACACGTGACAGACTAAAAGATCATGATAGACCACACACGTGACAGACTAACTGATCCTGATAGACCACACACGTCGCAGACTAACTGATCATGATAGACCACACACGTCGCAGATTAACTGATCATGATAGACTACACACGTCGCAGACTAACTGATCATGATAGACCACACACGTTGCGGATTAACTGATCATGATAGACCGCACACGTCGCAGACTAACTGATCATGATAGACCACACACGTCGTGGAGTAACTGATCATGATAGACCACACACGTCGCGGACTAACTGATCATGATAGACCACACACGTCACAGACGAACTGATCTTGATAGACCACACACGTCGGAGACTAACTGATCATGATAGACCACACACGTTGCGGACTAACTGATCTTGATAGACCACACACGTCGGAGACTAACTGATCATGATAGACCACACACGTTGCGGACTAACTGATCATGATAGACCACACACCTGACAGACTTACAGATCTTGATAGACCACACACGTCGCAAACTAACTGATCATGATAGGCCACAAACGTGACAGACTAACAGATCCTGATAGACCACACACGTGACAGACTAACAGATCATAATAGACCAAACACGTCGCGGACTAACTGATCATGATGGACCACACATGTCGCGGATTAACTGATTATGATGGACCACACACGTTGCGGACTAACTGATCTTGATGGACCAAACACGTCGCGGACTAACTGATCTCGAAGGACCACACACGTGACAGACTAACCGATCCTGACGGACAGACACGTCGCGGACTAACTGATCATTATGGACCACACACGTCGCGGATTAACTGATCATGATGGACCACACACGTCGCAGACTAACTGATCTTGATGGACCACACACGTCGCGGAACAACTGATCTTGATTGACCACACACGTCGCGGACTAACTGATCTTGATGGACCACACACGTCGCGGACCAACTGATCTTGATGGGCCACACACGTCGTGGACTAACTAATCATGATAGACCACACACGTCGCGGACTAACTGATCTTGATGGACCACACACGTCGCGGATTAACTGATCTTGATGGACCACATACGTCGTGTCCACACTCATACAGACTCGGATGCAAAATGCCGCGTGGACCGTCTGTAATGTCGGGTAGAGCGTCCGCCCGTAGAGCGGAAAGTCCGGGGTTTGAGTGTTGAGTGAGTGAGTGAGTGAGTGAGGTTTTAGCAATATTCCAGCATATCACGGCGGGGCACACCGGAAAACGGGCTTCAGAAATTGTGCCCATGTAGGGCATCGAACCCGAGCCTTTGGGGTGACCAGCCAATGCTCTAACCACTAGGCTAACCCACCGCCCCTTAAGCCAAAAGACGTTAAAAGATGGTACTTGTTGTTACCCTGTCTGGCGCCCGGCATTAAAGGGCTAAGACAAGGACTGGTCGGCTGGGAGTCAGTAAACAGTGTCTGAGTGGGATATTCATGTTAAACTGCGGCATGGTATCTCAATGGGCTAGCACTATCAATCGGCATCACTCTGGATGCAGCCACACACTCACACACAAACACACACACAGACGTGCATGTACGTCGCTATATAAGTGCAATAATCTTGGACGCGACGTAAAACCCCATTTCACCTCACCCTAAATCGTGAGCAGTGATTCTGACCTGAGCTGGTGCGTCTCGTGGGGTATTAGTTTATCTGGAATAAAATATCGATGTAGAATTTAACGTAAACAACATTCCGCCTCTGTGATAAAATGTTACAGACTAAAAGCAGTGTAAATGATGATACACGAATACGCGTCTTCACACCATTGCATATCTGCAAACTCAGCATTCCAACACTTGATCTCGCAATGTATTTCCAAGTGTAGCCTCCCTTCCCTTGTTCCTGACTGTACGCAATGCAGACATGATGCTCATGGGGGCTGTATAAAGTATATGTATCGCAGCTATGTTATGACCACTGATCATCATGCTGAATGATTTTGTTGATGCATAAGATTGTGTATCAAGTGCACTAAAGCTGTCTTAAAAATATCATTATGTTAATTTTAGAATTGCATTTTTTAGAATAATCGGAATATGATAGCAATGCTGTCATGTTTGCAAGTAAAGGTGACTTGCAGACTGTGCTGTCTACGTGTGTGAAGCACTCGTCTAAACCCAGCCCTGGCAGCTTACCAAAGAATTAGGGTGGGCGAGGCAACAACTGGGGCGGCGTCTTGTGAAGGGTGGAGCCCTAACAGCGTACCATAGGATTGGGGTGGGCGAGGCAACACCCTGGGCGGCGTCTTGTGAAGGGTGGAGCCCTATAAGCGTACCATAGGATTGGGGTGGGCGAGGCAACACCCTGGGCGGCGTCTTGTGAAGGGTGGAGCCCTATAAGCGTACCATAGGATTGGGGTGGGCGAGGCAACACCCTGGGCGGCGTCTTGTGAAGGGTGGAGCCCTATAAGCGTACCATAGGATTGGGGTGGGCGAGGCAACACCCTGGGCGGCGTCTTGTGAAGGGTGGAGCCCTATAAGCGTACCATAGGATTGGGGTGGGCGAGGCAACACCCTGGGCGGCGTCTTGTGAAGGGTGGAGCCCTATAAGCGTACCATAGGATTGGGGTGGGCGAGGCAACACCCTGGGCGGCGTCTTGTGAAGGGTGGAGCCCTATAAGCGTACCAAAGAATTAGGGTGGGCGAGGCAACACCCTGGGCGGCGTCTTGTGAAGGGTGGAGCCCTTACAGCGTACCATAGGATTGGGGTGGGCGAGGCAACACCCTGGGCGGCGTCTTGTGAAGGGTGGAGCCCTATAAGCGTACCATAGGATTGGGGTGGGCGAGGCAACACCCTGGGCGGCGTCTTGTGAAGGGTGGAGCCCTATAAGCGTACCATAGGATTGGGGTGGGCGAGGCAACACCCTGGGCGGCGTCTTGTGAAGGGTGGAGCCCTATAAGCGTACCATAGGATTGGGGTGGGCGAGGCAACACCCTGGGCGGCGTCTTGTGAAGGGTGGAGCCCTATAAGCGTACCATAGGATTGGGGTGGGCGAGGCAACACCCTGGGCGGCGTCTTGTGAAGGGTGGAGCCCTATAAGCGTACCATAGGATTGGGGTGGGCGAGGCAACACCCTGGGCGGCGTCTTGTGAAGGGTGGAGCCCTATAAGCGTACCATAGGATTGGGGTGGGCGAGGCAACACCCTGGGCGGCGTCTTGTGAAGGGTGGAGCCCTATAAGCGTACCATAGGATTGGGGTGGGCGAGGCAACACCCTGGGCGGCGTCTTGTGAAGGGTGGAGCCCTATAAGCGTACCATAGGATTGGGGTGGGCGAGGCAACACCCTGGGCGGCGTCTTGTGAAGGGTGGAGCCCTATAAGCGTACCATAGGATTGGGGTGGGCGAGGCAACACCCTGGGCGGCGTCTTGTGAAGGGTGGAGCCCTAACAGCGTACCATAGGATTGGGGTAGGCTATACAACACCAGGTACGGGTTGTGTGATAATGGCGTTACCAGACGTTTTGAAAATATGATTATGCTAATACTAGAATTGCATTTTTGAGAAAAATCAGAATGTTATAGCAGTGCTGTCATTGTTTGCAAGTAACGGTGACTTGCGGACTGTGCTGTCTTCGTGTGTGAAGCACAAATCTACACCCAGCCCTGGCAGCTTCCTCGGGGCCATGGTGCATGACCCACGATGTCACTTTGCCCTTAGTCAGCTCTGGGGGGAAGGAAGAGCTACTTTGATGCCTCATCCCAGTTTCAACGACAGGATGTTTAGCCTGTACATGTGATCGTTCGTCAACATGAGGCTGCATCTAGGCATAACATATGCAATATGGTGTTTTCCTTGCAGGACGATGTGTTCACTCCAGTGCTGTGATCAGGATAGAGTACGTCTCAGAGTTGCTTGGTGTGCCATTTAATCTTTACAACTGCTATACATTGTCTATTAGGTTGTTGAAAAGTTCATAAATCAAAATCCAGGTGTCGCAGCTTCAGAGTGTTGTCATTCGCGGGTTTCACCAAAGGTAAATATAAACTGGTACACTTCGTGTGTCGTGTCCATGGTGAAACCATATCATACTCTGTGCAGGTGTGTGGACAACAACAAAGCCGGTTATCTAAAAAGATCGATAATTAGGTAAAGTTATCTCGACAATAACTAAATGTGTAGACAATTACAGAAAGTGCAAGTCCTCTCACCCCTGTTATATCTATAGTCATCTCGTGACAGAGGCTGGTAACATTCATGTGTCAATAAAAATAACCCACCCCCACCCCCACCCCCACCACACACAGTACAACAGAATGACAGGTCACATCCGGGTACGTTTTGTTGCTTGCATTTACGTGACAGATATACAATTTCTAACAGATCAAATGTTGGCCTGGAAAACGTATAATTGATAAGAACCTCACGTCTGATAAGTGAGTACTTCCTGGGACAACACACACATACATACCGACAGCAAGTGAGGGAACTGATGCTTTGAATGTAGCTATCGTTGGGGTGTACGAATATTCACAATACCGTGACGTTGCATCTGAACGCAACGTCTAATCACAATGAATGTTCACATCACGTGCACGCAGAAGCCGAAGTGTGTACGCTTGTCACTATCAGTCTTATGCAATTGAGCTGAACAAACGCTTGAAAAAGCCTCCGAGATGGAATTGTGGGGAGAGGGGAATAGACGTCAATATCCTATTTTCCCCGAAAAGGGTGGGGTGACAGTGAGACCTAAAAAACGACACCGGCACAGGATCGTAATTACATAAATTGCCCTACGAAATAAAATCACATCTGCTCCAGTTATAAAAAGAGAATTCAATACAATAACGGGAATGTGAATTTCAACATCTAAAACAGACTGAAAGCAAGGCGTCCTGTGAAGGGCGAGGCCCTAACAGCTTACCATAGGATTGGAAGGGACGCTAGACAACACCAAGGACGGGCTGTGTGCCAATGGCGTTGCCAGACGAATGAAGGTCTTTCCTCCGATTCAAAGATGACAGGAAACGTTGTTGGCGAGGGTATGCGTGGTCAACCATTCTTGACCACGATCGCTTTGGTAGTTTGGTGCCCAGTTTGGGGAGACTCTTCAGGCGGAATGGCGGGCAATGTCGGTATATAGAACGACATCCATGACAACACATGGTAGTGAGAGGCATGAGTCGGTATATAGAACTACATCCATGACAACACATGGTAGTGAGAGGCATGAGTCGGTATATAGAACTACATCCATGACAACACATGGTAGTGAGAGTCATGTGTCGGCATGTATAACTACATCCATGACAACACATGGTAATGAGAGGCATGTGTCGGTATGTAGAACTACATCCATGACAACACATGGTAGTGAGAGTCATGTGTCGGTATGTATAACTACATCCATGACAACACATGGTAGTGAGAGTCATGTGTCGGTATGTAGAACTACATCCATGACAACACATGGTAGTGAGAGTCATGTGTCGGCATGTATAACTACATCCATGACAACACATGGTAGTGAGAGGCATGTGTCGGTATGTAGAACTACATCCATGACAACACATGGTAGTGATGGTCATGTGTCGGTATGTAGAACTACATCCATGACAACACATGGTAGTGAGAGTCATGTGTCGGCATGTATAACTACATCCATGACAACACATGGTAGTGAGAGGCATGTGTCGGCATGTATAACTACATCCATGACAACACATGGTAGTGATGGTCATGTGTCGGCATGTATAACTACATCCATGACAACACATGGTAGTGAGAGGCATGTGTCGGTATGTAGAACTACATCCATGACAACACATGGTAGTGATGGTCATGTGTCGGTATGTAGAACTACATCCATGACAACACATGGTAGTGAGAGTCATGTGTCGGCATGTATAACTACATCCATGACAACACATGGTAGTGAGAGGCATGTGTCGGCATGTATAACTACATCCATGACAACACATGGTAGTGAGAGGCATGTGTCGGCATGTATAACTACATCCATGACAACACATGGTAGTGAGAGGCATGTGTCGGTATGTATAACTACATCCATGACAACACATGGTAGTGAGAGGCATGTGTCGGCATGTATAACTACATCCATGACAACACATGGTAGTGATGGTCATGTGTCGGTATGTAGAACTACATCCATGACAACACATGGTAGTGAGAGTCATGTGTCGGTATGTATAACTACATCCATGACAACACATGGTAGTGAGAGGCATGTGTCGGCATGTATAACTACATCCATGACAACACATGGTAGTGAGAGGCATGTGTCGGCATGTATAACTACATCCATGACAACACATGGTCGTGAGAAACATGAGTCGGCTTGCTGTGGTGAGTAGACTTTTGTGTTTTGTGTGTTTTGTTTGCAATCACCGTGCCTTTCTCCCTGGGTCTTGAACATCCACGACTTGCGTCACGACATTCACGCTGCCCTGTCTTCCTGTAGTTCTTTCGGAATGCATCTGCGTGTGTCTTCCTTTTGTCAAGACAAATATAACATCATCACGATAAGGTTATGTAAATAATTCAAAATATTTGAACCGTAGAATCAAGAAATTCTCATGAGGCGCTTTTCTTCCTGTTAGAGCTATGACATCAATAGATTTGCACCAGTCTTCCTGTATCAGAGATGTTTATCGTAGTGTGACATGTTATATACACTTCATACTAAAACACAAACAATAAAATAGAACATCCGACCATGTTTAAAAATTACAACGTCACGCACGCACGCACGTACGTAGACACATACACAGGCACATTTACAAGCGTGAATACTGTCCATGGGCGGATACAGCTTTTTTGAAAAGGGGGGGGGGGGGGAGGGGGTGCACAATTAAGATCTATTTATTGTCTTTGGTGGTAATTTATACAGAAATAAAGATCTTTTTCGAATTAAAAAGGGGGGGACGTCACATCAACAAGGAAGATCGGTTCGGCTCACTTTGTGATAAACTTATCGTTATATTAGCATGCCGTGAGTTGGGTCATTTAAGAAATACATATAAGTTAAAAATGGTTTTAACCTATGACATGCTGTTATAACGTCTTCTCTTGCGATTAGCTCAGTCGGCACTGATCTAAAGCAATTGGTTGTTGCCTTTGTTATTGTTTTTTCCCCGTGAGTACCCGGATGATATAGCTTAAATCTAGACTAGTTCGCAACCTGTGTTGCGCCATTCGTAAGCGCATTTGTCGCTTTTATTGATAGTGTAAGGGCGTATTGTAACATTGAATACAAACTGAAATACAGTTTAGTCTCGAAAATAATAACGACATGTTGGTTTCTTTGTATAGGTTATGGTGACGACGTTTTGATAAGTCACTTGCTTGGTATTGTGCGATTATTGATTAATTATACATTTATGTACACAATATAATTAATCCCTATTACATTTACTCTATTTTGACTTGCAACACAAAGAAAATATTTCACCTGAGCATTGCTTATTTTATCGTGTGTATATTTTATAGTCAAAATGTGTAATATTTTCACTTAGGCAATTTTATTAAACGCCTGAATATTCAGGTATTTTACAAATTGACGGAAAAATCGGTCCATGTCTGTTATTATGATAACGAATTCCAAACATTTTTATGCTTTACTTTCATCGCCCAGTGACTGAAAATGATAGGATTATAAGAAATCGAAATTCAAAATACATTTCTATAGTTTTGGCTTCTAATCCTAGCATAATTATTCTCTTGTGGTGTTTTAAGCCCTTTTGAAACTCTCAATAGTTGCTCGTCAACTTGTAAATTACTGAAATATTTAAGCATTTCATAAATTGCCTGAGTGAATCACATTTTCACATTGACTGTAACAGAAACACGTTAACAAACGATAAGGCTTGTGAAAACAACGTCTGTTTCACATCGAAGAACGTCCCAACGAAAACGTAGAGGAAAAATAATGATTCTATTCAACAGCAAATGAATGAAAACAAAATACAAATATCATAATTTCAATCTACTAAAGTTATATGTTATATTTAAGATATATATATATAAAATTAGGCAGCTACCTTGTTCGAGGAATGTATCCGTGAATATCCACTTGAAGGAACAATATTCCACACGTCTGCAGCTGTACAAATAAACTTATTCGACGTCACGTGGCTCTGTTACAATCAAATATTTTAAAATATATATAGCTTTTCGGGTCTTGAGCCCGTGTTCGTTTCTCAACTGATCACTTAGTTTGGGGTGTTTCACATAGGTGTCAAGTCTCAAAGGTCAGCTTGAGTCAGCCCACGTGACAACTATTTTCATAATGTTCACGGTTCTTTAAAAACACACACATAGAGTTAGATACAATGAACAATCAATCAACGTTTTATCGGCTAGTCCTTTCAACAAAGTATGTCGTATTTTCTGCTGATCCTTTGATGACGAGGAATGATCCATTGATTTACAAAAAAGTAAATCAACTGATCACTCCTCTTTCTGGGCTGCCACATGCATACTACATAACATTGCTGTGTTTGTGTTGTCAGAGCAGGTATTCCGCTCATTGTGCAATTGTTGTTTATTGTTTACATGTTGTGCATAAAGCGTTCCGGGACAGTGATGTCGATTTTGTCCTTTATTCCCCCAAGAGCTAATTACCCGTCAACACAAGCCCATTGACAACTGGTGTTAGAATCCGGCTGGAGTAACTTTTGAGCTTACTCCCGATCCCGTAACCTCTCCACTTGCCTACCATCTACATACGTGTATATATCGAGGATGAACCCCCAAGTCCTGTGTCTACCCCAGGAAATCGCTAGCGTCCTGATCAACATGGATCTCCAGCACCTCCTTCTTGAATGGACCATCCAAGAAAGTATGGACAACCTTCAAGTGAACCTAAAATAGAGGAAACAGCCAGCAGCCACAGTGAGTAATGTCGTAATAAAGTCGTCAACCATGAATGGAGCGAGATAGGAAGCGCCATATAACAGTTATATGAAGAGAAAATGTGCCCAACTCCATGCTGATGAATGCGCCTCGCTGAGCACCACAAACGTACATACAGTCAGTACAGTTGCCAAGTGTATCAACAAGAAGGCAACACCTACGTACAGTGATGCGTCATGTCAAATAGCTCAGATTGAAGACGAAGAATACGTTGAGTCCAAACTTCTTTAGTCGGCAATAATACATGTACAAACAAATACAATTACTAATAGAAATATGTCGAGCGGAGATTCCAACTCAACAACTACAAGTCAAGTCCAGCAAGCAGGCGTATCCTACTCGCGGCTGTACATACAGGTGCTGTCGGAATACCAGACTGCCTAACAGTAAAGATGTAAACATATATATACACTATAGGACAACAATAGACAGACAATGAAACAATGGCGTTGCCCTGGACTTATGGATGTGATTACAGACACGGCCCCGGGGAAAATGGATTAAGGCTATCAATGTCATAATGTGAAATGCTGTGTTAGACAATGGTTCAACTGACCGCTGTTACGCATGGATTACATCATGTTAAATACATGTAGTCCAGATTTCCTAAACGATATGTTCTCAATACTGTACAAAAGTGATGTTGTTCAGAAGCTACAATTCTTTAACATTGCGTTGTCCAGAGTGCAGTTAAGTCACTCTGTGACACCTGTAATAAATCCATTAAATGAGGTTCAAGTGAATGACAACAATAAGGGAGTAGCAATCGTATTATCCACGCAATCCGAAATCCGAAAATGCTTTCACTTCAGGGATACGTTTTATTCTTATTAAACCATAACCATCTGGGGTATTTTCAAATAAGAACTTCCGATGAGCTTCCACCGTTCTTTTTGTGTGTTTGTTTAGGCTCAAGAAATTAACTAACATGCGCCCTTTTTCGAAGTCTTCATACATCACGGGTAACCAATCAGTGTTCAAAAATGCGTAAAACAGATATTGCCTCGAAGTTGATTTACGCTGTCCTTACAAACGATAACCCTGTCTCTTGTCACGCTCAGTTGCGTTAGCGAGCAAATCGACTCACAGCAGCTGGTGAGCCTCAGCGGGCAGTGTCGGACAGACGAGAAGAAGCCAGAGATTAGTGCCTCTTTAAATGTTGACTGCGTATGCTGAACTAACTATTGTCTTATTACCGTGTGTAAATGTTCTGCTTGTCAACTTGTGAGTCATGAGAATTAATATCTTCTTCTTCTGTGCGCGATTGAATTCTTTTGACAATTACGAGTCCTCCCTGTTGGTCAAGCGTTACTCTAGTGTTGGCGGCTAATCGTAAGTTAAAAACTTTGAGTTGATAATGTCGACATTGTTTCAACAAAATATTAAAGCACTTAGTAAATAATACTGACTTTATTTCACTCAATATTACAAATGTAAAAAAACATTGAGTTGATAATGTTGACATTATTTCAGCAAAATTGAAAAGCATTGAGTTAAATGAACGACATAAACAATAATACAAGTTCAACTCACATGCAAAACAGTTTTTACATACGTTTTTCACAAACATTGTTGACGAATTTAATAGCTATGAGACACAACTGGGAAATTCATAGCACTAAGTTTTTAATTTCATGAAGTTTATAAAGTTAATTAATCTAACCAAGTTTCAGCAAATGTCCGGCTGCATCAAGAAAGGGTTGTGGGGTCTTCTCCCAAAGTTGGTAAGGAAAGATTGACCACTATTCATTATGAAATTTATGGAATGGTAATAAGAATATTTCGGATGTTTAACTATAGGCCATTCACCTCATACTATATATGCACCGAATATTTGGAATAGGTCCTACCGCAGCACTCTGGCATGACGGATGGCGCCGTGATTTTCTGTGTAGAGTTGCGTCCCTTGGGCACGCCATAAACTTATGATTGTGGGTTCGAATCACGATTCGCCCCGATTATGTTTCTAGGTTTATCAGCACCATCCCGTGCTCATGGGTTTCACTGAAGAGGTAAACGCCTGAGACCTTTCCTCCCACATTAAGCTGACACGCCGTGATACGACTATGATACTGTTGAAAGCGGCGTAGAAGATAATGTAGCAATGTCGAAGATAAATCTTATGTTTCAGTTACCTGTGAATTCAACTCTGATATAAGATCGGAATTATTTCATCAATCCTCTCCAGTTAATCCACATTTTGTTAACATGGCTGCAGTTGATGAATTCGCATTTCTGATGCAGTGTGAAGAGTAATCGTTAGTCCTCGCCCCTGTCGTCAACATGATGTAGCATAGCCTATCATCTATAAATACACTTACTTTCATACCTAAGGTGAAATGGAAATCTACGCCCGCGCGTGTGTGGCTGCTTGTACCAGTCCGGACTAGTGCCGATTTTATAGTGCTAGCCCACTGAGATTAAACATGCATAACACTCATACACAGTATACTGACTCCGAAACGACCAAAATATTTTCTGATGGTGTTTTGTGAAAACTTGTAATGAGCGTGCTGAGCTTATGGAAGTTCATATGTGATAGGATCAGGGCGAAGTACGTCCTGTGTTGTCAATGTTAACCATACAAATATATATATGTTTACACTGAACGAATGAATGACGCGTTTCAATAATGCATGTTAGTGAGCAAATATTGCGAGTACTGAATGGCAGATAGAGTGTACATGGGGTATTTCAAGGACAGAACGAGAGGAAGGACATTGACAATTTCACTGATTTTATTTTCTATCGAGAATACACGTTTTCAGTACAGTTATCCACATTTACAGATGAATACTTCTGAGTGCGAGACAGAAAAGGGGTACAGTGGACGGCGTGTTGTAGATGTGAGTGAGGGGGAATCAGGGCGTACAGTGGACGTCGTGTTGTAGGTGTGAGTGAGGGGGAGTCAGGGCGTACAGTGGACGGCGTGTTGTAGGTTGTTGTGGGTATGGGGGAGTCAGGGCGTACAGTTGACGGCGTGTTGTAGGTAGGTGTGAGTGAGGGGGAATCAGGGCGTACAGTGGACGGCGTGTTGTAGGTAGATGTGAGTGAGGGGGAGTCAGGGCGTACAGTGGACGTCATGTTGTTGGTGTGAGTGAAGGGCAGTCAGGGCGTACAGTAGACGGATTGGTGTAGGTTGTTGTGGGTATTGGGGAGTCAGGGCGTACAGTAGACGGTGTGTTGTAGGTAGGTGTGGGTGTGTTAGGGGGAGTCAGGGCGTACAGTGGACGGCGTGGTGTAGGTAGGTGTGTGTGAGGGGGAGTCAGGGCGTACAGTAGACGGTGTGTTGTAGGTAGGTGTGGGTGTGTTAGGGGGAGTCAGGGCGTACAGTGGACGGCGTGGTGTAGGTAGGTGTGTGTGAGGGGAGTCAGGGCGTACAGTAGACGGCGTGTTGTAGGTAGGTGCAGGCGAGGGGGAGTCAGGGCGTACAGTAGACGGCGTGTTGTAGGTAGGTGCAGGCGAGGGGGAGTCAGGGCGTACAGTAGACGGCGTGTTGTAGGTAGGTGAAGGTGAGGGGGTGTCAGGGCGTACAGTGGACGACGTGTTGTTGGTAGGTGTGGGTGAGGGGGAGTCAGAGCGCAGAGTGGACGGAGTGGTGTAGGTAGGTGTATGTTAGGGGGAATCAAGGCGTACAGTGGACGGAGTGGTGTAGGTAGGTGTGGGTGAGGGGGAGTCAGAGCGCAGAGTGGACGGAGTGGTGTAGGTAGGTGTATGTTAGGGGGAATCAAGGCGTACAGTGGACGGCGTGGTGTAGGTAGGTGTGTGTGAGGGGGAGTCAGGGCGTACAGTAGACGGCGTGTTGTAGGTGATGCAGGCGAGGGGGAGTCAGGGCGTACAGTAGACGGCGTGTTGTAGGTAGGTGAAGGTGAGGGGGTGTCAGGGCGTACAGTGGACGACGTGTTGTTGGTAGATGGGGGTGAGGGGGAGTCAGAGCGCAGAGTGGACGGAGTGGTGTAGGTAGGTGAAGGTGAGGGGGTGTCAGGGCGTACAGTGGACGACGTGTTGTTGGTAGATGGGGGTGAGGGGGAGTCAGGGCGTACAGTGGACGGAGTGGTGTAGGTAGGTGTATGTTAGGGGGAATCAAGGCGTACAGTGGACGGAGTGGTGTAGGTAGGTGTATGTGAGGGGGAGTCAGGGCGTACAGTGGACGGAGTGGTGTAGGTAGGTGATGCAGGCGAGGGGGAATCAAGGCGTACAGTGGACGGAGTGGTGTAGGTAGGTGTATGTTAGGGGGAATCAAGGCGTACAGTGGACGGAGTGGTGTAGGTAGGTGTATGTTAGGGGGAATCAAGGCGTACAGTGGCCGGAGTGGTGTAGGTAGGTGTGAGTGAGGGGGAGTCAGGGCGTACAGTGGACGGTGTGGTGTAGGTAGGTGTGGGTGTGTTAGGGGGAGTCAGGGCGTACAGTGGACGGAGTGGTGTAGGTAGGTGTATGTGAGGGGGAGTCAGGGCGTACAGTGGCCGGAGTGGTGTAGGTAGGTGTATGTTAGGGGGAATCAAGGCGTACAGTGGACGGAGTGGTGTAGGTAGGTGTATGTGAGGGGGAGTAAGGGCGTACAGTGGACAGAGTGTTGTCGGTAGGTGTATGTGAGGGGGAGTCAGGGCGTACAGTGGACGGAGTGGTGTAGGTAGGTGTATGTGAGGGGGAGTCAGGGCGTACAATGGACAGAGTGGTGTAGGTAGGTGTATGTGAGGGGGAGCCAGGGCGTACAGTGGACGGTGTGGTGTAAGTAAAGGTGTGTTGCAGGTAGGTAGGGATGCGTCAGGGGGAGGTATTCTCTCTGTTTCAGGTAAAGACACACACGCAGTGATTGGGTACCTCCACCGGAATGAACTCGCCTGTTGTGACCAGAACCCAGGAGATACGGTTTTCCTGGTGACACACACCGCCGACACTGCAGGCTTGACCCTCACTGAATTAAACACAGAATTAAATCATACCTCCATGTGACCCGTGGCACTCTTTGACAGATACCGGGATTTACTACGTGTCATTAAATATAGCGAGTGGCACATAAAACAGACTGTATATGATGGAATCAATAAACATTATTATTTATTTAGTAACGAAATTCTCTATTCACCTGAAAACAGTATATTACACTCAAATACTACTTCTTTCTGACTAGATTGTTGGTAAAATGTGTGAAGCCCATTTTTGGAGCCCCAAGCCGGGATATTGCTGGAATATTGCTAAAAGCGGCGTAAAACTATATTCACGCCTTCACTCTGTCTAGATTGACACTGTGGTTTTCAGACTCAGACGTGTGAAATCAGACAAGTAAAATAGTGAAAATGCGACGTTTTCCTGTTAAAATAACATGTCATCTCGTATCAGTATCTGCACGCCGTCAACTCACTTGGAACATGTACCTATATGTAGTATCTGCGCGCCGTCAACTCACCTGGAACATGTGCCTATATGTAGTATCTGCACGCCGTCAACTCACCTGGAACATGTGCCTATATGTAGTATCTGTACGCCGTCAACTCACCTGGAACATGTGCCTATATGTAGTATCTGCACGCCGTCAACTCACTTGGAACATGTACATATATGTAGTATCTGCACGCCGTCAACTCACCTGGAACATGTGCCTATATGTAGTATCTGCACGCCGTCAACTCACCTGGAACATGTGCCTATATGTAGTATCTGTACGCCGTCAACTCACCTGGAACATGTGCCTATATGTAGTATCTGCACGCCGTCAACTCACCTGGAACATGTGCCTATATGTAGTATCTGTACGCCGTCAACTCACCTGGAACATGTGCCTATATGTAGTATCTGCACGCCGTCAACTCACTTGGAACATGTACCTATATGTAGTATCTGCACGCCGTCAACTCACCTGGAACATGTGCCTATATGTAGTATCTGCACGCCGTCAACTCACCTGGAACATGTGCCTATATGTAGTATCTGTACGCCGTCAACTCACCTGGAACATGTGCCTATATGTAGTATCTGCACGCCGTCAACTCACCTGGAACATGTGCCTATATGTAGTATCTGCACGCCGTCAACTCACCTGGAACATGTGCCTATATGTAGTATCTGTACGCCGTCAACTCACCTGGAACATGTGCCTATATGTAGTATCTGTACGCCGTCAACTCACCTGGAACATGTGCCTATATGTAGTATCTGTACGCCGTCAACTCACCTGGAACATGTGCCTATATGTAGTATCTGCACGCCGTCAACTCACCTGGAACATGTGCCTATATGTAGTATCTGTACGCCGTCAACTCACCTGGAACATGTGCCTATATGTAGTATCTGCACGCCGTCAACTCACTTGGAACATGTACCTATATGTAGTATCTGCACGCCGTCAACTCACCTGGAACATGTGCCTATATGTAGTATCTGCACGCCGTCAACTCACCTGGAACATGTGCCTATATGTAGTATCTGTACGCCGTCAACTCACCTGGAACATGTGCCTATATGTAGTATCTGCACGCCGTCAACTCACCTGGAACATGTGCCTATATGTAGTATCTGCACGCCGTCAACTCACCTGGAACATGTGCCTATATGTAGTATCTGTACGCCGTCAACTCACCTGGAACATGTGCCTATATGTAGTATCTGTACGCCGTCAACTCACCTGGAACATGTGCCTATATGTAGTATCTGCACGCCGTCAACTCACCTGGAACATGTGCCTATATGTAGTATCTGTACGCCGTCAACTCACCTGGAACATGTGCCTATATGTAGTATCTGTACGCCGTCAACTCACCTGGAACATGTGCCTATATGTAGTATCTGCACGCCGTCAACTCACCTGGAACATGTGCCTATATGTAGTATCTGTACGCCGTCAACTCACCTGGAACATGTGCCTATATGTAGTATCTGCACGCCGTCAACTCACCTGGAACATGTGCCTATATGTAGTATCTGTACGCCGTCAACTCACCTGGAACATGTGCCTATATGTAGTATCTGCACGCCGTCAACTCACCTGGAACATGTGCCTATATGTAGTATCTGCACGCCGTCGACGGTGGATGTGACGTTGTATTTGCGGTGGTCCAGTAACCCCGTCACCGTCGTCGGCTGTATCAACTGCATGGTCCTGCACAACACAAATTCTACCTGCCCGTGAAGATGTCAAGGAACACTAATGGTGTGATAGCATGATGATGTTATTGAATGACATTAACATCTTGATGTTGCTTGGTGAATGACCTGCATGCCTGGCTATGTTAACCAACTGGTCGGCTCGGAATTGTGTACTGTATATGAGTGGGGTATCTAACTTGGGTAGCACTATAAAATCGGCATTAGTCCGGTGCATGCAGTCACTATATATCTGCTTTGATCTCGAACACAACGTAAACCCGTTTTTACCTGACGTATAAATAGAATCGAGATGACTGGTCCGCCAACTTGTAAGACCGAATTAAGGATTGCACTTCCGTAACAGTAGATACCTTTGCGCCCATTGTAGAAGCGACAACGGAATTAATCGCAGCAAGATACGTAGGTAAGGTAGAACCCTTAAGCTTATGGAAGGACCGGAGTTGATGAAGGTATTAACAATTCCTTGTGGAGAAGCAGTAGCGATTTCGATGTTGAAATATCACTCGCGCGACAGAAAGCCTCAAAGGCATTCCTAAGGTCGTACAGGGCCTTGGTTGACGGTCTATGAGCTTCCGAAATGGTTTTGGCTACCTTTCTGGAATAACCCTTGGCAAAAAGGGATATCTGTAAATGCGCCAAACGCACAGATTGATGGGTTAGGGTTAGGTTAGGGTTAGGTTAGGGTTAGGTTAGGTTAGGTTAGGTTAGGTTAGGTTAGGTTAGGTTAGGTTAGGTTAGGTTAGGTTAGGTTAGGTTAGGTTAGGTTAGGTTAGGTTAGGTTAAGGGTTAGGTTAGGTTAGGTTAGGTTAGGTTAGGTTAGGTTAGGTTAGGTTAGGTTAGGTTAGGTTAGGTTAGGTTAGGTTAGGTTAGGTTAGGTTTAGGGTTAGGTTAGGTTAGGGTAAGGGTTAGGGTTAGGTTAGGGTAAAGGTTAGGGTAAGGGTTAGGGTTAGGTTAGGGTAAGGGTTAGGGTTAGGGTTAGGGTTAGGTTGTGAAGCAGCTGGGAGTGAAGTTGAACCAAAAGGTCGACCCATAGTGATAGATGTTGATATCTCCGGTCTGCGAGGATAAGAATGTTGTTCTACCTCCGAGTTGGACAATAGGACACTCCCAAATGCAGGGTGAGGCGACTGGTGGATACTATCTTCTGCAGGACACGGGGTCGGGTTGCGAAAAGATCGACGGGGCACAGAAACAACTGGCAAAAAACATCACGGGATGGAGACGCCATTCAGTTGGAGACGGCCTGTTGGGTCGGCACAGGGAGTCGGCTATGATGTTGGAGACGCCGGAGATGTGTCTTGCTCGAACTTGGATGTTGAGTGAGTCGATCAGATGACAGATATCGAGAGCTAGGGACAGTGGTGGCATCCATTTGCTGGAGCCATCTTGTTTCTGTACCAGCCACGGACAGGTTGTCCGACTGCATCATCAGACTGGAAGCACGCTGCCAAAGTCACTGATTTGAACTCTAAGTTGTTGATGTGAAGATGGATTCGACAGACAACCGCCCTGCCACAGGTAGCTCTTGACAATGAACTCCCCAAACATTGGTCGAGCCGTTGATGAAGAGATGTAGAGTCGGGATAAACGGCCGCAAAGAGACTTCGTCACAGACGTTCGACGGTACGAACCACCATTGGAGATGTGGTGATTTGGTAGGGAAATAAAAACCTGACGATCGTTGTTCTGAAGGTTCTGTTTAGGAAAACACTGAATGGTGTATTCCTCTCATTGTGAGAGCCTTGTGCCGACGTCAGGAGACCGAGAAGTTGTTGCCGTTGACACAGAGGGAGTGGCTGTCTGAGTGCCAATGGAACAAGGTGTTGGATACTCACCCAACCATCTTGGGGCACGGAGATCTTGCTTAGGCGCGTGTCGAACAGGGCCCTGATTAACTGAAGACGTTGAGTGGGGATCGTCTCGGATTTTCTGGCGTAGACAAGCCTGCCGAGTTGATGAAGAAGACGCTGTGTGAAGTTGAGATGTTGGAGAACGATGCCTGGATCTTCACTGGCTTGAATGCAGCCGTCGATGTATGATTCGACGACGATGCCTAGAACGTGTACAAATGTGACGAGGCGGCGAGGCGGATAAATAGACATGCTTCCAAACAGGAGCACGTTCACTTGGTAGTTGCGGCCGTGAAAATGAACCGAATGAAATATGATAATTCAAAAGAACTTTCGGACGAAGTACTCTTGGGGAGCTGGAGCTTATCCGCAAGTCAAGTCAAAAACGTAACTGGATTCTAAGGAACCAGGGGAGACATGAAGATCTATGGAGTGTTTCTCTGGCAACGGCTCCAGAAGAAGGAGAAACCATCGAGGTCGTAGGCTGAAGAGAAGCCGACGTAACTGCATCTGTGGGAGGACCTGACTGAGGGACCCTGACGTCATGGCTTGTAGGAAAGACTGAAGTTACTCCACCGGGATGGAGGTTAAATCATTAAGATTCCACGAGGTAGGATGTATCTGAACTCGTGCCTGGGACAGAGAACCTGAATGTAGCACTGAAGGAGAGTCCCAGGCGTGGCTTTTGCGGAAGTGCATCTACTGGCAGAAGCCAGTAGACGAGGGTTATCTCTGTGTCGATGAACAGAGGAACTATCGTCAAGGAGAGGGATAGCAATCTGGGTAAGCAGTGTTATGGAAGTACCCGCATCATGTGGAAAGGAGTTCATGTTCTGAGGGCAATCATGCCTCAGGTTTGCGTAGGCTTTAAGTAGCGCAGCGTTCCATGGAAAACTTCGGCGTTGAAGATGTTAGTCATAATAACAAGACCAATCACGTAGGCGAGAGTAAAGTAATTGGAAGACGAAGTGTGAGCAAAGTTAGACGAGTGTCTATTTGAATCAGTATAAAGATTGTCCTCTGAATCTGAAGCGTCCCTCCGTGAGAGATGATGAGAAGATGACCGATTCCTGATCGCCGATCCCTGGAAGAACAACGCTCAGTGTGAGATCGTCGATCTCGAGCATTGCGTCGATCTGTCGAGGTTCATCGTACGTCGATCGCGTGTCGATCCTTGGAGATTCGCTGATCCTTACAGGTGCGCCAATCTGGAGATGTAGGTTGTATCTTGGAGGTTTGTTGAACCTTAGAAGTACGTCGATCCGGGGATCCGTCACGATTCTTGAAGGGTGGCGACTCGTGGTATAAAACCTATCGCGGGACACATTAAACCTAACGCAGGACACATTAAACCACATGTACCCCGAATGATACTGATACAACTTATAATGTACCCGGATGGATACTTCTACAATGAATTTATCTTGCCGACATGTTTTAATGTGAGATTCTTAGAGAATTAAAACAAATTAAACATTGAAAGAAAACTGCTGTTCGATTGAGCTGATGATAACTCGTGCTGTGTCATGTGACTTTTGGAGAAAGCGGAATATAAGGTATCTATGTTTCTGCTCAGACATCCACGTGCGGCCTGTCTAACTCGTGGCGGGGTATAAGGGACTTATTCTCCCGCTGAGATGTTTATTTCCCTTCAAGGCGGGATACATAGTATTTTATCAAGATCACGTGAACCAATCAAATCTCATCACTCTTATATGGAAGTATGATAAAAGGTTATGACAGGGTTGTTTGACTCCAGTGTTTCGTGGTCGTGAGGTAAAGATTTATCATAACATGGTATCTAATCTACAATAGCATCCTAAATTGAGGAAAATATCTCCGTCACCCCCGTTATTCGATGAGAGTAACCCTCGACACATGGAATATCCTATTTATTATCTACTTTTGAGTAGTCTACTGGAAAACACACAGGGTGTGACACCCCTTGTATTTGTGACTAAAAACGTAACTTCGTGTTTGCAAATCTTAAAATATATAAACAAAAGTATTCTGTATCATACGTATAGATATGATTATCTTTAACAAAAGAAAATATATATGAAAACGAAAGCGAAAGTGAAAGAATACACACTGGTCAAGTAACAAAAATGGACTTTGCAAAACAAACAGCTTCGATTTACGAGTTAAATTGGAAATTAACTGTTTATAACTAAACATTGTCAAGAGAATAGCAACCGGCATGAAGTGATATTAACTCCATAAATGGCCTTCCGCCATCATATTGCCTTGTCAATGTGGAACTTACGTAAACATGAAGTCAACAGTTTGTTTACGGGCCAGACACTTTCGATAAAGGGAGACAATTTGAGGGGAGGTAACTCTTGTACGACAATATTTCTGTCAAAGTGTTTTGTTCACTGCAATGACAATATCACTTTTCTCAACTGTGGAAAACTCATACTGAAGTATGTAACATCTCTTCACATATTATTGCTCGTTATATTTACATTGCTGTCAGATTTATATCATCATATGGTAGTAACGCTTCTTACCCATGGTGTGGGTCGTGGCTGGTTGAATGTGGAGAAGGAAGCTACACAGTGTATATGTTTCCAATCAGGCTATGAATTTACAGTATGTGTAAACCAAGGTGTTATGAGATAATATTTGTAAGTATTGTCAACTCAGGAATAAATAAAAAGCCATGACATATCGGATATAATTTAAAGCATATTAGCCACCTATAAAATGATATAAAATGAAACTTTGCACCACTCTGCAAAAACTTTATCAGTAATGACACGCAATAGATGACATTTTCAGGGAATGTACACTTCATTGTACACTATGCATGTTTCCTGTAATGCATATAATTAAATATTTCCTTGAAAGCAAATACTATTAATATCATAATGTCCTCACCTCAATGTAAGCCCATACCCCTACGCGTTGTGCGGAATATATATTAAATATTCAATCCAACTAAATTATGCAAATTCCTATAGTCGCCACTGACATCACAACTTTCTATATTCGACAGTGAAATCCCCACTTCCTATAGCGGCCACCTACATCCCTGAGTAGGTGAATCGGTTGAACAGTATGTCAGTTGAATGATAGAGGAAAACCCATTTGTCTAGGGCGTACAAGTTGTCGGCGTTTACCACAATGTGGTATTAGTTCAAACAGATAACCACCGCTGATAGTACAGAAAGTATACATAGGGTTCACGATAAACTCAATAACGATTAGAACTAGAGACTGCTGTTGGGATGTGTATGACAAGCCTCGCGGGAGGCTTAAGGCTACAGACTCATCGATGTCATGCGTATGACTGCTCTATGCACGGGAAGCTCAAGGCTTCAGACTCATCTATGTTATGTGTATGACTGCTCTATGCACGGGAAGCTCAAGGCTACAGACTCATTGATGTCATGTGAATGACTGCTCTATGCACGGGAAGCTCAAGGCTGCAGACTCATCTATGTTATGTGTATGACTGCTCTATGCACGGGAAGCTCAATGCTACAGACTCATCTATGTTATGTGTATGACTGCTCTATGCACGGGGAGCTTTAAAAGGCTACAGACTCATTGATGTCATGCGTATGACTGCTCTATGCACGGGAAGCTTAAGGCTAATGACTCATCTATGTTATGTGTATGACTGCTCTATGCACGGGTACCATAGGACTACAAAGAAACACGTCCTGGTGTGGATACTTGTGTATCTCCCATGTTGTGTACGTCTGGCCTTTCCTATAACTAACCTAGTCTACTCAGAGACCAAGATGGTAATTTGGATATTTTTAAGGCGTGTACAAGGTCTCAAAGACTCATCACTTACGTCTGACAGCAGGTGTAGGTGTCTGTTGTTCCGCATGCACTGGCTGCCCGTACGTTAAGCGTCTCTGAACTCCCACAAGGCACAACCGCAGACACGCGTGTCTTGGAAGAGTCTAGTCTGTAAAGGGGCAGGTTTCCCTGAAGAACCTTGGTCTGAAAAGTCTCAATCTGGTCGTCTGTCCAGAACAGCCTTGATAAGTCAATACTCCCTGGCTCAGTCCCTACTGTTTGGTCCATTTTGCTGCATGCTATGACCACAAATGTATTCAACCACACAACGACGTCTGTCTGGCGCATATTTATCAACAGTCCTTGGGGTCAAGCTCAGTAACCAAATGATGTGCAACCGTGTAACCAAGTGATGTGGAGTGTTGTAGCCAAGTGATGTGGAGCGCTGTAGCCAAGTAAAGTGGAGTGTTGTAGCCAAGTGATGTGGAGCTTTGTAGCCAAGTAAAGTGGAACGTTGTAGCCAAGTGATGTGGAGCTTTGTAGCCAAGTAAAGTGGATCGTTGTAGCCAAGTGATGTGGAGCGTTGTAGCCAAGTGATGTGGAGCGTTGTAGCCAGGTGATGTGCAGCCGTGTAGCCAGGTGATGTGGAGCCGTGTAGCCAGGTGATGCAGACCCTCCTTCTAAACTGGAGATTCAACCTTTTGATATTGGTTGAATTGCTGTGGCTTCAACATGAATCATGCAGATAAATATTCCAACGGTGTCGGTTGCCGTATAGATCCAGTGCATGCAGCCACTCGCTTTAGTGGCCGTCTTGTTGTAAAGGACAAACCTAAATATACACCTCCTGAATAGCATATCTCTGATGGGAATATTTATATAGAGAACCGTTGGCGCGAAATGCCTTAAGGCACCTCCCGTCAACCCCCACAAACACCACGACATGACAGCACAGAAAGCACAGTGTACGGAGAGTCGAGGACGGGACACCCAGCAGAAGAATACATGTAGCATACATAAGTAATACGCAATCAGCGACTTCAGCATGTTTGGATGCAAACTATTGTACAATACATATATGTATATGAACTTATTGTATAGTAAGTATATACTTGGTATCTGTCGAGATACGCCAACGGGTAATTAAAGTATGCTGCGTCAGAGGTCGTGCCAGATGCGAGCTAATGGATGTATGATCAGTTTTCACAAGGAAGCCCACGTCGTAACAGGGACCTAAAACGTTGCCATCGCCCACTCACGCCCACGTCGATGTATGTTCACAGCAGCAGCTGGCAACTATGTGTAACTTGTAACGACATTGAGTCAGTGAATTTGTGTGCCAGAGGACGCCCGACCTAGCATAGATTACCTTGCATATTATTGACATATGGTATCTCAGAGGCCACTCAGACTAGCCTAGATTATGATGCATATTACTGCCATATATTGTCTTAGAGGACACCCGGTATAGCCCAGTTTATCTAGATTCTGCCATGGCAGAGTCCGACAGGAACCGATGTCCATCTTTAAATTTACATTTACGTCACTGATTACAGAAGGACTCTGACAATGACTTGACCCATATATCATATGGTAGCAATTACTTTCGAATGTTGGTAGCTACTAGAGAAATGAAAATACTTATTTAATGAACCCTGCGATTACACTACCCCTAGAAATACAGCTAAGTGTAGCGATGAAACTATTCATGAGCTACACAAGTAGCGACAGTAGATCGGCGTACTATCTGCTACAATACACAAGCACGTCAGTGGCACTGACGTCATACACAAGGGGACGGGCCAACGCTGGGGGACACATGTTGCCGCTCCAGATGGTGAGGCGATAGCAGCGATTCTGGACGGCTGGTGGGCGCCAAACACTCGAATGTACGCACACAACGTGTGAGAAAGTGACGATGCGTTGTTGTACAATTAGCTGTACGATTGTAAGTTTCCTTTCCCACTTAAGACTCGAGTCATCTGCTATATCACAAGTGTGGCCCACACACCATGTGAACATGCGGAACGTCCATGGATTCTCGTGTTCATATCTCTGCAAGAAAATGACCACACAAATGTGTAGCAAGTAATTCGAATATCAGACCCACGAAGTTTTGTACAATACCAACCCAACCCTACCTGAGATGTACCTCCTGTACGGTCTCAAAGATGCGCGTGTTAAAGGCAAACGTCAAAGAGACTGCTGTGTTTCTAAAGTTTCTCTGTTTCTTTGTTTGTTGTTTAACGCCCCACTCAGCAATATTCCAGCTATGTGACGGTTGTCTGTAAATAATCGCGTCTGGACCACACAATCCAGTGATTGATATCATGGTCATCGATCCACTCAATTGGGATACGATGACACGCATCAACCAAGTCAGAGAGCCTACCGCCCGATCCCGTTATTCACATCTTACGACAAGCATCGCCGCCTTTTACGACAATCAATGGTTTCTGAAGACCTATTCTACCCCGCATCCTCACGGGTCTTTTAATACAGCATCATTACCTGGTGACGTATCGTTGGTCAAAACCTAGATCAAGATAATGCACAATTCACTGACTAAGGATCGCCCAAAGGACCGCCTCTTACGAAAAGCATGGTCGCCTTTTTAGGCAAGCATGGGTTGCTGAAGTAAAATATGTACAGCAAAGCATGTGCAATCAAGTATGTACAGTAAAGTATGTAAAGTAAAGTATTACAGCAAAGTATTACAGAAAAGTATGTACAGTACAGAATGTACAGTAAAGTAAGTACAGTACAGTATGAACAGCAAAGTATGAACAGTGAAGTATGTACAGTGAAGTATGAACAGTAAAGTATTATAGTACAGTAAAGTATTACAGTAAAGAGTGTACAGTGCAGTATATACAGAACAGTATGAACAGCACAGTATGTACAGTGAAGTATGTACAGCACAGTATGTACAGTGAAGTATGTACAGTGAAGTATGTACAGTGAAGTAAGTACAGTGCAGTATGTACAGTGCAATATGTACAGTGAAGTATGTACAGTGAAGTGTGTACAGTGAAGTATGTACAGTGAAGTATGTACAGTGCAGTATGTACAGTGAAGCATGCACAGTACAGTATGTGCAGTGAAGTATGTACAGTGAAGTATGTACAGTACAGTATGTACAGTGAAGTATGTACAGTGAAGTATGTACAGTGCAGTATGTACAGTGAAGCATGCACAGTACAGTATGTGCAGTGAAGTATGTACAGTGAAGTATGTACAGTACAGTATGTGCAGTGAAGTATGTACAGTGAAGTATGTACAGTGAAGTATGAACAGTGCAGTATGTACAGTACAGTATGTACAATACAGTATGTACATTGAAGTATGTACATTGAAGTATGTACAGTGAAGTATGTGCAATGAAGTATGTACAGTGAAGTATGTACAGTGCAGTATGTACAGTACAGTATGTACATTGAAGTATGTACAGTGAAGTATGTAAAGTGAAGTATGTAAAGTGAAGTATGTAAAGTGAAGTATGTACAGTGCAGTATGTACAGTGAAGTATGTACAGTACAGTATGCTCAGAGAAGTATGTACAGTGAAGTATTTACAGCACAGTATGTACAGTACATTGTGTACAGTGGAGTATGTACAGTGAAGTATGTACATTGAAGTATGTACAGTGAAGTATGTACAGTGAAGTATGTACACTGAAGTATGTGCAGCACAGCATGCACAGTGAAGTATGTACAGTGAAGTATGTACAGTACAGTATGCACAGTGAAGTATGTACAGTGAAGTATTTACAGCACAGAATGTACAGCACAGTATGTACAGTACATTATGTACAGTGGAGTATGTACAGTGAAGTATGTACATTGAAGTATGTACAGTGAAGTATGTACAGTATAGTATGCACAGTGAAGTATGTACAGTAAAGTATGTACAGCACAGCATGCACAGTGAAGTATGTACAGTGAATTATGCACAGTGAAGTATGCACAGTGAAGTATGTACAGTGAAGTATGTACATTGAAGTATGCACAGTGAAGTATGTAAAGTGAAGTATGCACAGTGAAGTATGCACAGTGAAGTATGTACAGTGAAGTATGTACAGTGAAGTATGTACAGTACAGTATGTACAGTGAAGTATGTACAGTGCAGTATGTACAGTGAAGTATGTACAGTGAAGTATGTACAATGAAGTATGTACAGCCCAGTATGTACAGTGAAGTATGTACAGTTTCAACAAGCACAGCTCTACAATCCCTATGACGAAAAGAACAGCTCTACGACCCCTATGACAACAAGCACAGCTCTACAATCCCCATGACAACAAGAACAACTCTACAATCCCTATGACAACAAGCACAGCTCTACAATCCCCATGACAACAAGCACAGCTCTACAATCCCTATGACAACAAGAACAACTCTACAATCCCTATGACAACAAGAACAACTCTACAATCCCTGTGGTTATAAGACCACTCTCTCAACTCACAACATGGACCCGGGGATTGTCATATTATACTTCCTTGTTCCTGCTTGCACATATCGACCAACTCATGCAGCCAGTGAGCGCTAAATATAGCATCAACACATAAACGGGTGCGACATGCACCACGGTGATCTCACGGTCAGACCCACATACACAACTACCTGGTTACTGCCGACCCACATTCACTGGGTGTGTTGCATGACGTGTATTGCATGACGTGTATAAACGTCTAGACGATCTCCATATATTCTATGTGTTGCTTGACATGTATACACGTCTAGACGATCTCCATATATTCTATGTGTTGCTTGACATGTATACACGTCTAGACGATCTCCATACATTCTATGTGTTGCTTGACATGTATACACGTCTAGACGATCTCCATATATTCCGTATGTTGCATGACATGTATAAACGTCTAGACGATCTCCATATATTCTATGTGTTGCTTGACATGTATACACGTCTAGACGATCTCCATACATTCTATGTGTTGCTTGACATGTATACACGTCTAGACGATCTCCATATATTCCGTATGTTGCATGACATGTATAAACGTCTAGACGATCTCCATATATTCTATGTGTTGCTTGACATGTATACACGTCTAGACGATCTCCATATATTCTATGTGTTGCTTGACATGTATACACGTCTAGACGATCTCCATACATTCTATGTGTTGCTTGACATGTATACACGTCTAGACGATCTCCATATATTCCGTATGTTGCATGACATGTATAAACGTCTAGACGATCTCCATACATTCCGTCTGTTGCTTGACATGTATACACGTCTAGACGATCTCCATATATTCTATGTGTTGCTTGACATGTATAAACGTCTAGACGATCTCCATACATTCCGTCTGTTGCTTGACATGTATACACGTCTAGACGATCTCCATATATTCTATGTGTTGCATGACGTGTATAAACGTCTAGACGATCTCCATATATTCCATGTGTTGCTTGACATGTATAAACGTCTAGACGATCTCCATACATTCCGTCTGTTGCTTGACATGTATACACGTCTAGACGATCTCCACATATTCTATGTGTTGCATGACATGTATAAACGTCTAGACGATCTCCATATATTCCGTATGTTGCATGACGTGGATACACGTCTAGACGATCTCCATATATTCCACGTGTTGCATGACGTGTATAAACGTCTAGACGATCTCCATACATTCCGTCTGTTGCTTGACATGTATATAGGTCTAGACGATCTCCACATATTCTATGTGTTGCATGACGTGTATAAACGTCTAGACGATCTCCATATATTCCGTATGTTGCATGACGTGGATACACGTCTAGACGATCTCCATATATTCCACGTGTTGCATGACGTGTATAAACGTCTAGACGATCTCCATACATTCCGTCTGTTGCTTGACATGTATATAGGTCTAGACGATCTCCATATATTCCGTGTGTTGCATGACGTGTATAAACGTCTAGACGATCTCCATACATTCCGTCTGTTGCTTGACATGTATATAGGTCTAGACGATCTCCACATATTCTATGTGTTGCATGACGTGTATAAACGTCTAGACGATCTCCATATATTCCGTATGTTGCTTGACATGTATATACGTCCAGACGATATCAATATATTCCATGTGTTGCTTGACCTGTAAGGAGAACTTTTTAATCCCTGACAATAAGGTGAGATGAAATGGGGTTCACAAAACCCTCAGCTTCCCCCCCCGCGAGTTACCCCAATTCCGCCAGCTTGTTTCCCCATTACCCCAGCTAGTTACCCCCATCCGCTCAGCTCTTGTTACCCCCATCCCACCAGCTTGTTACCCCCATCCGCTCAGCTCTTGATACCCCCATCCGCTAGCTAGTTACCCCCATACCGCCAGCTAGTTACCCCCATCCTCCCACCGCGAGTTACCCCCATCCCGCCAGCTAGTTACCCCCATCCGCCCAGCTCTTGTTACCGCCATTCCGCTAGCTAGTTACCCCCATCCGCTCAGCTCTTGTTACCCCCATCCGCTCAGCTCTTTTTACCCCCATCCCGCCAGCTAGTTACCCCAATCCTCCCACCGCGAGTTACCCCCATCCCGCCAGCTAGTTACCCCCATCCGCCCAGCTCTTGTTACCGCTATTCCGCTAGCTAGTTACCCCCATCCCGCCAGCTTGTTACCACCATCCCACCAGCTAGTTACCCCCATTCCAGCAGCTTGTTACCGCCATGCCGCTAGCTAGTTACCCCCATCCCGCCAGCTTGTTACCACCATCCCACCAGCTAGTTACCCCCATTCCAGCAGCTTGTTACCGCCATGCCGCTAGCTAGTTACCCCCATCCGCTAGCTTGTTACCCCCATTCCAGCAGCTTGTTACCCCCATTCCGCCAGCTTGTTACCCCCATCCCGCCAGCTAGTTACCCCCATCCCGCCAGTTTGGTATCCCTATCCCGCCAGCTAGTTACCCCTATCCCGCCAGCTTGTTACCCCCATCCCGCCAGCTGGTTACCCCTATCCCGCCAGCTAGTTACCCCTATTCCGCCAACTTGTTACCCAAATCCCGCCAGCTAGTTACCCCCATTCCGCCAGCTTGTTACCCCCATCCCGCCAGCTAGTTACCCCCATTCCGCCAGCTTGTTACCCCCATCCCGCCAGCTAGTTACCCCTATCCCGCCAGCTAGTTACCCGTATCCCGCCAGCTAGTTACCCCTATCCCGCCAGCTTGTTACCCCTATCCCGCAAGCTAGTTACCCCCATCCCACCAGCTTGTTACCCCTATCCCGCCAGCTAGTTACCCCTATCCCGCCAGCTAGTTACCCCCATTCCGCTAGCTTGTTACCCCCATCCCGCCAGCTAGTTACCCCCATCCCGCCAGCTTGTTTCCCCCATCCCGCCAGCTTGTTTCCCCCATCCCGCCAGCTAGTTACCCCCATCCCGCCAGCTAGTTACCCCCATCCCGCCAGCTTGTTTCCCCCATCCCGCCAGCTTGTTTCCCCCATCCCGCCAGCTTGTTACCCCCATCCCGCCAGCTGGTTACCCCCATCCCGCCAGCTGGTTACCCCCATCCCGCCAGCTTGTTACCCCTATCCCGCCAGCTAGTTACCCCTATCCCGCCAGCTAGTTACCCCCATTCCGCTAGCTTGTTACCCCCATCCCGCCAGCTAGTTACCCCCATCCCGCCAGCTTGTTTCCCCCATCCCGCCAGCTGGTTACCCCCATTCCGCCAGCTTGTTACCCCCATCCCGCCAGCTAGTTACCCCTATCCCGCCAGCTAGTTACCCCTATTCCGCCAACCTGTTACCCCAATCCCGCCAGCTAGTTATCCCCATTCCGCCAGCTTGTTACCCCCATCCCGACAGCTAGTTACCCCCATTCCGCCAGCTAGTTACCCCCATCCCGCCAGCTGGTTACCCCCATTCCGCCAGCTAGTTACCCCCATCCCGCCAGCTTGTTACCCCCATCCCGTCAGCTTGTTACCCCCATCCCGCCAGCTAGTTACCCCTATCCCGCCAGCTAGTTACCCCCATCCCGCCAGCTGGTTACCCCCATCCCGCCAGCTGGTTACCCCCATTCCGCCAGCTTGTTACCCCCATCCCGCCAGCTAGTTACCCCTGTCCCGCCAGCTAGTTACCCCTATTCCGCCAACCTGTTACCCCAATCGCGCCAGCTTGTTACCCTCATTACCCCAGCTAGTTAAACCCTTCCCCCTCTCCCCCCCCCCCCCCCTCTTACTCGTGAGCGATTAACCCCCATCCCGCCGGCTAGTTACCCCCATCTCGCAAGCTAGTTACCCCCATCCCCCTAGCTACGTCCCAATAACGCATAGCACTACAATACGACTTTCAACAATCACATGCTTACTGTGCCCATGTTCTGCTCTACGAATTCGAAGCGTTTTCAAACAAGCAAGCGTATATACATGCATATTTAACAGGTCACGTGTCGATTGAGTTTCATAGTAATTTACTTCCTCCTTGGTAGAAACTCCAGCAGAGCGACATACCAGCCCTCTATGTCAGATTGCTAGTCACCTCAAGCGCCACCATGCTATCATGGAAGACGGTCATCCTATTCTGGGTGTTAATATTCCTGGGAAAAAACGGTATGTCCATATATATGTCATATATATTCACTTTATTTTAGAGTTGGTAGCGATTTTGATACATTGACACGGACTATGCCTGTCACGCACAGAACGCTGTGTGACATAAAGACATCAACATTGATCTTAGAACGTACGAAACAAGTATATCTTAAATTTCTCACGCTCTAAATACTTTTTGTGTTGTGGACCCGTCTCGCTCACAGCAGCTATGAGAAACGCAATTGTCCAGACATTAGACAAACCTCTGTGTATATAGTCACCCTGCATTACTGCAGCTACTTAAGAGGTTATACTTTTTATGGTAGCTTCTGTGTGCGCTATCATAACATTTGTGACACTGTTTGGTGGAGTACCAACACTGTCGATTGTTCGATACACACAGTGTAGTTCTGTGTAGTTATGCAACGCTGCACATTGGTGAACACTTTGTAATCGGTGCACAATGCAGATTGTCTTTGTTTGCGAAATACGGTCAACCCTTAGTTGTCGTATTGCGCATGTCTTGTTCTTTTCATGTTAAAGCCTGGCCCTGGTTTAAGCGATGGCTGACTACCGGCAAGACTTTAATTGATCGTTTCAATACGTTTTTGTCGATTATTGCTATGATTATGAGACCAGATTAACCTTTGCACGTAGTACCCGAATGACAACCACATTTCATCTGCTTTAATAGCGGTGAAGGACAACTCTGGTGTACTCATCCCTATAGCATACAGGTTCTACAAGGGGGCCTTCAGTTAGGTTTACGTGTAAGTAGGCACACCCTAAATCAAAGTCTCTAGAGCTCTGGAGCTTCTAAAAGTGTATGTTTGTGACCCTGCTTAATCCTGATGTTTGTGTCACGATTCAGAGACACAGGAGCTATTTCTATCTGTTTTTATCTGTTATACCTTTTTATCCGGAAATAAGCAGTAAAACTGAAAGTTTATCTCTTGCCTCACATCTGCCCTTCGACCTCCGCAATCCAGTGTTTGTTCTCTAGACCATGATGCTACACCGGTATACGTCAACGTTGTATGGTGGAAGGCATGCGTCAACACACTGACTGTAGGGGACTGTACGCCATAGGCAACGTGTTCATCTCACTTCCTCCTTGGCCTGATGGAGTTGAATCCCGATAACGCTCTCCAGAGTAGATCAACAACGAAACGATAAATGACACGATACAGGAATGTAGCGGAGGGGGTGGAGGAATAGTTGAAGTAATAGATGAAGGAATAGAATGAGGAATAGATGGAAGAATAGATGAGGAGTAGATACCACCATACATCTAAAGCAAGATGCGGATCACCCAGCACTGTGGCCGTCATGAGACACCCGATGACAATGCAGACCACCAAGTCTCCAGTCAGGGTCGGATCATATACTCTCATCACCCCAGTCCACTATTTGGAAGACATAATACTATTATTCGAAAACTTCATAACACAAGCATTTGCCGTGTAGGAAAGTAATAGCGTGTAATGTTGTACATTCAGAGTCATAAATACTTTTATCATGTAATGGGTGGGTTTCTCGTCAGGATAACGCAAACGGGTAAAAACGATATCCGTTGAGGTCATATGCGGATAGAGTTGCAAATATCAAAGGTCAAGTAGGAACTACTTTCACTGTTTATAAACAAACATGGCGTCTTTCGGCGATTGCGTCAGAATTGTCTATCGGGAATCTGGAGAGACTACTGGGATATTTGCTATCATTATGAAAATGGTGGAAAAACTCCACTTTTCCACATTTATCAACTCGTGTTGATATATTTGATATCAATAGACACATGGGTGAGATTCTCTATATGTTCGAATTGTTTCCTTGTTTCGTTTCGTCGCTGGGGGTACATATGACTGCACTTCGAAACGTTATTACAGGCCGACTGTCAACGTCTGACTGTGGCCGCGACGTTTCATGGACTAGAGTTAGAGTAGCTTCCCTTTGATAAAAGGCAGTTTCTCTATCGGACAGACCGATGGATTGCCGCAAAGGCAAGTGTGTAGATGTGCGTAGATAATTGTTGTTTTCCATACATGTAGTTACGCCACTGTATAAGCAACAGGTTTCAGTTGGAACTATATTGGCTACTGTCACTGTACGACTGACACACCACTTACCCTCTGACGTGATATATATCATGATCAATGTGCACTTTCCAGGAAAACTTGCAATGAGTGTGAGAGATGGGAAGAGATTTTCGAGCACAGAATTAAAGAATGGCATTATATGATACAGGGGTAATCACGCCTGTGTGTTTGGAGATGGTAAATAGCCTGTATTAGGAATAAACACTATGTATAAAGCTCGCCAAGGATTCCCTGTATGTTCGAGCAAATATCTTACGGTTTTAATAGGTGTAGGTTGACTAGTGCATAGAGCAAAGTGAGCCTCGCGTCAATGCCTCTCCCTGGCGTCTGTCTCGTCAGTAAAGTAAGCCGCCATTAGGGGCAGATCATTTCATATTGGTTGGGTGGTTGGATGTGAGGAACCGTGTAATTCTTGTGGCAGAGAATTTCTTTGTTTCTCAACAATATGAAGCATCATTAGGTTTTTCGAGCAATTTCGTAGTTCCCCACGGGTTGATAAATCCAGTATTTCATCATGGCATACACCATGCACTACTAATTTTGGCCCAATGTGGTGTTCTATCAACCAAATCTTATTGGGTACACTGCGATTATCTGTCGTTGTGGTCATCTATGTCAGTTTGTGGACAATGGGTGTCACGTCAGCTGTTGGATTAGGTCCAATGTCCCTGTTGTTTGTTAACATAAATAAAATACAATGTGAATGTTTATCTGTGATCAACCAATCCCGAGCAACTTCCTCCATTTTCTTCCTATCATTTGAAATGTAAATAACTGTAAGATAAGCAATGCTGTTAAAATACCATGAACATGCACACACATATTTACATATGAATAAAGGCTTGCTTTTCCTTATAATCAGATAAACATCGAATAGGGCCACATCAACACAAACATTGCAATGTCTTCACAAATCACGTACACGGACTGATATGCTGGGCATGCGCGTGTTGTTCCACCAATCACAGGCCGCCCCGTCACAGCATCTTTATAACACACGACAGAACGATGTAGACGGTGCCGGAATAAAATAACGATAGTACCCACCAAGAACAGCGCATGTATTTTTACCTTAAACATGAGAAATCATGGTTTCTAAGCAATGCATAAAAGCCTCACAGGCATCCACACAGACAACTAGTCCTGACCTTGAGGGCGATATTTTGGCTTGTAACATTATCATGCAAAGTAAATCGGATCAGTTTGATAAAATTCCACTTCATGAATATTAATGGTTAAATAAGCCCTCTAAACTGTCGTCAGAAAGAGAGGTTGTTGTTACATTCAATAGCGAGGTCAATCTGTTATAAGCCTAACTCAACCTTAGCATACCCACGGGGTTCTTATTCAGTGTGGACCTATTAAGTGTGCAACTGGTGTATATATCGCTATTCATTGTGCACCTGTTGTATATATCGCTATTCAGTGTGCACCTGGTGTATATATCGCTATACAGAGTACGCCCGTTGTATATAGTGCTATTCAGTGTGCGCCTGGTGTATATATCGCTATTCAGTGTGCAACTGGTGTATGTATCGCTATTCAGTGTGCACCTGATGTATATATCGCTATACAGAGTGCGCCTGTTGTATATATCGCTTTACAGAGTGCGCCTGTTATATACATCGCTATTCAGTGTGCACCTGTTGTATATATCGCTATACAGAGTGCGCCTGTTGTATATATCGTTATTCAGTGTGCGCCTGGTGTATATATCGCTATACAGAGTGCGCCTGTTGTATATATCGCTAGTCAGTGTGTACCTGGTGTATATATCGCTATACAGTGTGCACCTGGTGTATATATCACTATTCCGTGTGCACCTGGTGTATATGTCGCTATTCAGTGTGCACCTTGTGTATATATCACTCTTCAGTATGCGCCTGGTGTATATATCGCTATTCAGTGTGCACCTGGTGTATATATTGCTATTCAGTGTGCACCTGGTGTATATATCACTATTCAGTATGCGCCTTGTGTATATATCGCTATTCAGTGTGCACCTGGTGTATATATCGCTATCAGTGTTCGTCTGGTGTATATATTGCTATTCAGTGTGCACCTGCTGTATATATCGCGGTTCAGTGTGCACCTGCTGTATATATCGCTATTCCGTGTGCACCTTGTTTTATAGTTCGCTATTCCGTGTGCACCTTGTTTATATATCGCTATTCAGTGTGCACCTGGTTTATATATCGCTAGTCAGTGTGCACCTTGTGTATATATCGCTTTTTAACGTGCACCCGGTGTATATATCGCTATTCAACGTGCACCTGGTATACATCACTGTTCAATGTGCACCTGGTGCATAAATTCCTATTCAATGTGCACCTGGTGTATATATCGGTATTGAACGTGCACCTGGTGTATAAATCACTATTCAATGTGCACCTTGTGTATATATCGCTATTCAATGTGCACCTGGTGTATAAATCACTATTCAATGTGCACCTGGTGTATATATCGCTATTCAATGTGCACCTGGTGTATAAATCACTATTCAATAAGCACCTTGTGTATATATCGCTATTCAATGTGCACCTGATGTATAAATCACTATTTAATGTGCACCTGGTGTATATATCGCTATTCAATGTGCACCTGGTGTATAAATCACTATTCAATGTGCACCTTGTGTATATATCGCTATTCAATGTGCACCTGGTGTATAAATCACTATTCAATGTGCACCTTGTGTATATATCGCTGTTCAACGTGCACCTGGTGTATAAATCACTATTCAATGTGCACCTGGTGTATATATCGCTATTCAATGTGCACCTGATGGATAAATCGCTATTCAACATTCACCTGGTGTATAAATCACTATTCAATGTGCACCTGGTGTATAAATCACTATTCAATGTGCACCTGGTGTATATATCGCTATTCAATGTGCACCTGGTGTATAAATCACTATTCAATGTGCACCTGGTGTATATATCGCTATTCAATGTGCACCTGATGTATAAATCGCTATTCAATGTGCACCTGGTGTATATATCGCTATTTAATGTGCACCTGGTGTATAAAATCACTATTCAATGTGCACCTGGTGTATATATCGCTATTCAATGTGCACCTAGTGTATAAATCACTATTCAATGTGCACCTTGTGTATATATCGCTATACAGAGTGCGCCTGTTGTATATATCGCTAGTCAGTGTGTACCTGGTGTATATATCGCTATACAGTGTGCACCTGGTGTATATATCACTATTCCGTGTGCACCTGGTGTATATGTCGCTATTCAGTGTGCACCTTGTGTATATATCACTCTTCAGTATGCGCCTGGTGTATATATCGCTATTCAGTGTGCACCTGGTGTATATATCGCTATTCAGTGTGCACCTGGTGTATATATTGCTATTCAGTGTGCACCTGGTGTATATATCACTATTCAGTATGCGCCTTGTGTATATATCGCTATTCAGTGTGCACCTGGTGTATATATCGCTATCAGTGTTCGTCTGGTGTATATATTGCTATTCAGTGTGCACCTGCTGTATATATCGCGGTTCAGTGTGCACCTGCTGTATATATCGCTATTCCGTGTGCACCTTGTTTTATAGTTCGCTATTCCGTGTGCACCTTGTTTATATATCGCTATTCAGTGTGCACCTGGTTTATATATCGCTATCAGTGTGCACCTTGTGTATATATCGCTTTTTAACGTGCACCCGGTGTATATATCGCTATTCAACGTGCACCTGGTATACATCACTGTTCAATGTGCACCTGGTGCATTAATTCCAATTCAATGTGCACCTGGTGTATATATCGGTATTGAACGTGCACCTGGTGTATAAATCACTATTCAATGTGCACCTTGTGTATATATCGCTATTCAATGTGCACCTGGTGTATAAATCACTATTCAATGTGCACCTGGTGTATATATCGCTATTCAATGTGCACCTGGTGTATAAATCACTATTCAATAAGCACCTTGTGTATATATCGCTATTCAATGTGCACCTGATGTATAAATCACTATTTAATGTGCACCTGCTGTATATATCGCGGTTCAGTGTGCACCTGCTGTATATATCGCTATTCCGTGTGCACCTTGTTTTATAGTTCGCTATTCCGTGTGCACCTTGTTTATATATCGCTATTCAGTGTGCACCTGGTTTATATATCGCTAGTCAGTGTGCACCTTGTGTATATATCGCTTTTTAACGTGCACCCGGTGTATATATCGCTATTCAACGTGCACCTGGTATACATCACTGTTCAATGTGCACCTGGTGCATAAATTCCTATTCAATGTGCACCTGGTGTATATATCGGTATTGAACGTGCACCTGGTGTATAAATCACTATTCAGTGTGCACCTGCTGTATATATCGCTGTTCAGTGTGCACCTGGTGTATATATCGCTATTCCGTGTGCACCTTGTTTTATAGTTCGCTATTCCGTGTGCACCTTGTTTATATATCGCTATTCAGTGTGCACCTGGTTTATATATCGCTAGTCAGTGTGCACCTTGTGTATATATCGCTATTCAATGTGCACCCGGTGTATATATCGCTATTCAACGTGCACCTGGTATACATCACTGTTCAATGTGCACCTGGTGCATAAATTCCTATTCAATGTGCACCTGGTGTATATATCGGTATTGAACGTGCACCTGGTGTATAAATCACTATTCAATGTGCACCTTGTGTATATATCGCTATTCAACGTGCACCTGGTGTATAAATCACTATTCAATGTGCACCTGGTGTATATATCTCTATTCAATGTGCACCTGGTGTATAAATCACTATTCAATAAGCACCTTGTGTATATATCGCTATTCAATGTGCACCTGATGTATAAATCACTATTTAATGTGCACCTGGTGTATATATCGCTATTCAATGTGCACCTGGTGTATAAAAACACTATTCAATGTGCACCTTGTGTATATATCACTATTCAGTATGCGCCTTGTGTATATATCGCTATTTAGTGTGCACCTGGTGTATATATCGCTATCAGTGTTCGTCTGGTGTATATATTGCTATTCAGTGTGCACCTGCTGTATATATCGCTGTTCAGTGTGCACCTGGTGTATATATCGCTATTCCGTGTGCACCTTGTTTTATAGTTCGCTATTCCGTGTGCACCTTGTTTATATATCGCTATTCAGTGTTCACCTGGTTTATATATCGCTAGTCAGTGTGCACCTTGTGTATATATCGCTATTTAACGTGCACCCGGTGTATATATCGCTATTCAACGTGCACCTGGTATACATCACTGTTCAATGTGCACCTGGTGCATAAATTCCTATTCAATGTGCACCTGGTGTATATATCGCTATTCAATGTGCACCTGGTGTATAAATCACTATTCAATAAGCACCTTGTGTATATATCGCTATTCAATGTGCACCTGATGTATAAATCACTATTTAATATGCACCTGGTGTATATATCGCTATTCAATGTGCACCTGGTGTATAAATCACTATTCAATGTGCACCTTGTGTATATATCGCTATTCAATGTGCACCTTGTGTATAAATCACTATTCAATGTGCACCTTGTGTATATATCGCTGTTCAACGTGCACCTGGTATACATCACTGTTCAATGTGCACCTGGTGCATAAATTCCTATTCAATGTGCACCTGGTGTATATATCGGTATTGAACGTGCACCTGGTGTATAAATCACTATTCAATGTGCACCTTGTGTATATATCGCTATTCAACGTGCACCTGGTGTATAAATCACTATTCAATGTGCACCTGATGTATATATCTCTATTCAATGTGCACCTGGTGTATAAATCACTATTCAATAAGCACCTTGTGTATATATCGCTATTCAATGTGCACCTGATGTATAAATCACTATTTAATGTGCACCTGGTGTATATATCGCTATTCAATGTGCACCTGGTGTATAAAAACACTATTCAATGTGCACCTTGTGTATATATCACTATTCAGTATGCGCCTTGTGTATATATCGCTATTTAGTGTGCACCTGGTGTATATATCGCTATCAGTGTTCGTCTGGTGTATATATTGCTATTCAGTGTGCACCTGCTGTATATATCGCTGTTCAGTGTGCACCTGGTGTATATATCGCTATTCCGTGTGCACCTTGTTTTATAGTTCGCTATTCCGTGTGCACCTTGTTTATATATCGCTATTCAGTGTTCACCTGGTTTATATATCGCTAGTCAGTGTGCACCTTGTGTATATATCGCTATTTAACGTGCACCCGGTGTATATATCGCTATTCAACGTGCACCTGGTATACATCACTGTTCAATGTGCACCTGGTGCATAAATTCCTATTCAATGTGCACCTGGTGTATATATCGCTATTCAATGTGCACCTGGTGTATAAATCACTATTCAATAAGCACCTTGTGTATATATCGCTATTCAATGTGCACCTGATGTATAAATCACTATTTAATATGCACCTGGTGTATATATCGCTATTCAATGTGCACCTGGTGTATAAATCACTATTCAATGTGCACCTTGTGTATATATCGCTATTCAATGTGCACCTTGTGTATAAATCACTATTCAATGTGCACCTTGTGTATATATCGCTGTTCAACGTGCACCTGGTGTATAAATCACTATTCAATGTGCACCTGGTGTATATATCGCTATTCAATGTGCACCAGATGGATAAATCGCTATTCAACATTCACCTGGTGTATAAATCACTATTCAATGTGCACCTGGTGTATATATCACTATTCAATGTGCACCTGATGTATAAATCGCTATTCAATGTGCACCTGGTGTATATATCGCTATTTAATGTGCACCTGGTGTATAAAATCACTACTCAATGTGCACCTGGTGTATATATCGCTATTCAATGTGCACCTGGTGTATAAATCACTATTCAATGTGCACCTTGTGTATATATCGCTATTCAATGTGCACCTTGTGTATAAATCACTATTCAATGTGCACCTGATGTATAAATCGCTATTCAATGTGCACCTGGTGTATATATCGCTATTTAATGTGCACCTGGTGTATAAAATCACTACTCAATGTGCACCTGGTGTATATATCGCTATTCAATGTGCACCTGGTGTATAAATCACTATTCAATGTGCACCTTGTGTATATATCGCTATTCAATGTGCACCTGGTGTATAAATCACTATTCAACGTGCACCTTGTGTATATATCGCTATTCAATGTGCACCTGGTGTATATATCGCTATTCAATGTGCACCTGGTGTATAAATCGCTATTCAATGTGCACCTGGTGTATATATCACTATTCAGTATGCGCCTTGTGTATATATCGCTATTCAGTGTGCACCTGGTGTATATATCGCTATCAGTGTTCGTCTGGTGTATATATTGCTATTCAGTGTGCACCTGCTGTATATATCGCTGTTCAGTGTGCACCTGGTGTATATATCGCTATTCCGTGTGCACCTTGTTTTATAGTTCGCTATTCCGTGTGCACCTTGTTTATATATCGCTATTCAGTGTGCACCTGGTTTATATATCGCTAGTCAGTGTGCACCTTGTGTATATATCGCTATTTAACGTGCACCCGGTGTATATATCGCTATTCAACGTGCACCTGGTATACATCACTGTTCAATGTGCACCTGGTGCATAAATTCCTATTCAATGTGCACCTGGTGTATATATCGGTATTGAACGTGCACCTGGTGTATAAATCACTATTCAATGTGCACCTTGTGTATATATCGCTATTCAACGTGCACCTGGTGTATAAATCACTATTCAATGTGCACCTGGTGTATATATCTCTATTCAATGTGCACCTGGTGTATAAATCACTATTCAATAAGCACCTTGTGTATATATCGCTATTCAATGTGCACCTGATGTATAAATCACTATTTAATGTGCACCTGGTGTATATATCGCTATTCAATGTGCACCTGATGTATAAAAACACTATTCAATGTGCACCTTGTGTATATATCGCTATTCAATGTGCACCTGGTGTATATATCACTATTCAGTATGCGCCTTGTGTATATATCGCTATTCAGTGTGCACCTGGTGTATATATCGCTATCAGTGTTCGTCTGGTGTATATATTGCTATTCAGTGTGCACCTGCTGTATATATCGCTGTTCAGTGTGCACCTGGTGTATATATCGCTATTCCGTGTGCACCTTGTTTTATAGTTCGCTATTCCGTGTGCACCTTGTTTATATATCGCTATTCAGTGTGCACCTGGTTTATATATCGCTAGTCAGTGTGCACCTTGTGTATATATCGCTATTTAACGTGCACCCGGTGTATATATCGCTATTCAACGTGCACCTGGTATACATCACTGTTCAATGTGCACCTGGTGCATAAATTCCTATTCAATGTGCACCTGGTGTATATATCGGTATTGAACGTGCACCTGGTGTATAAATCACTATTCAATGTACACCTTGTGTATATATCGCTATTCAATGTGCACCTGGTGTATAAATCACTATTCAATGTGCACCTGGTGTATATATCGCTATTCAATGTGCACCTGGTGTATAAATCACTATTCAATAAGCACCTTGTGTATATATCGCTATTGAATGTGCACCTGATGTATAAATCACTATTTAATGTGCACCTGGTGTATATATCGCTATTCAATGTGCACCTGGTGTATAAATCACTATTCAATGTACACCTTGTGTATATATCGCTATTCAATGTGCACCTGGTGTATAAATCACTATTCAATGTGCACCTTGTGTATATATCGCTGTTCAACGTGCACCTGGTGTATAAATCACTATTCAATGTGCACCTGGTGTATATATCGCTATTCAATGTGCACCTGATGGATAAATCGCTATTCAACATTCACCTGGTGTATAAATCACTATTCAGTATGCGCCTTGTGTATATATCGCTATTCAGTGTGCACCTGGTGTATATATCGCTATCAGTGTTCGTCTGGTGTATATATTGCTATTCAGTGTGCACCTGCTGTATATATCGCTGTTCAGTGTGCACCTGGTGTATATATCGCTATTCCGTGTGCACCTTGTTTTATAGTTCGCTATTCCGTGTGCACCTTGTTTATATATCGCTATTCAGTGTGCACCTGGTTTATATATCGCTAGTCAGTGTGCACCTTGTGTATATATCGCTATTTAACGTGCACCCGGTGTATATATCGCTATTCAACGTGCACCTGGTATACATCACTGTTCAATGTGCACCTGGTGCATAAATTCCTATTCAATGTGCACCTGGTGTATATATCGCTATTCAATGTGCACCTGGTGTATAAATCACTATTCAATGTGCACCTTGTGTATATATCGCTATTCAATGTGCACCTTGTGTATAAATCACTATTCAATGTGCACCTTGTGTATATATCGCTGTTCAACGTGCACCTGGTGTATAAATCACTATTCAATGTGCACCTGGTGTATATATCGCTATTCAATGTGCACCAGATGGATAAATCGCTATTCAACATTCACCTGGTGTATAAATCACTATTCAATGTGCACCTGGTGTATATATCACTATTCAATGTGCACCTGATGTATAAATCGCTATTCAATGTGCACCTGGTGTATATATCGCTATTTAATGTGCACCTGGTGTATAAAATCACTACTCAATGTGCACCTGGTGTATATATCGCTATTCAATGTGCACCTGGTGTATAAATCACTATTCAATGTGCACCTTGTGTATATATCGCTATTCAATGTGCACCTGGTGTATAAATCACTATTCAATGTGCACCTGATGTATAAATCGCTATTCAATGTGCACCTGGTGTATATATCGCTATTTAATGTGCACCTGGTGTATAAAATCACTACTCAATGTGCACCTGGTGTATATATCGCTATTCAATGTGCACCTGGTGTATAAATCACTATTCAATGTGCACCTTGTGTATATATCGCTATTCAATGTGCACCTGGTGTATAAATCACTATTCAACGTGCACCTTGTGTATATATCGCTATTCAATGTGCACCTGGTGTATATATCGCTATTCAATGTGCACCTGGTGTATAAATCGCTATTCAATGTGCACCTGGTGTATATATCACTATTCAGTATGCGCCTTGTGTATATATCGCTATTCAGTGTGCACCTGGTGTATATATCGCTATCAGTGTTCGTCTGGTGTATATATTGCTATTCAGTGTGCACCTGCTGTATATATCGCTGTTCAGTGTGCACCTGGTGTATATATCGCTATTCCGTGTGCACCTTGTTTTATAGTTCGCTATTCCGTGTGCACCTTGTTTATATATCGCTATTCAGTGTGCACCTGGTTTATATATCGCTAGTCAGTGTGCACCTTGTGTATATATCGCTATTTAACGTGCACCCGGTGTATATATCGCTATTCAACGTGCACCTGGTATACATCACTGTTCAATGTGCACCTGGTGCATAAATTCCTATTCAATGTGCACCTGGTGTATATATCGGTATTGAACGTGCACCTGGTGTATAAATCACTATTCAATGTGCACCTTGTGTATATATCGCTATTCAACGTGCACCTGGTGTATAAATCACTATTCAATGTGCACCTGGTGTATATATCTCTATTCAATGTGCACCTGGTGTATAAATCACTATTCAATAAGCACCTTGTGTATATATCGCTATTCAATGTGCACCTGATGTATAAATCACTATTTAATGTGCACCTGGTGTATATATCGCTATTCAATGTGCACCTGATGTATAAAAACACTATTCAATGTGCACCTTGTGTATATATCGCTATTCAATGTGCACCTGGTGTATATATCACTATTCAGTATGCGCCTTGTGTATATATCGCTATTCAGTGTGCACCTGGTGTATATATCGCTATCAGTGTTCGTCTGGTGTATATATTGCTATTCAGTGTGCACCTGCTGTATATATCGCTGTTCAGTGTGCACCTGGTGTATATATCGCTATTCCGTGTGCACCTTGTTTTATAGTTCGCTATTCCGTGTGCACCTTGTTTATATATCGCTATTCAGTGTGCACCTGGTTTATATATCGCTAGTCAGTGTGCACCTTGTGTATATATCGCTATTTAACGTGCACCCGGTGTATATATCGCTATTCAACGTGCACCTGGTATACATCACTGTTCAATGTGCACCTGGTGCATAAATTCCTATTCAATGTGCACCTGGTGTATATATCGGTATTGAACGTGCACCTGGTGTATAAATCACTATTCAATGTACACCTTGTGTATATATCGCTATTCAATGTGCACCTGGTGTATAAATCACTATTCAATGTGCACCTGGTGTATATATCGCTATTCAATGTGCACCTGGTGTATAAATCACTATTCAATAAGCACCTTGTGTATATATCGCTATTGAATGTGCACCTGATGTATAAATCACTATTTAATGTGCACCTGGTGTATATATCGCTATTCAATGTGCACCTGGTGTATAAATCACTATTCAATGTACACCTTGTGTATATATCGCTATTCAATGTGCACCTGGTGTATAAATCACTATTCAATGTGCACCTTGTGTATATATCGCTGTTCAACGTGCACCTGGTGTATAAATCACTATTCAATGTGCACCTGGTGTATATATCGCTATTCAATGTGCACCTGATGGATAAATCGCTATTCAACATTCACCTGGTGTATAAATCACTATTCAGTATGCGCCTTGTGTATATATCGCTATTCAGTGTGCACCTGGTGTATATATCGCTATCAGTGTTCGTCTGGTGTATATATTGCTATTCAGTGTGCACCTGCTGTATATATCGCTGTTCAGTGTGCACCTGGTGTATATATCGCTATTCCGTGTGCACCTTGTTTTATAGTTCGCTATTCCGTGTGCACCTTGTTTATATATCGCTATTCAGTGTGCACCTGGTTTATATATCGCTAGTCAGTGTGCACCTTGTGTATATATCGCTATTTAACGTGCACCCGGTGTATATATCGCTATTCAACGTGCACCTGGTATACATCACTGTTCAATGTGCACCTGGTGCATAAATTCCTATTCAATGTGCACCTGGTGTATATATCGGTATTGAACGTGCACCTGGTGTATAAATCACTATTCAATGTGCACCTTATGTATATATCGCTATTCAACGTGCACCTGGTGTATAAATCACTATTCAATGTGCACCTTGTGTGTATATCGCTATTCAACGTGCACCTGGTGTATAAATCACTATTCAATGTGCACCTGGTGTATATATCTCTATTCAATGTGCACCTGGTGTATATATCGCTATTCAATGTGCACCTGATGTATAAATCACTATTTAATGTGCACCTGGTGTATATATCGCTATTCAATGTGCACCTGGTGTATAAATCACTATTTAATGTGCACCTGGTGTATATATCGCTATTCAATGTGCACCTGGTGTGTAAAAACACTATTCAATGTGCACCTTGTGTATATATTGCTATTCAATGTGCAACTGGTGTATAGATCACTATTCAGTATGCGCCTTGTGTATAGATCGCTATTCAGTGTGCACCTGGTGTATATATCGCTATCAGTGTTCGTCTGGTGTATATATTGCTATTCAGTGTGCACCTGCTGTATATATCGCTGTTCAGTGTGCACCTGGTGTATATATCGCTATTCCGTGTGCACCTTGTTTTATAGTTCGCTATTCCGTGTGCACCTTGTTTATATATCGCTATTCAGTGTGCACCTGGTTTATATATCGCTAGTCAGTGTGCACCTTGTGTATATATCGCTATTTAACGTGCACCCGGTGTATATATCGCTATTCAACGTGCTCCTGGTATACATCACTGTTCAATGTGCACCTGGTGCATAAATTCCTATTCAATGTGCACCTGGTGTATATATCGTTATTGAACGTGCACCTGGTGTATAAATCACTATTCAATGTGCACCTTGTGTATATATCGCTATTCAACGTGCACCTGGTGTATAAATCACTATTCAATGTGCACCTGGTGTATATATCTCTATTCAATGTGCACCTGGTGTATAAATCACTATTCAATAAGCACCTTGTGTATATATCGCTATTCAATGTGCACCTGATGTATAATAATTATTTAATGTGCACCTGGTGTATATATCGCTATTCAATGTGCACCTGGTGTATAAAAACACTATTCAATGTGCACCTTGTGTATATATCGCTATTCAATGTGCACCTGGTGTATATATCACTATTCAGTATGCGCCTTGTGTATATATCGCTATTCAATGTGCACCTGGTGTATATATCGCTATCAGTGTTCGTCTGGTGTATATATTGCTATTCAGTGTGCACCTGCTGTATATATCGCGGTTCAGTGTGCACCTGCTGTATATATCGCTATTCCGTGTGCACCTTGTTTTATAGTTCGCTATTCCGTGTGCACCTTGTTTATATATCGCTATTCAGTGTGCACCTGGTTTATATATCGCTAGTCAGTGTGCACCTTGTGTATATATCGCTATTTAACGTGCACCCGGTGTATATATCGCTATTCAACGTGCACCTGGTATACATCACTGTTCAATGTGCACCTGGTGCATAAATTCCTATTCAATGTGCACCTGGTGTATATATCGGTATTGAACGTGCACCTGGTGTATAAATCACTATTCAATGTGCACCTTGTGTATATATCGCTATTCAATGTGCACCTGGTGTATAAATCACTATTCAATGTGCACCTGGTGTATATATCTCTATTCAATGTGCACCTGGTGTATAAATCACTATTCAATAAGCACCTTGTGTATATATCGCTATTCAATGTGCACCTGATGTATAAATCACTATTTAATGTGCACCTGATGTATATATCGCTATTCAATGTGCACCTGGTGCATAAATCACTATTCAATGTGCACCTTGTGTATATATCGCTATTCAATGTGCACCTGGTGTATAAATCACTATTCAATGTGCACCTGGTGTATATATCGCTGTTCAACGTGCACCTGGTGTATAAATCACTATTCAATGTGCACCTGGTGTATATATCGCTATTCAATGTGCACCTGATGGATAAATCGCTATTCAACATTCACCTGGTGTATAAATCACTATTCAATGTGCACCTGGTGTATATATCACTATTCAATGTGCACCTGATGTATAAATCACTATTCAATGTGCACCTGGTGTATATATCGCTATTTAATGTGCACCTGGTGTATAAAATCACTATTCAAAGTGCACCTGGTGTATATATCGCTATTCAATGTGCACCTGGTGTATAAATCACTATTCAATGTGCACCTGGTGTATATATCGCTATTCAATGTGCACCTGGTGTATAAATCACTTATCAATGTGCACCTGGTGTATATATCGCTATTCAATGTGCACCTGGTGTATATATCGCTATTCAATGTGCACCTGGTGTATAAATCACTATTCAATGTGCACCTGGTGTATATATCACTATTCAGTATGCGCCTTGTGTATATATCGCTATTCAGTGTGCACCTGGTGTATATATCGCTATCAGTGTTCGTCTGGTGTATATATTGCTATTCAGTGTGCACCTGCTGTATATATCGCTGTTCAGTGTGCACCTGGTGTATATATCGCTATTCCGTGTGCACCTTGTTTTATAGTTCGCTATTCCGTGTGCACCTTGTTTATATATCGCTATTCAGTGTGCACCTGGTTTATATATCGCTAGTCAGTGTGCACCTTGTGTATATATCGCTATTTAACGTGCACCCGGTGTATATATCGCTATTCAACGTGCACCTGGTATACATCACTGTTCAATGTGCACCTGGTGCATAAATTCCTATTCAATGTGCACCTGGTGTATATATCGGTATTGAACGTGCACCTGGTGTATAAATCACTATTCAATGTGCACCTTGTGTATATATCGCTATTCAATGTGCACCTGGTGTATAAATCACTATTCAATGTGCACCTGGTGTATATATCTCTATTCAATGTGCACCTGGTGTATAAATCACTATTCAATAAGCACCTTGTGTATATATCGCTATTCAATGTGCACCTGATGTATAAATCACTATTTAATGTGCACCTGGTGTATATATCGCTATTCAATGTGCACCTGGTGTATAAAAACACTATTCAATGTGCACCTTGTGTATATATCGCTATTCAATGTGCACCTGATGTATAAATCACTATTCAATGTGCACCTTGTGTATATATCGCTGTTCAACGTGCACCTGGTGTATAAATCACTATTCAATGTGCACCTGGTGTATATATCGCTATTCAATGTGCCCCTGATGGATAAATCGCTATTCAACATTCACCTGGTGTATAAATCACTATTCAATGTGCACCTGGTGTATATATCACTATTCAATGTGCACCTGGTGTATAAATCGCTATTCAATGTGCACCTGGTGTATATATCGCTATTTAATTATAATGTGCACCTGGTGTATAAAATCACTATTCAATGTGCACCTGGTGTATATATCGCTATTCAATGTGCACCTGGTGTATAAATCACTATTCAATGTGCACCTGGTGTATATATCGCTATTCAATGTGCACCTGGTGTATAAATCACTATTCAATGTGCACCTGGTGTATATATCGCTATTCAATGTGCACCTGGTGTATAAATCACTATTCAATGTGCACCTTGTGTATATATCGCTTTTCAATGTGCACCTGGTGTATAAATCACTATTCAATGTGCACCTGGTGTTTATATCGCACGGAGCATGTCGAGGGTGATCAGTGCGAGCTCGGCGCCTCTACATTTGACAGTTGACCCCTTCGCTCGGCATTAAGGAACTGAAACAAGGACTGGTCGGTTCGGAGTCAGAATACTGAGTGTAGTATTCATGTTACACCGTGCTATGGTCTCTCAGTGGTCTAGCACTGTACATCGGCATTAGTCCGCACGCACGCACGCACGCATACATACATACATACATAGCTCTGACCATGACCAAAGGTAATGGAAGGGCGTGCCTGCTTGTTGTGGGAAAAAAAGCTAATATTGAAAAGACGACTTTGATGCAGCAACGCCAGTGTGGGAAAGAAGGAATCAAATGTATGCAAATAATCTACACAAAGTTTTCTAAACATCCGCCATTTATCTTTTGGTGTTATTGTTATATGTTTTAATATCTAAGCTATCTCAAGGACCATGTGGTGAACTGCGTGGTCTATGGATATGTTTTCCTTGGGGCTGTCGAATGTCCATGCAATCTTCTGGACCGGCCGTACTAGTCGTGTCCGTTATCTTAGCTACCATGCTATACATATGTAGTGATTGACCAAGGTTGCTATGTAAGGTGTTGATGACCCTTTCAAGTTAGCTGTCAGTCTGCCTTAAGCTCCATCACCTGATCACAGGCGCTACAGACCGTGCATACACGACGTGTGACAGTGTGTCTTTATGAAACGCATGTATCTGCAATCCTAATACGGAATGTGGACAGAAGTAGATTAGGCAGAACACTTCGTCAAGTTGCCGCAGATGAACCTTTGCTAAACTACATCAAGTGTATTGACGCAAACATACATTAACGTGTATTGACATGCAAAGATTAAACCAGAAAATTAAAACCACTCGATAGTAGTGAGTTAGTATGGTTTTACGCCGCTTTTAGCAATATTCCAGCAATGACACGACGGGGGACACCAGAAATGGCTTCACACATTGTAACCATGTCGGGATTCGAACCCAGGTCTTCGGCGTGACGGGCTACCCGACCGCCCCACCACTCGATAGTAATTGTATTATACTGAAGCAAGCAAACCCATGATCCATGTTTGTGTTATATTCCCTTCTCTTCCTTGCAGTCAAAGTGAGAAAGTCCAAGTACCGTTTGTGTCTGTCCTAGCGGAAATTGTTGACTGAAGACAGGAAGAACTGTCATTCTTCTCTGAAATCCCCTCTCCCTGTGATAAGAAGAAGGTGACCCGCCCACCTCCCTATACGTCCGGTAACCGGATCCGCACACTGTCATGAACTTAATAGATATCAACGAGGAATAAAAGTGTCAGTTTTGCACCAGTGAGCATGCAACGGTCACGATGTATGAGGATTTCTAATTTCAAAGATCGCCTACGTGGTCTAGCTGTAGAGGGTCTGCCCGGAGACCACCTCCATGGACTAGTGGTAGACGGTCTGATGAGAGACCGCCTCCATGGTCTAGCGGTTGAGCGTCTGCCGGGTGACCGCCTCCATGGTCTAGAGGTAGAGAGTCTACCCAGAGACCGCCTCTATGGTGTAGAGATACTGCGTCTGCCCGGAGACTGCCTCCATGGTCTAGAGATAGAGGGTCTGATGGGAGACCGCCTCCATGGTCTAGCGGTTGAGCGTCTGCCGGGTGACCGCCTCCATGGTCTAGAGGTAGAGAGTCTGATGGGAGACCGCCTCCATTGCCTAGCTGTAGGGCGTCTACCCAGAGACCGCCTCTATGGTCTAGAGATACTGCGTCTGCCCGGAGACTGCCTCCATGGTCTAGAGATAGAGGGTCTGATGGGAGACCGCCTCCATGGTCTAGCTGTAGAGCGTCTACCAGGACGCCTCCATGGTCTAAGGGTAGTGCGACTGCCCGGAGACGGCCTTCATGGTCTAGAGATACTGTGTCTGCCCGGAGACGGCCTTCATGGTCTAGAGATACTGTGTCTGCCCGGAGACGGCCTTCATGGTCTAGAGATACTGTGTCTGCCCGGAGACGGCCTTCATGGTCTAGAGATACTGTGTCTGCCCGGAGACGGCCTTCATGGTCTAGAGATACTGTGTCTGCCCGGAGACGGCCTTCATGGTCTAACCGCCTCCGTGGTCTAGTGGTAGAGCGTCCGCCCGGAGAGCGGAAGGTCCAGGGTTCGATCCCAGGCCGCGTCATACAAAAAGACGTTAAAAGATTGTACTTGTTGTTACCCTGTCTGGCGCTCGGCATTAAGGGGCTAAAACAAGGACTGGTCGGCTCAGAGTCAGTATACTGTGTCTGAGTGGGGTATTCATGTTAAACTGCGGCATGGTATCTCAGTGAGCTAGCACTATAAATCGGCATCAATCCGGACTAGTACAAGCAGCCACACACACACATACACGTGCATGCACGTCGCTATATAAGTGCAATAATCTTGGACGCGACGTTAAACCCAATTTCACCTCACCTCACCTTCATGGTCTAGAGATACTGTGTCTGCCCGGAGACGGCCTTCATGGTCTAGAGATACTGTGTCTGCCCGGAGACGGCCTTCATGGTCTAGATGGGAGAGCGTCTACCCAGAGACGGCCTCCATGGTCTATATGTCTATATGGTCTACAACGGAGGTACAGACCTTGTGGTCCTATGGTTTGTGTCATATCACCCAACTGAACTACAGACCTTGTGGTCCTATGGTTTGTGTCATATCACCCAACTGAACTACACACCTTGTGGTCCTATAGTCTGTGTCATATCACCCAACTGAAGTACAGACCTTGTGGTCCTATGGTTTGTGTCATATCACCCAACTGAACTACAGACCTTGTGGTCCTATAGTTTGTGTCATATCACCCAACTGAGGTACAGACCTTGTGGTCCTATGGTCTGTGTCATATCACCCAACTGAACTACAGACCTTGTGGTCCTATAGTCTGTGTCATATCACCCAACTGAGGTACAGACCTTGTGGTCCTATGGTCTGTGTCATATCACCCAACTGAACTACACACCTTGTGGTCCTATAGTTTGTGTCATATCACCCAACTGAGGTACAGACCTTGTGGTCCTATGGTCTGTGTCATATCACCCAACTGAACTACACACCTTGTGGTCCTATAGTTTGTGTCATATCACCCAACTGAGGTACAGACCTTGTGGTCCTATGGTCTGTGTCATATCACCCAACTGAACTACAGACCTTGTGGTCCTATAGTCTGTGTCATATCACCCAACTGAGGTACAGACCTTGTGGTCCTATGGTCTGTGTCATATCACCCAACTGAACTACACACCTTGTGGTCCTATAGTCTGTGTCATATCACCCAACTGAGGTACAGACCTTGTGGTCCTATGGTTTGTGTCATATCACCCAACTGCGGTACAGACCTTGTGGTCTTATGGTTTGTGTCATATCACCCAACTGAGGTACATACCTTGTGGTCCTATGGTCTGTGTGATATCACCCAACTGAACTACACACCTTGTGGTCCTATGGTCTGTGTCATATCACCCAACTGAGGTACAGATCTTGTGGTCCTATTGTTTGTGTCATATCACCCAACTGAACTTCAGATCTTGTGGTCCTATGGTTTGTGACATATCACACAACTGAGGTACAGACCTTGTGGTCCTATGGTTTGTGTCATAGCACGCAAGTGAACTACACACCTTGTTATGAACACACAATGCCATTTAGAAAGTGGTCAAATGTAACACATGTTATATTATAGATAACACTTTCTTAGTAAGACACAGATTCTAGTTCTTTTGTGGTTTTTTAGTCCCCTCCCTGATTCGAACCCACATTTCCAGAGTGAGGCACCTTACTAGATTGTGTCGATGCGCGATGTACCCTGCTGAACTATAGACCGTGTTGTTCTGTCGACTGTGTCGGTGTAATCAGCTGAACTATACGTTGTCTTGCCCTGCTGTGTAGTACAGGAAGAGAATATATGGGTGTCAACTTCTTTATTTGAATGAAGGAGTAAGCATATACTCCGAAACGTTGTGTTCCTCATAATACAGAAGCTGACATTGATATTCTCTTCCTCAGATCATGTGTATCACTTCTAAATGCCTTTCAAAGACCTGATATAGATTGCGGTTGTTCTGTTGTCTGTGTCAATCTAACAAAGTGAAAAATAGACCTCGTTATTCTCTTGACCGCGCCAATCTAACCAAACTAACTATGGGCCTTGCTGTTCTCTTGTCTGCACAAATTTAACCAGGTGAACAATGATTTGCCGCCATGTTATACCCATTGCTGTGACGAGGTGAACTGCGAGTCTTCCTACCTGTTTCTCCATGTACTATGTACACCAAGTACTTGCGCTCATGTGTCCCCTCCTTGTTCCAACAGGTGGACACTCGCAGACATGCAACATGACGGCTTCTGAAGAAGGTAGGTCACAGATCCGCCAGTTTATGTTCGTCAGTTTGACATGCTGTTAAGTAGATTTTACGACACATCCAACATTCGTTGCTAGGTAAATCGGAGACCTGGGTCAATCTCAATTCCATCAAAATTATGTTCCTGTCATACATTAGTGCACTCTTTCTCCATGTATAAATTAGAACACCCTGTCTCCATATACACATTTGGTGCTCCTTGTCTCCATGTATAAATTAGAGCACCCTTTCTCCATATACTCCTTAAGCGCTCGTTGTCTCGATGTATTAATTAGAACACCCAATCTCCATATACTCCTCTCGGGCTCCTTGTCTCGATGCATAAATTAGAACACCCTGTCTCCATGTACTACTTTAGTGGTGCTTGTCTCCATGTATAAATTAGAACACCCTGTCTACATATGCTACTTTAATTTAGTGCTCCTTCTCTCGGTGTATAAATTAGAAACCCTTTCTCTATATACTCCTTTAGTGCTCCTTGTATCCATGTATAAATTAAAGCACCCTGTCTCCATATACTACTATAGTGTTCCTTGTCTCGATGTATAAATTAGAACACCTTGTCTCCATATACTCCTTTAGTGCTCCTTGTCTCCGTGTATAAATTAGAACACCCTGTCTCAATATACTCCTTTAGTGCTCCTTGTCTCGATGTAAACAATTAGAACACACTGTCTCCATATACTACTTTAGTGCTCCTTGTCTCGATGTATAAATGAGAACACCCTGTCTCCATAAACTTCTTTAGTGCTCCTTGTCTCCATGTATAAATTAGAACACCGTGTCTCCATATATTACTTATGTGCTCCTTGACTCCATGTATAAATTAGAACTCACTGTCTCCATCTACTACTTTAGTGCTCCTTGTCTCCATGTATAAATTAAAACATCCTGTCTCCATATACTCCTTTAGTGCTCCTTGTCTCCATGTATAAATTAAAACACCCTGTCTCCATATACTACTTTACTGCTCCTTGTTTCCATGTATAAATTAGAACACCCTGTCTCCATAAACTTCTTTAGTGCTCCTTGTCTCCATGTATAAATTAGAACTCACTGTCTCCATATACTACTTATATGCTCCTTGTCTCCATGTTTAGATTAAAACTCACTGTCTCCATAGACTACTTTAGTTCTCCTTGTCTCCATGTATAAATTAGAACTCACTGCCTCCATATACTACTTTAGTGCTCCTTGTCTCCATGTATAAATTAAAACACCCTGTCTCCATACACTCCTTTAGTGCTCCTTGTCTCCATGTGTAAATTAGAACACCCTGTCTCCATATACTACTTATGTGCTCCTTGTCTCCATGTATAAATTAAAACACCCTGTCTCCATATACTCCTTTAGTGCTCCTTGTTTTCATGTATAAATTAGAACACCCTGTCTCCATATACTCCTTTAGTGCTCCTTGTCTCCATGTATAAATTAGAACACCCTGTCTCCATATACTACTTATGTGCTCCTTGTCTCCATGTATAAATTAAAACACCCTGTCTCCATATACTCCTTTAGTGCTCCTTGTTTTCATGTATAAATTAGAACACCCTGTCTCCATATACTCCTTTAGTGCTCCTTGTCTCCATGTGTAAATTAGAACACCCTGTCTCCATATACTACTTTAATTTAGTGCTTCTTCTCCCGATGTATAAATTAGAAACCCTTTCTCTTTATACTCCTTTAGTGCTCCTTGTCTCCATGTATAAATTAGAGCACCCGGTCTCCATATACTACTTTAATTTAGTGCTTCTTCTCCCGATGTATAAATTAGAAACCCTTTTTCTTTATACTCATGTAGTGCTCCTTGTCTCCATGTATAAATTAGAGCACCCTGTCTCCATATACTCATGTAGTGCTCCTTGTCTCCATGTGTAAATTAGAGCACCCTGTCTCCATATACTACTTAAATTTAGTGCGTCTTCTCCCGATGTATAAATTAGAAACCCTTTCTCTTTGTACTCCTTTATTGCTCCTTGTCTCCATGTATAAATTAGAGCACCCTGTCTCCATATACTACTTTAATTTAGTGATTCTTCTCCCGATGTATAAATTAGAAACCCTTTCTCTTTATACTCCTTTAGTGCTCCTTGTCTCCATGTATAAATTAGAGCACTGTCTCCATATACTCATTTACTGCTCCTTGTCTCCATGTATAAATTAGAGCACCTTGTCTCCATGATCGCCTTTAGTGCTCCCTGTCGCCATGTATAAATTAGAGCACTGTCTCCATATACTCATTTAGTGCTCATTGACGCGATGTATAAATTATAGCACCCTGTCTCCATATACTACTTAAATTTAGTGCTCCTTCTCCCGATGTATAAATGAGAAACCCTTTCTCTTTATACTCCTTTAGTGCTCCCTGTCGCCATGTATAAATTAGAGCACTGTCTCCATATACTCATTTAGTGCTCATTGACGCCATGTATAAATTAAAACACCCTGTCTCCATATACTACTTTAGTGCTCCTTGTCTCGATGTATAAATTAAAACTCACTGTCTCCATATACTACTTTAGTGCTCCTTGTCTCGATGTATAAATTAAAACACCCTGTCTCCATATACTACTTTAGTGCTCCTTGTCTCCATGTATAAATTAAAACACCCTGTCTCCATATACTACTTTAGTGCTCCTTGTCTCAATGTATAAATTAGAACTCACTGCCTCCATATACTACTTTAGTGCTCCTTGTCTCCATGTATAAATTAAAACACCCTGTCTCCATATACTCCTTTAGTGCTCCTTGTCTCCATGTATAAATTAAAACATCCTGTCTCCATATACTACTTATGTGCTCCTTGTCTCCATGTATAAATTAAAACTCACTGTCTCCATATACTACTTTAGTGCTCCTTGTCTCCATGTATAAATTAAAACATCCTGTCTCCATATACTCCTTTAGTGCTCCTTGTCTCCATGTATAAATTAAAACACCCTGTCTCCATAAACGCCTTTAGTGCTCCTTGTCTCCATGTATAGAGTAGAGCACCCTGCACCCTGAGGTGACTGAAATGGGCGTCTATGTTGTAGCACCTTGTTGTCGGGGTGGTAAACACAACAAATGGCTACAGGGTGAGCTGATGGATGTGTATTCTCTCAGAAGAGAAAGGCGAATAAATACGGCCTGTAACAATGTATAAATAATAAGACATCCCGCACAAAAGACATACAACATTGACATTGTTATAATATACATCATGGCTTAAATCTAATGGACATTCAATTATATGAACTTAAAATAGCGAGAAATAGCGAGAAACCTATGTTACTCATGTAGTAAGTAACCTGCACAATGATACAGTAATATATATGCTTATGACCCTATAACCAATTTAGACTAAATAAAAACCCTTTCTACTGTCATAATATTAGACAAGTAAAATGCTACATGATAATAACAAAGATATACGACGTCAGCATATATATAGATACATACACTTATACATTCATGAATAACACATAGACAATACATACCAGATTGGTGAACCCTGTGTCGTGCCAGGTACATCTGCACTGACAAAGTTTCAACTAATGCACATACTATTTACACTATAACTATACACAACACAAAGTAAAATAGGTATTTAAAACAAGGATTTATCAAATTACTTAAATAATGCACTTTCACACATATGCATACATTCTTATACACAATTAACACAATTACCTTAATTTATTTATTTATTTATTTAGGGTTTAGTTTTACGTAGTTAATGTTCAAGTTAAGATGATAATAGCCTAGGATAAATTAGCTATTTATCCTTTAAAGAAACTGCTTTATAATACTTTATCAAAGAACATAATCACAACCAGAATACATTGATCTGTGAATTCAATACACAACCCGACTAGCAATAAACCTAGCACAACTTATTTCTACCTTTAAGAATTAGAAATACAAAAATACATATAAAGCATCACACAAAAAATATACTACAACTAACCTTCAAATTAACACATCCATTGGATCAATGAATATAATTCTGAACACAAGATCCATTCAAAATATACACGAAATGACTATGATGTACATACGTCAAGTGTAATCTGGCCACTGCACCAGATCACAAAAGAACAAAGGTATACCTGTGGTCAGCTGTGAGTGACCACAGAGAACAATAGAGTAGTCTAAGCGCGGGGTGGGATACAAAGTGCTGTGGGTGAAAAGCATGCAGTGGTATGGTTAGTAAAGGCTGGATATAATAGACTGAATGAAACAAATAAACTATGGTATTAATGTTTAAGCTAAAATACAGTTATATGGCAAAAGTAAGACACAGTATATAAACCATGTACTTAATTCAAATCTGAAATAGAATGTGAATACAACTATGGCTAAAATAGATGTATAACCTAACTTGTATGTACACAAAATCACTCTGCCACATCTATGTTTCAGAGTTTGAACTGACTCCAGCTGACGGGTGGTACAACAATCTCCTTCATCCAAACTGGGGAGTTGTAGGTCAGTGACCCTGACGCTTCCCGACGCTCTGCTGTAAACAACTGATGCGTTGCATGACACTCTGCTGTAAACAACTGATGCGTTACATGACACTCTGCTGTAAACAGCTGATCCGTCACATGACACTCTGCTGTAAACAACTGATGCGTTACATGACACTCTGCTGTAAACAACTGATGCATTACATGACACTCTGCTGTAAACAACTGATGCGTTACATGACAATCTGCTGTAAACAACTGATGCGTTGCATGACAATCTGCTGTAAACAACTGATGCGGTGCATGACACTCTGCTGTAAACAACTGATGCGTTACATGACACTCTGCTGTAAACAACTGATGCGTTACATGACAATCTGCTGTAAACAACTGATGCGTTACATGACAATCTGCTGTAAACAACTGATGCGGTGCATGACACTCTGCTGTAAACAACTGATGCGTTACATGACACTCTGCTGTAAACAACTGATGCGTTGCATGACACTCTGCTGTAAACAACTGATGCGTTACATGACACTCTGCTGTAAACAACTGATGCGTTGCATGACACTCTGCTGTAAACAACTGATGCGTTACATGACACTCTGCTGTAAACAACTGAAGCATTACATGACGCTCTGCTGTAAACATCTGATGCGTTACATGACGCTCTGCTGTAAACATCTGATGCTTTACATGACACTCTGATAAAAACAACTGATGCGTTACATGGCACTCTGCTGTAAACAACTGATGCGTTACATGACACTCTGCTGTAAACAACTGATGCGTTAAATGACACTCTGCTATAAACAACTGATGCGTTACATGACGCTCTGCTGTAAACAACTGATGCGTTACATGACACTCTGCTGTAAATAACTGATGCGTCACATGACACTGTGCTGTAAACAACTGATGCGTTACTTGACGCTCTGCTGTAAACAACTGATGCCTTACATGACTGATATAAAGAGCTCATGCATCATATGAGAGTTTGCAGCGAACTTCTCATACAACATATGCCATTGTATTGTAAACAGATGCAACACATTACATTGAATTGTGAACAGTTGTGCAACACATGACATTGTATTGTGAACCGTTGCTGAAACACATGACATTGCATTGTGAACAGTTGTGCAACACATGATATTGTGTTCTGAACAGTTTGTGGAACACATGACACTGTATTGTGAACAGTTGGTCCAAACCATGACATTGTATTGTGAACGGGTGCAACACATGATATTGTAGTGTGAACAGTTGCTGCAACACATGACATTGTATTGTAAACAGTTGTGCAACACATGACATTGTAGTGTGAACAGTTGCTGCAACACATGACATTGCATTGTGAACAGTTGCTGCAACACATGATATTGTGTTCTGAACAGTTTGTGGAACACATGACACTGTATTGTGAACAGTTGGTCCAAACCATGACATTGTATTGTGAACAGGTGCAACACATGACATTGTAGTGTAAACAGTTAGTGGAACACATGACATTGTATCGTGAGGAGTTGGTGCAAAACATGACATTGTATTGTAAACAGTTGGTCCAACACTTGACAATGTATTGTAAACAGTTGTGCAACACATGACATTGTATTTTTAACAGCTGGTGCGACACATGACATTGTTTTCTGAACAGTTAGTGGAACACATGACATTGTATCGTGAGGAGTTGGTGCAACACATGACATTGTATTTTTTAACAGTTGGTGCAACACATGACATTGTATTTTTTAACAGCTGGTGCGACACATGATATTGTTTTCTGAACAGTTGCTGCAACACATGACATTGCATTGTGAACAGTTGTGCAACACATGATATTGTGTTCTGAACAGTTTGTGGAACACATGACACTGTATTGTGAACAGGTGCAACACATGACATTGTAGTGTGAACAGTTGGTGGAACACATGACATTGTATTTTTAACAGTTGGTGCGACACATGACACTGTATTGTGAACAGTTGCTGCAACACATGACATTGTATTTTTAACAGCTGGTGCGACACATGATATTGTTTTCTGAACAGTTGGTGGAACACATGACACTGTATTGTGAACAGTTGGTGCAAAACATGACATTGTAGTGTGAACAGTTGGTGCGACACATGACACTGTATTGTGAACAGTTGCTGCAACACATGACATTGTATTTTTAACAGCTGGTGCGACACATGACACTCTGATGTAAACAACTGATGCGTTACATGACACTCTGCTGTAAACAACTGATGCGTTACATGACACTCTGCTGTAAACAACTGATGCGTTACATGACACTCTGATGTAAACAACTGATGCGTTAGATGCCACTCTGCTGTAAACAACTGATGCGTTACATGACGCTCTGCTGTAAACAACTGATGCGTTACATGACACTCTGCTGTAAACAACTGATGCGTTACATGACACTCTGCTATAAACAACTGATGCGTTACATGACGCTCTGCTGTAAACAACTGATGCGTTACATGACACTCTGCTGTAAACAACTGATGCGTTACATGACACTCTGCTGTAAATAACTGATGCGTCACATGACACTGTGCTGTAAACAACTGATGCGTTACTTGACGCTCTGCTGTAAACAACTGATGCCTTACATGACTGATAAAAACAGCTCATGCATCATATGAGAGTATGCAGCGAACTTCTCATACAACATATGCCATTGTATTGTAAACAGATGCAACACATTACATTGAATTGTGAACAGTTGTGCAACACATGACATTGTATTGTGAACCGTTGCTGAAACACATGACATTGCATTGTGAACAGTTGTGCAACACATGATATTGTGTTCTGAACAGTTTGTGGAACACATGACACTGTATTGTGAACAGTTAGTCCAAACCATGACATTGTATTGTGAACGGGTGCAACACATGATATTGTAGTGTGAACAGTTGCTGCAACACATGACATTGTATTGTAAACAGTTGTGCAGCACATGACATTGTAGTGTGAACAGTTGCTGCAACACATGACATTGCATTGTGAACAGTTGCTGCAACACATGATATTGTGTTCTGAACAGTTTGTGGAACACATGACATTGTATTGTGAACAGTTGGTCCAAACCATGACATTGTATTGTGAACAGGTGCAACACATGACATTGTAGTGTAAACAGTTGGTGGAACACATGACATTGTATCGTGAGGAGTTGGTGCAAAACATGACATTGTATTGTAAACAGTTGGTCCAACACTTGACAATGTATTATAAACAGTTGTGCAACACATGACATTGTATTTTTAACAGCTGGTGCGACACATGACATTGTTTTCTGAACAGTTGGTGGAACACATGACATTGTATCGTGAGGAGTTGGTGCAACACATGATATTGTATTTTTTAACAGCTGGTGCGACACATGACATTGTATTTTTTAACAGTTGGTGCAACACATGACATTGTATTTTTTAACAGCTGGTGCGACACATGATATTGTTTTCTGAACAGTTGCTGCAACACATGACATTGCATTGTGAACAGTTGTGCAACACATGATATTGTGTTCTGAACAGTTTGTGGAACACATGACACTGTATTGTGAACAGGTGCAACACATGACATTGTAGTGTGAACAGTTGGTGGAACACATGACATTGTATTTTTAACAGTTGGTGCGACACATGACACTGTATTGTGAACAGTGGCTGCAACACATGACATTGTATTTTTAACAGCTGGTGCGACACATGATATTGTTTTCTGAACAGTTGGTGGAACACATGACACTGTATTGTGAACAGTTGGTGCAAAACATGACATTGTAGTGTGAACAGTTGGTGCGACACATGACACTGTATTGTGAACAGTTGCTGCAACACATGACATTGTATTTTTAACAGCTGGTGCGACACATGATATTGTTTTCTGAACAGTTGGTGGAACACATGACATAGTATTGTGAACAGTTGGTGCAACACATGACATTGTATTGTGAACAGTTGGTCCAAATCATGACATTGTATTGTGAACAGTTGGTGCGACACATGACACTGTATTGTAAACAGTTGCTGCAACACATGACATTGTATTGTGAACATCTCGTGCAACACATGACATTGTATCGTGAGGAGTTGGTGCAAAACATGACATTGTTTTGTAAACAGTTGGTCCAACACTTGACAACGTATTGTGAACAGTTGCTGCAACACATGACATTGTATTTTTAACAGCTGGTGCGACACATGACATTGTTTTCTGAACAGTTGGTGGAACACATGACATTGCATTGTGGACAGTTGTGCAACACATGATATTGTGTTCTGAACAGTTTGTGGAACACATGACACTGTATTGTGAACAGGTGCAACACATGACATTGTATTGTGAACCGTTGCTGAAACACATGACATTGCATTGTGAACAGTTGTGCAACACATGATATTGTGTTCTGAACAGTTTGTGGAACACATGACACTGTATTGTGAACGGTTGGTCCAAACCATGACATTGTATTTTGAACGGGTGCAACACATGATATTGTAGTGTGAACAGTTGCTGCAACACATGACATTGTATTGTAAACAGTTGTGCAACACATGACATTGTAGTGTGAACAGTTGCTGCAACACATGACATTGCATTGTGAACAGTTGCTGCAACACATGATATTGTGTTCTGAACAGTTTGTGGAACACATGACACTGTATTGTGAACAGTTGGTCCAAACCATGACATTGTATTGTGAACAGGTGCAACACATGACATTGTAGTGTAAACAGTTGGTGGAACACATGACATTGTATCGTGAGGAGTTGGTGCAAAACATGACATTGTATTGTAAACAGTTGGTCCAACACTTGACAATGTATTGTAAACAGTTGTGCAACACATGACATTGTATTTTTAACAGCTGGTGCGACACATGACATTGTTTTCTGAACAGTTGGTGGAACACATGACATTGTATCGTGAGGAGTTGGTGCAACACATGATATTGTATTTTTTAACAGCTGGTGCGACACATGACATTGTATTTTTTAACAGTTGGTGCAACACATGACATTGTATTTTTTAACAGCTGGTGCGATACATGATATTGTTTTCTGAACAGTTGCTGCAACACATGACATTGCATTGTGAACAGTTGTGCAACACATGATATTGTGTTCTGAACAGTTTGTGGAACACATGACACTGTATTGTGAACAGGTGCAACACATGACATTGTAGTGTGAACAGTTGGTGGAACACATGACATTGTATTTTTAACAGTTGGTGCGACACATGACACTGTATTGTGAACAGTTGCTGCAACACATGACATTGTATTTTTAACAGCTGGTGCGACACATGATATTGTTTTCTGAACAGTTGCTGCAACACATGACATTGTATTGTGAACAGTTGGTCCAAACCATGACATTGTTTTGTAAACAGTTGGTCCAACACTTGACAATGTATTGTGAACACTTGCTGCAACACATGACATTGTATTTTTAACAGCTGGTGCGACACATGACATTGTTTTCTGAACAGTTGGTGGAACACATGACACTGTATTGTGGACAGTTGTGCAACACATGATATTGTGTTCTGAACAGTTTGTGGAACACATGACACTGTATTGTGAACAGGTGCAACACATGACATTGTATTTTTAACAGTTGGTGCGACACATGACACTGTATTGTGAACAGTTGGTGGAACACATGACGTTGTATTTTTAACAGCTGGTGCGACACATGATATTGTTTTCTGAACAGTTGGTGGAACACATGACATTGTATTGTGAACAGTTGTGCAACACATGACATTGTATTGTGAACAATTGCTGCAACACATGACCTTGTGTTATATACAACTGATGCACCACATGACCTTGTGTTATATACAACTGATACACCACATGACATTCTGCCTTATACAACTGACACACCACATGACCTTGTGTTATGTACAACTGATACACCACATGACATTCTGCCTTATACAACTGATACACCACATGACCTTGTGTTATATACAACTGATATACCACACGACCTTGTGTTATATACAACTGATACACCACATGACCTTCTGTTATGTACAACTGATACACCACATGACATTGTGTTATATATAACTGATACACCACATGACCTTCTGTTATGTACAACTGATACACCACATGACCTTGTGTTATGTACAACTGATACACCACATGACCTTGTGTTATGTACAACTGATACACCACATGACATTATGTTATATATAACTGATACACCACATGACCTTGTGTTATATACAACTGATACACTACATGACCTACTGTTATATACAACTGATACACTACATGAACTTTTGTTATATACAACTGATACACCACATGACCCTTTAATATGTACGACTGAAGCACCACGTGACCGTGTATTTATTGTACAGATGGCCAGCTGCTCCGGCGAAGTCCCACCGCCTACAGTGACGGCGTGTTTGAACCCTCGGGTCCCAATCGACCCAACCCTTTCGACATCAGCGACGCGGCACACAACGGAACAATTGGCAGGGGCTCCAAGAGAAGAAGGAACGCCTTCATGACATTTTTTGGTAATGAGGATTTGCATTGTCATGTCTGTCTGTCTGTCTGTCGTGCATCTATCATAAGAATCACCCTTGTAGACATGTCTTTCATTTAACCGGAACGCACTGCGAGAACGCTACTTTTTTCAAAAGCGGAATTATTTGTGTAATATTTGATGTTTCCTGTAAGCCGACTTCTCTATCCGCAACGCATGCAAGCATGTAAGCCGTGCATCACGCCACGGAGTGGCATGCTTTCTTCTCCTCAATATCAATCGTACTTGTTACTGTCAATCGTACGTTTGACTTTCAATCATACTTCACACTATCAATCATACTTCTAACTATTAATCCTACCTCTTACTATCAATCACACTTCTCACTGTCAATCATTTTTCAAACTTTTTATTGTACTTATCGCTATCAATTTTATTTCTCACTATCAATAGTAATTATCACCGTCAATCATACTTCTCACTATCAAACGTACTGCTCACTATCAACGTGTATACTCACTATCCATCAGCTTTCTCACAATCAAGCGTAATTCTCAATATCAAGCGTCTTTCTCACAATCAAGCGTAATTCTCAATATCAATCGTACTTTTCATTGTCAATCATAATTCTCACAATCAATTAGACTCTACATTCTACAATACTGTAGTGTGATCTCTCCATCCATTGACATCTAACTCAGGCCAACAAGTCGTAGAAGAGATCATGGATTCCCAGAGACCAGGCTGCCCGAGGGAGTTCTTCAACATCCCGATTCCGAAGAACCACAAATACGCTAAAGAACTTAAGGTGACGGACCCGGAGATGCCCTTCCTGAGATCCCGATACGACCAGAGCACCGGCTACTCACCAAACAACCCCCGACAACAGGTGAGACACAGTTTGCGCACTGATTACTGTCACCTCAACCCCCCTGCCCCCCCCCCCCCCCCCCCCCTTGTTCCCCCTTCCTCCTCCTGCCTTCCCCTGCCTCCACCTCCCTCTCTGCCTCCCCCTCCCTCCCCTTCTCTCTCTCCTCCCCCTCCTCCTCACACCCTCTGAACACATGTGAGACCCAACGTGTACACTGACGAATGTCACCTCCCTTCCCCTGCTACCCAAACAAAAACAAATGAGACACAGCAAGCACACTGACCACTGTCACCCTCATCTCCCGTCCCCCCCCCTGCCCCCTCCCTCCTCCTCCCTCCACTTGCCTCCTCTCAGCAACATGCGAGACACAACATGCACACTGACCACTGTCACCCTCATCTCCCCTCCTCCCCCTGCCCCCTCCCTTCTCCTCCCTCCACCTGCCTCCTCTCAACAACATGCGAAACACAACAAGCACACTGACCACTGTCACCCTCATCTCCCCTCCTCCCCCTGCCCCCTCCCTCCTCCTCCCTCCACCTGCCTCCTCTCAACAACATGCGAGACACAACATGCACACTGACCACTGTCACCTCCATCTCCCCTCCTCCCCCTGCCCCCTCCCTCCTCCTCCCTCCACCTGCCTCCTCTCAACAACATGCGAGACACAACATGCACACTGACTACTGTCACCTCCCTTCCCCTCGAACCAATCAAAGCAAATGAGACACAGCAAGCAAGATGCAAGTTGCTTAACATGACTGTAAGGTCAACAGAATCTGTTTCTTCAGTGAAACGATACGGTCGTGAGATATGTAATGCAAACATGTATGGATGCTCCAGCAGTAAAATTGTTTATCTTTGCAACAGCTGAACGAAATCACGCCGTTCCTGGACGGGAATCTCATGTACGGGTTTGCCAAGGCTTGGACTGATACACTTCGGTCGTTTGAAGGGGGAGAATTAATAGCCAATGATCCAAACGCACCCCTGACGGAATCTATACCAAAGATAAACGACATCCGACTACCGATGGCCAACCCCCCAGCCCCGAAACTTCACATGCTGCGTCCAGTCAGCAGGTTCTACCGTAAGACTTCAACCAGTATCTTATCTGCATAGAACCAACTAGATATAACCTGCATACCATTAGAATCTACTGTATATAATCACCCTACAATCAGAATCTACTGTATATAACCTGCATACCATTAGAATCTACTGTATATAATCACCCTACACTCAGAATCTACTGTATATAACCTGCATACCATTAGAATCTACTGTATATAATCACCCTACAATCAGAATCTACTGTATATAACCTGCATACCATTAGAATCTACTGTATATAATCACCCTACAATCAGAATCTACTGTATATAACCTGCATACCATTAGAATCTAATGTATATAACCTGCATATAACCTACAGTATTTAATCTGCATATAACCTACAGTATTTAATCTGCATATAACCTACAGTATTTAATCTGCATATAACCTACAGTATTTAATCTGCATAGAACCAACTAGATATAACCTGCATACCCAACTTTGTATAATCTGCATAGAACCTACAGTATTTAATCTGCATTGACCCAACTGTGTATAATCTGCATAGAACCTACAGTATTTAATCTGCATTGACCCAACTGTGTATAATCTGCATAGAACCTACAGTATTTAATCTGCATTGACCCAACTGTGTATAATCTGCATAGAACCTACAGTATTTAATCTGCATAGAACCTACTGTATTTAATCTGCATAGAACTTACAGTATGTAACCTAGATACTATTAGTATCTACTGTATATAATTTGCATAGCATTAGAATCTACTGTACATAACCTGCATACTATTAGAATCTACTACATATAATCTGCATAGAACCTACAGTTACTGTATTTAATCTGCATTGACCCAACTGTGTATAATCTGCATATAAACTATTGTATTTAATCTGCATAGAACCTACTGTATTTAATCTGTATAAAACTTACTGTATGTAACCTGCATACTATTAGAATCTACTGTACATAACCTGCATACTATTAGAATCTACTATATATAATCTGCATAGAACCTACAGTATTTAATCTGCATTGACCCAACTGTATACAATCTGCATAGAACCTACTGTATTTAACCTGCATCCTTTTAGAATCTACTGTATATAATCTGCATACTATTAGAACCTACTGTATATAATCTGCATATAACGACAGTATTTAATCTGCATAGAACCTACAGTATTTAATCTGCATTGACCCAACTGTGTATAATCTGCATAGAACCTACAGTATTTAATCTGCATAGAACCTACTGTATTTAATCTGCATAGAACTTACAGTATGTAACCTAGATACTATTAGTATCTACTGTATATAAATTTGCATAGCATTAGAATCTACTGTACATAACCTGCATACTATTAGAATCTACTACATATAATCTGCATAGAACCTACAGTATTTAATCTGCATTGACCCAACTGTGTATAATCTGCATATAAACTACTGTATTTAATCTGCATAGAACCTGCTGTATTTAATCTGCATAAAACTTACTGTATGTAACCTGCATACTATTAGAATCTACTGTACATAACCTGCATACTATTAGAATCTACTATATATAATCTGCAAAGAACCTACAGTATTTAATCTGCATTGACCCAACTGTATACAATCTGCATATAACCGACAGTATTTAATCTGCATAGAACCTACAGTATATAATCTGCATAGCATTAGAACCTACTGTATATAATCTGCATATAACCGACAGTATTTAATCTGCATAGAACCTACAGTATATAATCTGCATAGAACCTACAGTATTTAATCTGCATTGACCCAACTTATATAATCTGCATAGAACCTACTGTATTTAATCTGATTTGGCCGGAATTCGAACCCACAATCATAGGTTTCTGGCCTGCCCAAGGGACGCAACTCTGCACAGCAAATCGCGGCGCCTTAGACGACTGGGCCACCCGTGCCCCCCATGATTTATAGAATCTGTATAGAACCTACTATACGTTTAGAATCCCGTTTCAATTCCAATGTGGCAAAGATGTCTGCTATTTGTTTGAACATTACAAATCTTGGAGAATTTTCAGAATATTTCAAACTTGAAATTTGTTTAAATACACAACAAAAATGTAAGAAGGAATCTGTATGTTTATAAAGGGAAAAGACAAAATAATTCAACATAAATGCTTCATCACTGACGCCACTCACGCACCCACTTGATCCATGCTGCAGGCTTGGGGAATCCCCGTGGCAATGAGAACCCACTACTTCTGTCATTCGGGGTGATGTGGTTCCGCTATCACAACTACATCGCGAGAAGACTTAAAGCGGAACACTCCGATTGGTCTGACGAGCAGCTGTTTAATGCAGCTAGGAAGCGGGTAATCGCACAGCACCAGGTTTGTAATCTACACATGACTTGTACACCACAACCCAACACAAGGTAATACACCTACACATGACTTGTACAACACAACCCAACACAAGGTAATACACCTACACATGACTTGTACACAACAACCCAACACCAGGCAATACACCTACACATGACTTGTATACCACAACCCAACACCAGGTAATACACCTACACATGACTTGAACACCAAAACCAAACATCAGGTAATACACCTACACATGACTTGTACACCATAACCCAACACAACGTAATACACCTACACATGACTTGTATACCACAACCCAACACCACATAATACGGCTACACATCACTTGTATACCACGATCCAGCATCAGGTAATACGGCTACACATGACTTGTATACCACAACCCAACATCAGGTAATACACCTACACATGACTTGTATTCCACAAACCAGCACCAGGTAATACACCTACACATGACTTGTACACCACAACCCAGCATCAGGTAATACACATACACATGACTTGTATTCCACAACCAAGCACCAGGTAATACACCTGCACATGACTTGTATACCACAACCCAGCATCAGGTAATACACCTACACATGACTTATACACCACAGTCCAACACCTCGTAATACACCTACACATGACTTGTATACCAGAACTCAGCATCAGGTAATACATCTACACATGACTTGTATACCACAACCCAGCACAAGGTAATACATCTACACATGACTTGTATACCACAACCCAGCATCAGGTAATACATCTATACATGACTTGTATACCATAACCCAACATCAGGTAATACATTTACACATGACTTGTATACCACAACCCAGCATCAGGTAATACATTTACACATGACTTGTATACCACAATCCAGCATCAGGTAATACATCTACACATGACTTGTAACCATAAACCAACATCAGGTAGTAAATCGTCACATGACTTGTACACCACAACCCAGCATCAGGTAATACACCTACACATGACTTGTACACCAAAACCCAGCATCAGGTAATACACCTACACATGACTTGTATACCACAACCCAGCATCAGGTAATACATCTACACATGACTTGTATACCACAACCCAGCATCAGGTAATACACCTACACATGACTTGTATACCACAAAACAGCATCAGGTAGTAAATCGTCACATAACTTATACACCACAACCCATCATCAGGTAATACACCTACATATGACTTGTACCCCAAAACCCAGCATCAGGTAATACACCTACACATGACTTATACACCACAACCCAACAACTCGTAATACACCTACACATGACTTGTATACCAGAACTCAGCATCAGGTAATGCATCTACACATGACTTGTATACCACAACCCAGCGCAAGGTAATACATCTAAACATGACTTGAATACCACAACCCAGCATCAGGTAATACATCTACACATGACTTGTATACCATAACCCAACATCAGGTAATACATCTACACATGACTTGTATACCACAAACCAGCATCAGGTAATACATTTACACATGACTTGTACACCACAACCCAGCATCAGGTAATACACCTACACATGATTTGTACACCAAAACCCAGCATCAGGTAATACACCTACACATGACTTGTATACCACAACCCAGCATCAGGTAATACACCTACACATGACTTGTCTACCACAACCCAGCATCAGGTAATACACCTTCACATGACTTGTATACCACAACCCAGCACCAGGTAATACACCTACACATGATTTGTTTACCAAAACCCATCATCAGGTAATACACCTACACATGACTTGTATACCACAACCCAGCATCAGGTAATACACCTACACATGACTTGTATACCACAACACAGCATCAGGTAATACACCTACACATGACTTGTACACCAAAACCCAGCATCAGGTAATACACCTACACATGACTTGTATTGCACAACCCAGCACCAGGTATACACCTACACATGACTTGTATACCACAAACCAGCATCAGGTAATACACCTACACATGACTTGTATACCACAAAACAGCATCAGGTAGTAAATCGTCACATAACTTGTACACCCAGCCCATCATCAGGTAATACACCAACACATGACTTGTACACCAAAACCCAGCATCAGGTAATACACCTACACATGATTTGTATTCCGCAACCAAGCATCAGGTAATACATCTACACATGACTTGTATACCACAACCCAGCATCAGGCAATACATCTACACATGACTTGTATACCACAAAACAGCATCAGGTAATACACCTACACATGATTTTTATTCCGCAGCCAAGCATCAGGTAATACATCTACACATGACTTGTATACCACAACCCAGCATCAGGTAAAACACCTACACATGATTTGTATTCGGCAACAAAGCGTCAGGTAATACACCTACACATGACTTGTTACCACAACCCAGCATCAGGTAATACACCTACACATGACTTGTATACCACAACCCAGCATCAGGTAATACATCTACACATGACTTGTATACCAGAACCCAGCATCAGGTAATACATCTACACATGACTTGTATACCAGAACCCAGCATCAGGTAATACACCTACACATGACTTGTATACCAAAAACCAACATCAGGTAATACACCTACACATGACTTGTATACCACAAACCAGCATCAGGTAGTAAATCGTCACATGACTTGTACACCACAACCCATTATCAGGTAATACACGTACACATGACTTGTACAGCAAAACCCAGCATCAGGTAATACACCTACACATGACTTGTATACCACGACCCAGCATCAGGTAATACATCTACACATGACTTCTATACCACAACCGGGCATCAGGTAATACACCTACACATGACTTGTATACCACAACCCAGTATCAGGGAATACATCAACACATGACTTGTATACCACAACCCAGCATCAGGTAATACATCTACACATGACTTGTATACCAAAACCCAGCATCAGGTAATACACCTACACATGATTTTTATTCCGCAGCCAAGCATCAGGTAATACATCTACACATGACTTGTATACCACAACCCAGCATCAGGTTAAACACCTACACATGATTTGTATTCCGCAACCAAGCATCAGGTAATACATCTACACATGACTTGTATACCACAACCCAGCATCAGGTTAAACACCTACACATGATTTGTATTCCGCAACCCAGCATCAGGCAATACATCTACACATGACTTGTATACCACAACCCAATTCCAGGTAATACACCTACACATGACTTGTTTACCAAAATCCAGCATCAGGTAATACATCTACACATGACTTGTATACCACAACCGGGCATCAGGTAATACACCTACACATGACTTGTTTACCACAACCCAGCATCAGGTAATACACCTACACATGACTTGTATACCACAACCCAGTACCAGGTAATACACCTACACATGACTTGTTTACCAAAATCCAGCATCAGGTAATACACCTATACATGACTTGTATACCACAACCCAGCATTAGGTAATACACATACACATGACTTGTATACCACAACCCAGCATCAGGTAATACACCTACACATGACTTTTATTGCACAACCCAGCACGAGGTATACACCTACACATGACTTGTATATCACAACCCAGCATCAGGTAATACACCTACACATGCCTTGTACATCACAATCAAACACCAGGTAATACACCTACACATGTCTTGTATACCACAACCCAGCATCAGGTAATACATCTAAACATGACTTGTATACCACGTCCCAGCACCAGGTAATAAACCTACACATGGCTTATATACCACAACCTAGCATCAGGTAACACATCTACACATGACTTGTATACCAGAACCCAGCATCAGGTAATACATCAACACATGACTTGTATACCACAAACCAGCATCAGGTAGTAAATCGTCACATGACTTGTACACCACAACCCATCATCAGGTAATACACCTACACATGACTTGTACACCAAAACCCAGCATCAGGTAATACACCTACACATGACTTGTATACCACAACCCAGCATCAGGTAATACATCTACACATGACTTGTATACCACAACCCGGCATCAGGTAATACACCTACACATGATTTTTATTCCGCAGCCAAGCATCAGGTAATACATCTACACATGACTTGTATACCACAACCCAGCATCAGGTTAAACACCTACACATGATTTGTATTCCGCAACCAAGCATCAGGTAATACATCTACACATCACTTTTATTGCACAACCCAGCATCATGTAATACACCTACACATGACTTGTACACCACAACCCAGCATCAGGTAATACATCTACACATGACTTGTATACCACAACCCATTATCAGGTAATACACCTACACATGACTTGTTTACCACAACCCAGCATCAGGTAATACATCTACACATGACTTGTATACCACAACCCAGTACCAGGTAAAACACCTACACATGACTTGTTTACCAAAATCCAGCATCAGGTAATACACCTATACATGACTTGTATACCACAACCCAGCATTAGGTAATACACATACACATGACTTGTATACCACAACCCAGCATCAGGTAATACACCTACACATGACTTTTATTGCACAACCCAGCACGAGGTATACACCTACACATGACTTGTATATCACAACCCAGCATCAGGTAATACACATACACATGACTTGTACATCACAATCAAACACCAGGTAATACACCTACACATGTCCTGTATACGACAACCCAGCATCAGGTAATACATCTACACATGACTTGTATACCACGTCCCAGCACCAGGTAATAAACCTACACATGGCTTATATACCACAACCTAGCATCAGGTAACACATCTACACATGACTTGTATACCACAACCCAGCATCAGGTAATACATCAACACATGACTTGTATACCACAAACCAGCATCAGGTAGTAAATCGTCACATTACTTGTACACCACAACCCATCATCAGGTAATACACCTACACATGACTTGTACACCAAAACCCAGCATCAGGTAATACACCTACACATGACTTGTATACCACAACCCAGCATCAGGTAATACATCTACACATGACTTGTATACCACAACCCGGCATCAGGTAATACACCTACACATGACTTGTATACCACAACCCAGTACCAAGTAATACACCTACACATGACTTGTTTACCAAAACCCAGCATCAGGTAATACACCTACACATGACTTGTATACCACAACCCAGCATTAGGTAATACACCTACACATGACTTGTATACCACAACCCAGCATCAGGTAATACACCTACACATGACTTGTATTGCACAACCCAGCACCAGGTATACACCTACACATGACTTGTATAGCACAACCCAGCATCAGGTAATACACCTACACATGACTTGTACACCACAATCCAACACCAGGTAATACACCTACACATGACTTGTATACCACAACCCAGCATCAGGTAATACATCTACACATGACTTATATACCACAACCCAGCATCAGGTAATACATTTACACATGACTTGTATACCACAACCCAGCATCAGGTAATACACCTACACATGACTTTTATTGCACAACCCAGCACCAGGTATACACCTACACATGACTTGTATACCACAACCAAGCATCAGGGAATACATCAACACATGACTTGTATACCACAACCCAGCATCAGGTAATACATCTACACATGACTTGTATACCAAAACCCAGCATCAGGTAAAACACCTACACATGATTTTTATTCCGCAGCCAAGCATCAGGTAATACATCTACACATGACTTGTATACCACAACCCAACACCAGGTTATACATCTACACATGACTCGTATACCACGACCCAGCACAAGGTAATACACCTACACATGACTTGTATTGCACAACCCAGCACCAGGTATACACCTACACATGACTTGTACAGCACAACCCAGCATCAGGTAATATATCTACACATGACTTGTATACCACGACCCAGCACAAGGTAATACACCTACACATGACTTGTATACCACAACCCAGTACCAGGTAATACACCTACACATGACTTGTTTACCAAAACCCAGCATCAGGTAATACACCTACAGATGACTTGTATTGCACAACCCAGCGTTAGGTAATACACCTACACATGACTTGTATACCACAACCCAGCATTAGGAAATACACCTACACATGACTTGTATTGCACAACCCAGCACCAGGTATACACCTACACATGACTTGTATACCACAACCCAGCATCAGGTAATACAACTACACATGACTTGTATACCACAACCCAGCATCAGGTAATACACCTACACATGACTTGTATACCACAACCGAAACACCAGGAAATACACCTACACATGACTTGTATAACACAACCCATCATCAGATAGTACATCTACACATGACTTGTATAGCACAAACCAACATCAGGTAATACACCTACACATGACTTGTACACCAAACCCAGCATCAGGTAATACACCTACACATGACTTGTATACCACAACCCAGCATCAGGTAATACACCTACACATGACCTGTACACCAAAACCCAGTATTAGGTAATACACCTACACATGACTTGTATACCACAACCCAGCATCAGGTAATACACCGACACATGACTTGTATACCACAACCCAGCACCAGGTAATACAACTACACATGACTTGTTTACCAAAACCCAGCATCAGGTAATACACCTACACATGACTTGTATACCACAACCCGGCATCAGGTAATACACCTACACATGACTTGTATACCACAACCCATTATCAGGTAATACACCTACACATGACTTGTATTGCAAAACCCAGCACCAGGTATACACCTACACATGACTTGTATACCACAACCCAGCATCAGGTAATACACCTACACATGACTTGTACACCACAACCCAACACCAGGTAATACAACTACACATTACTTGTATATCTCAACCCAGCATCAGGTAATACCTCTACACATGACTTGTATACTACGACCCAGCATCAGGTAATACATCTATACATGACTTGTATACCATAACCAAGCATCAGGTAATACATCTACACATGACTTGTATACCACAACCCAGCATCAGGTAATGCATCTACACATGACTTGTATACCACGACCCAGCATCAGGTAATACATTTACACATGACTTGTAAACCACAACCCAGCATAAGGTAATACATCTACATATGACTTGTATACCACGACCCAGCATCAGGAAATACATCTAAACATGACTTGTATACCACAACCCAGCATCAGGTAATACATCTATACATGACTTGTATACCACAAACCAATATCAGGTAATACTACTACACATGACTTCTAAACCACAACCCAGCATCAGGTAATACACCTACACATGACTTGTACACCACAATCTAACACCAGGTAATACACCTACACAGGACTTGTATTCCACAACCCAGCATCAGGTAATACATCTACACATGACTTGTATACCACGACCCAGCATCAGGTAACACTTCTAAACATGACTTGTATACCACAACCTAGAATCAGGTAATTCATCTACAAATGACTTGTATACCACAACCCAGCATCAGGTAATACATCTACATATGACTTGTATACCACAACCAAGCATCAGGTAATACATGTACACATGACTTGTATACCACTACCCAGCACCAGGTAATACACCTACACATGACTTGTACACCAAAACCCAACATCAGGTAATACACCTACACATGACTTGTATACCACGACCCAGCATCAGGTAATATATTTACACATGACTTGTATACCACAAACCAGCATCAGGTAATACATCTACACATGACTTGTACACCACAACCCAACACCAGGTAATACACCGACACATGACTTGTATACCACAACCCAGCACCAGGTAATACAACTACACATGACTTGTTTACCAAAACCCAGCATCAGGTAATACACCTACACATGACTTGTATACCACAACCCAGCATCAGGTAATACACCTACACATGACTTGTATACCACAACCCATTATCAGGTAATACACCTACACATGACTTGTATTGCACAACCCAGCACCAGGTATACACCTACACTTGACTTGTATACCACAACCCAGCATCAGGTAATACACCTACACATGACTTGTACACCACAACCCAACACCAGGTAATACAACTACACATGACTTGTATACCACAACCCAGCATCAGGTAATACCTCTACACATGACTTGTATACTACGACCCAGCACAAGGTAATACATCTATACATGACTTGTATACCACAACCCAGCATCAGGTAATACATCTACACATGACTTGTATACCACAACCCAGCATCAGGTAATGCATCTACACATGACTTGTATACCACGACCCAGCATCAGGTAATACATTTACACATGACTTGTAAACCACAACCCAGCATAAGGTAATACATCTACATATGACTTGTATACCACGACCCAGCATCAGGAAATACATCTATACATGACTTGTATACCACAAACCAATATCAGGTAATACAACTACACATGACTTGTAAACCACAACCCAGCATAAGGTAATACACCTACACATAACTTGTACACCACAATCTAACACCAGGTAATACACCTACACAGGACTTGTATTCCACAACCCAGCATCAGGTAATACATCTACACATGACTTGTATACCACGACCCAGCATCAGGTAATACTCCTAAACATGACTTGTATACCAAAACCTAGAATCAGGTAATTCATCTACAAATGACTTGTATACCACAACCCAGCATCAGGTAATACACCTACACATGACTTGTATACCACAAGCCAGCATCAGGTAGTAAAATCGTCACATGACTTGTACAACACAACCCAGCATCAGGTAATACACCTACACATGACTTGTACACCAAAACCCAACATCAGGTAATACACCTACACATGACTTGTATACCACGACCCAGCATCAGGTAATATATTTACACATGACTTGTATACCACAAACCAGCATCAGGTAATACATCTACACATGACTTGTACACCACAACCCAACACCAGGTAATACACCTACACATGACTTGTATACCACAACCCAGCATCAGGTAATACATCTAAACATGACTTGTACACCACAACCCAGCATCAGGTAATACATCTACATATGACTTCTATACCACAACCCAGCATCAGGTAATACATCTACACATGACTTGTATACCACAACCCAGCATCAGGTAATACATGTACACATGACTTGTATACCACTACCCAGCACCAGGTAATACATCTACACATGACTTGTATACCAGAACACAGCATTAGGTAATACATCTACACATGACTTGTATACCTCAACCCAGCATCAGGTAATACATCTACACATGACTTGTATACCACGACCCAGCATCATGTAATACATTTACACATGACTTGTATACCACAACCCTGCATCAGGTAATACATCTACACATGACTTCTATACCAGAAACCAGCATCAGGTAATACACCTACACATGACTTGTATACAACAACCCAGCATCAGGTAATACATCTACACATGACTTGTATACCACATCCAAGCATCAGGTAATACATCTACACATGACTTGTATAATACGACCCAGCATCAGGTAATACACCTACACATGACTTGTATACCACAATCCAGCATCAGGTAATACACCTACACATGACTTGTATACCACAACACAGCACCAGGTAATACATCTACATATGACTTGTATACCACAACCCAGCATCAGGTAATACATCTACACATGACTTGTATACCACAACCCAGAATCAGGTAATACATCTAGACATGGCTTGTATACCACGACCCAGCATCAGGTAATGCACCTACACATGATTTGTATATCACGTCCCAGCATCAGGTAATACATCTACACATGACTTCTATACCAGAAACCAACATCAGGTAATACATCTACACATGACTTGTATATCACGTCCCAGCATCAGGTAATACACCTACACATGACTTGCATACCACCACACAGCATCAGGTAATACATCTACAGATGACTTGTATACCACAACCCAGCATCAGGTAATACATCTACATATGACTTGTATAATACAACCCAGCATCAGGTAATACACCTACAGATGACTTGTATACCACAACCCAGCATCAGGTAATACACCTACACATGACTTGTATACCACAACCCAGCATCAGGTAATACATCAACACATGACTTGCATACCACAACCCACCATCAGGTAATACATTTACACATGACTTGCATAACACAACCCAGCATCAGGTAATATATCTACACATGCCTTGTATACCACAAACCAACATCAGGTAATACAACTACACATGACTTGTATACCACAACCCAGCATCAGGTAATACACCTACACATGACTTGTACACCACAACCCAACACCAGGTAATACACATACACATGACTTGTATACCACAACCCATTATCAGGTAATACACCTACACATGACTTGTACACCAAAACCCAGCATCAGGTAGTACACCTACACATGACTTGTATACCACAACCCAGTATTTGGTAATACACCTACACATGACTTGTACACCAAAACACAGCATCAGGTAATACACCTACACATGACTTGTACACCAAAACACAGCATCAGGTAATACACCTACACATGACTTGTATACCACAACCCAGCATTAGGTAATACACCTACACCTGACTTGTATACCACAACACAGCATCAGGTAATACACCTACACATGACTTGTACACCAAAACACAGCATCATGTAATACACCTACACATGACTTGTATACCACAAACCAGCATCAGGTAATACACCTACACCTGACCTGTACACCAAAACCCAGTATTAGGTAATACACCTACACATGACTTGTATACCACAACCTAGCATCAGGTAATACACCTACACATGACTTGTTACCACAACCCAGCATCAGGTAATACATCAACACATGGCTTGCATACCACAACCCAGCATCAGGTAATATATCTACACTTGCCTTGTATACCACAAACCAACATCAGGTAATACAACTACACATGACTTGTATACCACAACCCAGCATCAGGTAATACACCTACACATGACTTGTACACCACAACCCAACACCAGGTAATACACATACACATGACTTGTATACCACAACCCATTATCAGGTAATACACCTACACATGACTTGTACACCAAAACCCAGCATCAGGTAGTACACCTACACATGACTTGTATACCACAACCCAGTATTTGGTAATACACCTACACATGACTTGTACACCAAAACACAGCATCAGGTAATACACCTACACATGACTTGTACACCAAAACACAGCATCAGGTAATACACCTACACATGACTTGTATACCACAACCCAGCATTAGGTAATACACCTACACCTGACTTGTATACCACAACACAGCATCAGGTAATACACCTACACATGACTTGTACACCAAAACACAGCATCATGTAATACACCTACACATGACTTGTATACCACAAACCAGCATCAGGTAATACACCTACACCTGACCTGTACACCAAAACCCAGTATTAGGTAATACACCTACACATGACTTGTATACCACAACCTAGCATCAGGTAATACACCTACACATGACTTGTTACCACAACCCAGCATCAGGTAATACATCAACACATGGCTTGCATACCACAACCCAGCATCAGGTAATATATCTACACTTGCCTTGTATACCACAAACCAACATCAGGTAATACACCTACACATGACTTGTATACCACAACCCAGCATCAGGTAATACACCTACACATGACTTCTACACCACAACCCAACACCAGGTAATACAGCTACACGTGACTTGTATACCACAACCCATTATCAGGTAATACACCTACACATGACTTGTACACCAAAACCCAGCATCAGGTAGTACACCTACACATGACTTGTATACCACAACCCAGCATCAGGTAATACACCTACACCTGACCTGTACACCAAAACCCAGTATTAGGTAATACACCTACACATGACTTGTATACCACAACCCAGCATCAGGTAATACACCTACACATGACTTGTATACCACAACCCAGCATCAGGTAATACACCTACACATGACTTCTATACCACAACCAAGCATCAGGTAATACACCTACACATGACTTGTATTGCACAACCCAGCACCAGGTATACACCTACACATGACTTGTATACCACAACCCAGCATCAGGTAATACACCTACACCTGACCTGTACACCAAAACCCAGTATTAGGTAATACACCTACACATGACTTGTATACCACAACCTAGCATCAGGTAATACACCTACACATGACTTGTTACCACAACCCAGCATCAGGTAATACATCAACACATGGCTTGCATACCACAACCCAGCATCAGGTAATATATCTACACATGCCTTGTATACCACAAACCAACATCAGGTAATACACCTACACATGACTTGTATACCACAACCCAGCATCAGGTAATACACCTACACATGACTTGTATTGCACAACCCAGCACCAGGTATACACCTACACATGACTTGTATACCACAAACCAGCATCAGGTAATACACCTACACCTGACCTGTACACCAAAACCCAGTATTAGGTAATACACCTACACATGACTTGTATACCACAATCTAGCATCAGGTAATACACCTACACATGACTTGTTACCACAACCCAGCATCAGGTAATACATCAACACATGGCTTGCATACCACAACCCAGCATCAGGTAATATATCTACACATGCCTTGTATACCACAAACCAACATCAGGTAATACACCTACACATGACTTGTATACCACAACCCAGCATCAGGTAATACACCTACACATGACTTCTACACCACAACCCAACACCAGGTAATACAGCTACACGTGACTTGTATACCACAACCCATTATCAGGTAATACACCTACACATGACTTGTACACCAAAACCCAGCATCAGGTAGTACACCTACACATGACTTGTATACCACAACCCAGCATCAGGTAATACACCTACACCTGACCTGTACACCAAAACCCAGTATTAGGTAATACACCTACACATGACTTGTATACCACAACCCAGCATCAGGTAATACACCTACACATGACTTGTATACCACAACCCAGCATCAGGTAATACACCTACACATGACTTCTATACCACAACCCAGCATCAGGTAATACACCTACACATGACTTGTATTACACAACCCAGCACCAGGTATACACCTACACATGACTTGTATACCACAACCCAGCATAAGGTAATACACCTACACATGACTTGTACACCACAACCCAACACCAGGTAATACAACTACACATGACTTGTATACCACAACCCAGCATCAGGTAATACATCTACATATGACTTGTATACCACGACCCAGCACAAGGTAATACATCTACACATGACTTGTATACCACAACCCAGCATCAGGTAATACATCTACACATGACTTGTATACCAGAACCCAGCATCAGGTAATGCATCTACACATGACTTGTATACCACGACCCAGCATCAGGTAATACATTTACACATGACTTGTATACCACAACCCAGCATCAGGTAATACATCTACATATGACTTGTATACCACTACCCAGCATCAGGTAATACATCTAAACATGACTTGTATACCACAACCCAGCATCAGGTAATACATCTATACATGACTTGTATACCACAAACCAATATCAGGTAATACAACTACACATGACTTGTATACCACAAACCAGCATCAGGTAATACATCTACACCTGACTTGTATACCACAACCCAGCATCAGGTAATGCATCTCCACATGATTTGTATACCACAACCCAGCATCAGGTAATACATCTACACATGACTTGTATACCACAACCCAGCATCAGGTAATGCATCTCCACATGATTTGTATACCACAACTCAGCATCAGGTAATACATCTACACATGACTTGTATACCACAACCCAGCATCAGGTAATGCATCTCCACATGATTTGTATACCACAACCCAGCATCAGGTAATACATCTACACATGACTTGTATACCACAACCAAGCATCAGGTAATGCATCTCCACATGATTTGTATACCACAACCCAGCATCAGGTAATACACCTACACATGACTTGTATAACACAACCCAGCATCAGGTAATGCATCTACACATGACTTGTATACCACAACCCAGCATCAGGTAATGCATCTCCACATGATTTGTATACCACAACCCAGCATCAGGTAATACACCTACACATGACTTGTATAACACAACCCAGCATCAGGTAATGCATCTACACATGACTTGTATACCACAACCAAGCATCAGGTAATGCATCTCCACATGATTTGTATACCACAACCCAGCATCAGTTAATACACCTACACATGACTTGTATACCACAACCCAGCATCAGGTAATGCATCTACACATGACTTGTATACCACAACCCAGCATCAGGTAATGCATCTCCACATGATTTGTATACCACAACCCAGCATCAGGTAATACATCTACACATGACTTGTATACCACAACCCAGCATCAGGTAATGCATCTCCACATGACTTGTATACCACAACCCAGCATCAGGTAATACATCTACACATGACTTGTATACCACAACCCAGCATCAGGTAATGCATCTCCACATGACTTGTATACCACAACCCAGCATCAGGTAATACACCTACACATGACTTGTATACCACAACCCAGCATTAGGTAATACACCTACATATGACTTGTATACCACAACCCAGCATCAGGTAATGCATCTCCACATGATTTGTATACCACAACCCAGCATCAGGTAATGCATCTACACATGACTTGTATACCACAACCCAGCATCAGGTAATGCATCTCCACATGATTTGTATACCACAACCCAGCATCAGGTAATACATCTACACATGACTTGTATACCACAACCCAGCATCAGGTAATGCATCTCCACATGATTTGTATACCACAACCCAGCATCAGGTAATACATCTACACATGATTTGTATACCACAACCCAGCATCAGGTAATGCATCTCCACATGATTTGTATACCACAACCCAGCATCAGGTAATGCATCTACACATGACTTGTATACCACAACCCAGCATCAGGTAATGCATGTCCACATGACTTGTATACCACAACCCAGCATCAGGTAATACACCTACACATGACTTGTATACCACAACCCAGCATTAGGTAATACACCTACATATGACTTGTATACCACAACCCAGCATCAGGTAATGCATCTCCACATGATTTGTATACCACAAACCAGCATCAGGGAGTACATCTACACCTGACTTGTATACCACAACCCAGCATTTTATTTCTTCAGAAAATTGTCATGTACGACTGGCTCCCGGTGTTTCTGGACGTACAGAAGGATGCTAACGGCACTCTAACAAAGATGAAGATGGATGATTACGACGGTGAGGAGTGCGGGGGAGAGGGGGTAGTGTGAGTGTATATTTGGGGAAAAGGGGTAGCTGAGTTGTTTGTGGGTTGGTGAGCTGTGGGGCTAGTGTCATTTGCGCGTTCAAGTTGTTGACGACATAATTTATATTGGAGGTCCATCTATATCTAATCACTATAAATAAATAATTTGTAGTTTACAAGTTACATGCAGCTGACATTTGTATTTTGGGACCCGTTATTCATGCGCTGGAATTTAAAATAACTTTTTCGGAGAGTTTACCGGACTCGTCCATAAATAGACCCAGATAGATCGCCATATCATGGAAACGACCCGTTCTTTTTGTCTTTGAATGAAATATGTGTAAAACCTGCCTTCTGTGGTAGCTGTCAGTGTATGGTTCTGTCCAGGTTACGACCCTCACGTCCACCCCGGCATTTCCCAGGAGATGCAGACGGCGGCCTTGCGGTACGGACACACCCATGTGGTGGCGGGGGTCAGGACTAGGTGAGCTACAGCTTGAGGTGCTCAGTGAGTGAATTTCACTTTAAACAATACATGCCAGCTTGATGTAAGAGGAAAGCGATGTTTTACCACTCTGGTGAAACATTTCAACATTCTATACAATACTGGCATGCCGCAGGGACGCACCTGCAAATGCCGGGCCCCAGGTGCTCGTCAGTAGAGCTTGAACAACGTGGTGCTGGGTACACGATATGACAAAAATGAAGCATTGTCCATTGTATTTAGAGTGAATGAGTTGGGTTTATCGCCGCTTTTAACAGTATTCCAGTTATATCACGGCGTGTCAGCTTAATTTGGGACGAAAGCCCGATGTGATGCGATCTTAGACCTTCACCACTTCAGTGAAACCCACGGGCACGGGTATGGTGCTGACAAACCGAGAACCATAATCGGGGCGAATCGGGATTCGAACCCACAATCATAGGTTTTTGGCGTGTCCAAGGGACGCAACTCTGCACAGCGAATTGTGGCGCTTTAGACGACTGGGCCACCCGTGCCCCCTAATCGTATTGAGAAGTTTATTATTCATATATTATAATAATTGGTATAAAATAATATGATTTAGAAAAACACGTTTAATAATTAGATATATATTAAAATGAAATCATAGCTTCAAGTTATTTTAGTTCGCAACAGATGTTTTTATTTTATATCTAAATCACGATAAACCATGCAATGAATCGTGTTTCTTGATAATTTCAACTTATCAGTTCTTGATTAAAGTTAGTTTCTTAACATAATGACAGCCCGGCCATTTCGAGTATTGCCCTGAAAGGCGTATGTCTTGGAGAAACTTGAGATTTTGAATAAATTTCGTTTTTTGTTTTTGCCAGGAACGTGGTGGCCCCAGGTCAGTGTGAGGAGAGAATAACGGCCGTGACGACTGCTGACGGACACAAGGCCAAGGGCATCCGATTGTGTCAGGCGTACTGGAGGTCACAGGTCAGGGACCCATGTTGTACCAGTAGGATCTTCCCGAGGCAAGGGAGTTAACTGACTATAAAGTCCAGTTTCCACCCTTGTCCAACTAGGCTGGGATTATGGAGTTACATTTTGGCTGGACTAAGGAGTCTATGCATAGTCAAATCAGAATCGCGAACTAGGCATCCGGTTCGTAAACAACATGGATTTCAACATGCAGATTTCAGTCGACTGCAGGAGTTGCAAAGCATGTTTACCGCCAACTGGGCGTCGACAGATATTCTTTTATGTTTTTAATCAAGTTGCTCACGGTTTTTAAAGCACTTCGCGGGGTTAGACCCGTTTTATTACAATACAGATCTGGCCTATCGAGGAGATCATCTTGACTGGCCGCCGCCGTTATGTTTGAAGTGAGTGAGTTGGGTTTAACGCCGCTTTTAACATTATTCCAGCAATATCACGGCGGGGGACAGCAGAAATGGGCTTCACACATTGTACCCATGTTGGGAATCGACCCCGGGTCTTCGGCGTGACGAGCGAACGCTTTAAACCACTAGTCTACCCGACCGCCCCCGTTTTGTTTGAAGCAAATGCAAGTGATATGAGAGATGGAATCTGACTGGTCAATAGGAGGAACATGGAAGGGACATGACACATAATAGCCACTGGTGGCGCTACGATCGAGCCCAGAAATTCCATCCCAATTCGGCAGGGGTGGAACCTGGACTGTTATAGTCAGTTAACGCCCTTGCCGTGCCTCGGGAAAATGTTGTAGTTGCGGTCCGCCGAGCAGTATGTGAGCCACTTTAGTGTTAGTTTTTGTGTGTGTTTGTTTGTTTGAGCAAATCCTTCGGAATATACAAAATGCGCATGTATTTCCTTGCTGATATACTTACAGACAATGTCATCAATCTTATGCCACGTTACAGTATCCTTTCACATGCATGTCATGATGACCCATCTATATTCTTCCACAACATGAACCCTGCACAGCACTGCGTAATACACTCTAGGTTACTTGCAACCTTACGGAATGTTACATACTTTCAGTGAGTGAGTGAGTTGAACATAAATTGAGTTATGTCACCATTTCACTATTTCAAAAACGATTGCCAGCAGTAGAAATATTTTCTTCAGGAAATTCTAACAGAGGAGAACAGTCTGAACATGGCGGAGATAATGCGGGGCATGGTGTACACGTTAGCAGAGCGGGAAGACCACATCATGGTGCCAGACCTTCGAGGTAGGTGAACATCATACAAAAAAGTACATGCGGAAATAAGCACCCGGGGACCCGAGCGCTGAGGTGGTCTGACCGGGCCGCAGGTAAGTGACCATCAGTATTTTCTTTCATTGCTTTTTTGTTTGTTTGTTGTTTAACGCCGCACTCAGCAATATTTCAGATAGTTGACGGCGGTCTGTAAATAATCGAATCTGGACCAGACAATCCAGTGATTGACATCATGTGCATCGGTCCACGCAATTGGGATACGATGACATGCATCAACCAAGTCAACGAGCCTGACCACCCGATCCCGTCAGTCGCCTCTTACGACATTGAACCCATTATATATATCTATCAGTCAGTAACGACAATTTTCCACACTCTAGGTGATCTATTCGGCCCTCTCGACTTTTCCCGCCGAGACCTGGCCGCCCTCAACATACAGCGAGGCCGGGATCATGGCCTCCCCGGGTACAACAAGGTCCGGGAGGCTTACAACCTCCCTGCAGCCAACACCTGGGAGGAGATCAACAACTGCACAGATTGTAACATAGAGGAACTCCGACCAGTAAGACCGCTGCAAATAGCGACAAATCCATACAAATCCTGTATCCACCGTCATTCACTGTTATAATTTCACTGGAAGACCGCACACCAAAATAATTACCGACCGATAAAATTACCCACCCTAAAGTGTCTTTAAATTTATTTATTGTTTTCAATGTAAATCTGGTTCCACTTCCTGTTTAAGGTGTTTCCTCGACAAATAAATTTAACAAAATAGACACAATGTATGGATAACAACTTCTGTAGTACTGTAAGGGCGACGTTTCGGTATAGATCCCAATAGTGTTGTCAAGCAAAACGTCGCCCTTACAGTAATAAAGAAGTTGTTATCCATACATTGTGTCCACTTCGTCATCCGTCAACTTCTACGTAATGCCCATCAAACAATTAAATAAATTTAAGTACGAGATATTGTCTTTGTGTATTTCTCACAGGGCCCGGTACCCACTCCCCACTGTATATATCACAGTCTGCATGTTACCCAACAGACGTTAGGATTCCCGGAACAAATTAATAACCATTATTTTCCTTCCATAAGGTATTGTTTCATTCATTCAGATCTTTCAAAATCTTGCCGTGCTCTATGAATCCGCCCGGCCGGACGAGTTGGACATATTTACTGGCGGGCTGCTGGAGACAACGTTTGATGGGGCCGGGCCCTTGTTTAAAGCGATCATGCTGGACCAGTTCAAGAGAATCAGGAAAGCAGACAGGTTTTGGTACGAGAATAGAGACAACTGGTGAGTGTTCTTCGTAAAGAATTTCTGTTTGGTTCAAAGTAAATCATCAAGTGATATCACAATCTCTATATCAACGCTGACGTCATGCAACACCATTGTTTACGAAATAAAACGTCATCATTGTTTAATGTCTCATCAGGAAATGAACAAAGGCAGATAACACCCCATCATCCTCAGTCTGCTCCACATCTTCAAAGTAGTCGCAAATTTAATCAGCTCGTCATCAAGCCTCTTCTATTCTTCATTACGTCAAGGCAACCAAGCGCGCGGTTGTTGCGCCGCCATTTCGGAAGAGTGCGCAAGCGCTTCGAACTGTTGCAGACCCCGGGATCAGCGATTAATAAGCTATTCGTGGCGTGCAACGCGCCCCTAGTTGCATCTTCAGCAACCCATGCTTGCCGTAAATGGCGACTATGCTTGACGAGGCGACTAACGGGATCGGGCGACTAACGGGATTAACGTTATCCCAGCACGTGATGTATTATGCGTTATTCATGTATCATGGGCCGGTGGCCTGCTACTGAGTCCATTGTCTAAATGCAGACAATATTTACTTAAATTCTAAAGCATAGATCGTGATGGGAAAGGTTTATGACCTCATGATGGTTTTCTTGTAGCTTATTCACGGATGAAGAATTTAACGAAATACAAAGCACCAGCATGCGTAATATCATAAACATAACAACCGGAATACCGCTCGACGACCTGCCATTGGATTTGTTTATATGTGGTAAGTCCCTATTAGTATATTGTATTTACAGCGTACATGTTATAATGAACATATTGTGTTTTTTTGCAGTTCGTAATGTAGCATGCAATCCCACTTAGAGTAAACGTTATAACGAACACAATGTGTCAATCTGCCGTCCATGCATATAGTATATAATTGAAATAGAGTTACCTTTATAACGAACACAATGTGTCAATCTGCCGTCCATGCATATAGTATATAATTGAAATAGAGTTACCTTTATAACGAACAGAATGTGTCAATCTGCCGTCTATGCATATAGTATATAATTGAAATAGAGTTCCCTTTATAACGAACACAATGTGTCAATCTGCCGTCTATGCATGTAGTCTACGATATCTGCGTTGTATAGTGACACCTCACTGCCAGTCACCATCAGCACCAGAGATGTGCTCCGGTCTTTCCCGGGGTGAACGTCCACACAAACTGTGGCATAACAGAAATGATGCCCAAATCACTCTTGCCTATGGAATCCTGGATGGGACATTGTCGCGTTGTCGCATTGTCGCGCTTTGGTTAATTTTGACACCTTTTGCTTGTTTTTGTAATGGCAACGACGCGACAACGCGACAATGTCCCTTCTAGGATTCCGTACGTAACTGAACATATCCTTCCACAGACAACAACACTGCGTCCGGATGCAACTGTCTCGATCCACCAGGCATGGATGACTTTGGAGATACAGATGGTACTTTTGATGAGTGTTCCAAACTGGAGACATTTGATTATTTCGAGAGCAGCCAAGTGTCCTTTGCTCTCACCTTTGTGGCTGTGGGACTCTGTATACCATGTAAGTAGTGACTGTCACGTTCTACGTCATACTTAAAAACCGGACGCTCGCTCCATGCTGTGTCTTCGAATTAAATAAATAAATTAACAAACAAACAAACAAACAAACAAACAAACATAAATAAATAAATAAATAAATAAATAAATAAATAAATAAATAAATAAATAAATAAATAAATAAATAAATAAAAGTGAAACAGAAGGCTTTCTGTTTGCTGCTCAGGACCGGTCACTTTCCGCTCGAAACCGTCAATGTGTGATTTACCATTTTATTTATTTTAGTCTGTACATAATAATACCTGTCAGGCTTGATGTGTTTTGGTTTCAGTGACGATCGGCGTCCTCGTGCTGATGGCGAAGAGGAAGGAAAGGAGTATGGCCACTGCCAATAGACGAAAACCAGAGACAGGAGAATCTGACCCAAATAAGTTTTCAGGTATTGTCTTTTGTTCAGTTTCTTTACACGAAACATGGAATACATATGTAAGGTTAGATGTTCTTCTAATTCCTTATTAAGACGACATCAGTATTGTGCAAACCAATCAAGTGGATGAACACCTTTGAGGCGTCCAATACCTCTCATGTGGTCAAATAGTCTCCAATATATCTTACACACCGTCAAGCAGTCAGTGCCCCTGCTACCCTGTACACATGCTGGACTGCAGTCCCCTCCCCATCTCTCTTACACAGCCGTGGAGTGGGTGGGGCCCAAGTCGGGGGAGAGGAACATCAAGGTCCATCTGAATCGGGAGCGGAAGAAGGTGGACGTGACGGACCGGACTGGCAAGACCCTCCGGCTCATAGACTTGCGGTACACACAGAAAGCTGTCCACGTCCGACTGTCCGATGACAAGAACCTTGACGTCATGTCCATCCGGGTCCCTGGAGAAATTGATCTGGTGAGGGCCGAGCCGTACTGATATTATATCGATAACCTAACTTACTGTAAGGCGATTTTATTGATCGTTCTGTATTGTTGGACAGTGCCATAGCCATTCGGCCCAGATTCAGTTTTTTAGGAGAAAGGCTATCTGAACGATCACTGCATCGTGTTTATATGCAGTGTGTTGAGAACATCAGCGACCCTGCAGAGCCCTTCGCTTGGATGAAGTCGGCTGGCCTGAAAAGTGAAACAGAAGGCTTACTGTTTGCTGCTCAGGACCAGTTGCTTCCCATACGAGAACGTCAATGTGTGATTTTGCATCAACAACTAAATATGAAATGTAGATTATGTAATGAATTTAATGAGACTCTCAAACACATTGTCAGTGGATGTCAAGCTTTGGCACCAACACAGTATCTTAAGTGACATGATGGAGTGGCTCGATCATTTTATTACCGTTTTCGCCATGCTTGTGGTTTTGACACACAGGTCCATCCATGGAACGACCCAGGTTATGTAGAGGGCGTCATGGAAAAGGATGAATACAAACTTCTTTGGAATAGGCCCTTATACAGCCTCAGACGTATCCAGGCCAACAAACCTGATCATGTCTTTTTTGATAAATCCAATGAAATCATTTATATTATTGATTTTTTGTCTCTTTTGACATAAATGTGATTGACAAGATTGAGGAAAAAAATGGCAAATATGCGGACCTCGCTTTCGAAATGTCACGCTTGCATCCCAAGTACCAAGTTGTCCGACTCCGATTGTTCTCGATGCCTTAGGATTGGTACCTCCCAATCTGTTGACTGACATTGGGCATGTGCCCGGGTTGCTACCAGGAATACAGCCCTTCTGACAATCTAGGTAATGCAGAAGGCTGCAGTGTTGGGGAGTCTTCACATTCTCCGAAAAGTTCTTTGTGGGTTTGACGAGGCAGCGCTTCCTTGGAGAAGTCCCATTCGCTGTCTGGGCTGCGAGTAGAGGGGGCAAGAGCCCTGAGCTGATAATGAGCCTAACCAGCCTGACTGTGCCAGGATCACCAAAGCCCCCTTTGATGCACTTTATACTTTAATCTGTAAATAATAATAATAATATGGCCCTTCAGGTGTTGAGATTCACCAGCATGGGCGAGCGGCAGAAGGTGCTGGGCAACGTCGAGGCCTTCTTTCAAAGCATCAGCATCAACCGCGAGAAACACGAGTTCAGCGAGATCACGATAATGAAGGATGCAGAGACATACGAAGACAGAAAAGTGATGCTGGACAAGTTCTTCAGGGTCGTATGTCTCCAGGTAATACAGCACTTATCAAGTATTTTATCTTAATGTTCTTTGTATATACATGCTAGAAGGCTTACCCATCGCAGACGTTCATGATCTATTCATATAATTTTCACTACTGTTTTACTACATAATATTCTCTAGATTTTTCGTGATATGTTTACATAAAAAAAGTGAAAATAAAACACGCATGTTGTTATTGTTACAATATGTATATGACTAGGACGAGTAAGGATAGTTTGGACAGTAACCATAGATATTGTAGTGATATGTCCTGAAAGGCTGTTTACATTTTGTGTTCTCTGTCTCAGTTTAAGTTACTGATAATTCCCCTTCTACGTCTTTAGTATTTTAAAAATAATCTCGTTTCTTTCCAAGAAGAAACTATTTTAGGAAGTCTTACACTTCTATAAGTTTATTTTCAATTGTCTGTCGCCCGTATTAACATCTTAAGTATTAATCTTTTTATTTTGTTTCTGTTAAATAAGGCCATTATTTTAAAGACGTTATACGCTTTTATTCATAAATGGCTTTCAATATTTTATTGCTCAATTACACCTTATCCTTGCGAATCGTCGTTGCATACTCCTTCATGTCTTGTTACATTTCATGTCCCTGTTGTGTCCGTATTTACATTACGTGTAGTAGGAACCTTTCTTGAATGTAAACCAGATTCCCAACTCGGGTAATAAAGTATTGTTGTCTTATCTTCACTGTCCCCAGGCCTTCAAGAAGAACGCTCGCGACATGAACCTGGAGTCTCTGGACGCCAGGGACATCAACGAGATCCGCAATGTCAAGCTGACGAGGACTGAGTTTGCAGAAGCCCTGGGCCTCCAACCCAACTCCATGTTTGTCAGGAACATGTTCCTCCTCGTGGACCGATCCAGGGACGGCTTTGTGTCTTTCGAGGAATTTATGACAATGTTTGTTACCCTTGCTACAGGTACGATTATATTGCTGTCTCCTTGTTTCAGGAACGATTGTGTTGGTTTTCTACTTGTTTCAGGAACGATTGTGTTGGTTTTCTACTTGTTTCAGGTAGGATTGTGTTGGTTTTCTACTTGTTTCAGGTAGGATTGTGTTGGTTTTCTACTTGTTTCAGGTAGGATTGTGTTGGTTTTCTACTTGTTTCGGGTAGGATTGTGTTGGTTTTCTACTTGTTTCGGGTAGGATTGTGTTGGTTTTCTACTTGTTTCGGGTAGGATTGTGTTGGTTGTTAATCTTTCTTCAGGCATGATTGTGTTGATTCCTATTCTTGCTTGATGTAGATTACTTCAAATATCACTCATGCTTAGTAAGTATTATTGTTTATTGTTACTGATCGACTCATTCGTGGGTGTAACCTTATTGTTTGTTTGTTTGTTGTTTAACGCCGCACTCAGCCTTATTCCAGCTATATGACGGCGGTCTATAAAATAATCGAGTCTGGACCAGACAATATAGTGATTGACATCATGAGCATCGATGCACGCAATTGAGATCTATGACATGCATCAACCAAGTCAGAGAGCCTGACAACCTGATTCCGTTAGTCTCCTCTTACGACAAGCATAGTCGCCTTTTAGGGCAAGCATGGATTGTTCAAGACCTATTCTACCCCGGATCTTCACAGGTCGGGCGTAGCGCTAATGCCCTTCGTTTATACCCCTACATATTCACGATTTAATTTTGTTTCAAAAGTCAAAGTCAAAGTTTCCCAAAGAGTTATCTCCCTTCCCAGGAAATGCCGAGGAGAAAGCCAGCATGTTGTTCAACATGTATGATCTCAAGAAAACCGGGAAGCTGTCAAGAAACCAATTCGCAAAAATGTTGAAGTAAGTGTCTCACAGTGTGGGTACTGTAACATGCGTGAGTAATATAAACAATTGCTATACTACTCAAAATATGTTAAGGATTCTTTCATATTACTATAATTAACAATACCAACATACAGAATCGGATGGTCCTTAACTTCTTTTGAGTAATATAGTTAGTGGGTAAAATATATGAAAATATACAACGTTGACGCCAGAGAGATTCAGTCTCGATTATCTGCCGCCCTACATTCTATTGGACGTCACAGTCAAACAAATGGTGAAAATTATATGAATGGATCACTGACAATCAGTGGTGACATCACGTGTTCGCGAGAAGGGTAAGTTTGTCCTGCTCTACCAGCAGCACCCGCCACTCACACAACTGGCACAAAACGTAAGGTTTGTTGCCTAACGCCGCACAGTAGTGCTTCGACCATACAACGGCGACCTGTAAGCAATCTTGACCAGACAATCCAGTGAAAGTGCGTCAGACTAGTGTGAAGTATACAATGGCACAGGGACGGGTGCGCTGGTGTTGATACCGCCTACAATGTCCCCCATCGTGTTCCAGGTCTATGATGGACCTGGCTGACGCCAGTGTGGACGACATGAAGGTCAACCAGCTGCTGGAGACCATGTTTGAACAGGCCGGCATCAAGGGCAAGGACAACATGACTTTTGAAGATTTCAAAAAGATATTTGCATCAGAAGAACATGGAGAAATCCTCAAGAAGGCAACACTGGGGCTTGACGGTAATAGTTGCTTTCATGTGCTGAAAGAGATTAATGCAGACAGCTTTAACAATGAACTTTGATAGACATGAAATATTGGTGATTGATCATGATTGATTTATTAAAAGTCTATGTGGCGCTCACTGAACAGATAACATAAAAGAGAAGTGATTAGTTAGTTGTCCTTTATTTCACAAGCCAAACGAATTCATTGTAAATTTGGTGGCCGTCGCGTCTTTCTTATATGTTTATATAACGTTTCCACCTTTCCCAATACCTATAGAAAATCAAGTCATGCTTGCAAACACGTTCTCGTAGGTGATCTTATGCATCGTGTTGTAGTGGACGGAGGGAAGATTGACCAGCAGGTGGCCAAGGTACATGGAAGCAGCATCGCAGACAGGAGGAAAACTGTCGTTGGAAACTTCAGGTAGACAACTCAAGTGACTGCCCATGACGGCACGTGTTTGTGGATAGGTGAAGCTCGCTATTAGGTAGGCGGGGTCGCCCAGTGCCCAAAGTCGTTGCAGCTCGCTGTGCAGAGTGATGCCCCCTAGTTACCAGGATCCGCTTGTCTCACTTTGATTATCCTAGCTGTTTGTCCCTTGATTGTTAAACACTTCAACAGGGTTTCGCCTCAGCCGTAAATGCCTTTGCCCTGCTTTACTGTGGGAGATGTCCAAGGTTGGGGGCTGGCGTGGCGTGGTATAACTGATTTATTGTCGAAAGTGACGTCAAACTCCATTACTCCAATATAAGTATCCGCTGTAACGAGTTTCAGCAAAGCATATGCATAACGAATTAGTTCTCGTCCTTCAGCAATGGCTATCCACAGTTTCTGAGCAATTAGAAAACAGATGAATATGTTCTTTGCACAGTCGACACTATCATTAGTAACCTAATACTAGTATCGTTGTTCATGTTGCGTGTTGATGACGTTGTTCGCAGAGCTCATTCCATTAACCGTAAAGCCAAGAACCGCCAAACCAACATCCGGGTCGCCACCCTAAAGACGCAGCCTCCCATGACACCCTTCGCACAGAAGCTGTACGTGTTCACGCGCTACGTTGAAAACTACAGACTGCAGATATTCTGGGTGACGCTCTTCACGCTCATCAACATCGGAATCTTCATAGAGCGAGCCCACTGTGAGTCGTTCTCAGGCAAACGCTACTTCCGGTTTGAAATATTGTATTTAGATATACGCATATGTGTTAAAATGTTAATAACTTATATCAATTGTAGTTTAACATATACGGCGTTTTTATTGACGTGAATCACTTACACCGTCCTGTATATGAGACACCCACAGTGGGACTTGTCTTGACCCTGAAATAATACCTCAGGAGTGTTAGAATAGGTCTTCAGCAACCCATACCTTAAGAGGCGACTAACGGGCTCGCTGACTTCGTTGGGGCATGTCATCGCACCCAAATTGCTTGGATCGATGCTCATGGTGTCAATCACTGGATTGTTTTGTCCAGAATGGATTATTTACAGACTGCCATCACGTAGCTGGAATATTACTGAGTGCGGCGCTAAACAACACATAAACAAAACACAAAACATAACGCTGCCTGTGTGTACCTGCAGTCTACTCCATCGAGCGGGAGCATGCAGGCTTGAGGCGGCTGGCGGGGTACGGGGTGTCCGTGACGCGGGGGGCAGCGTCCACCCAGATGTTCACCTACGCCTTCCTGCTGGTCACGATGAGCCGCAACACCCTCACCTTCTTCAGGGAGACGTTCCTTCATCGCTTCATCCCATTCGACTCCTTCCACGCCTTTCACAAATACGTCGCCGGCATCGCCCTCGTGTCCACTGGTGCGTGTCTTGCTATCTCAATCAATGTTGTCCCCTCTCAGGCCTCACCGTAAGCCATAATCTATGACATCGAGACATACGCAAGACAGACAGTATGTCTGTAACACTTATTTAATAATAGCCATTTCAAATCTTCCATTTCAAGATGCCATATAATGCAAGTCACTGTGTTGTATCCTTGGACAAGGTTATTGACTCCCCGTATCCCGCTTTGATAAGAGTGAAACCATTGTTGAATTGCCCATTAAGCATCAATTACCCTAAGTTGGACAAAAATGCAACATAAACATGCCTGTACTGTCAAAAGACATGAATTATATATCAACATCATTACAAGTTATGCCATGAATGAGAACACAAAAGAAGGTATTGTGTCCACAGATTGGAGGATGGGGTCAGTTGTTCAGTATTCGATCAATCATCAAGGCTGACATCAGTACATGAAACTCATTTTAGTCCCACAGAATGTCACAATTGTCAGTCGGTATTGTGTATGCCCACCACGGGAATCAATGCACGCCGAAAATCGACCATGGGAAGATGTGATACGTTTGATCACAAGAAATGGGATTCAACACCACTCTTCTCAGAGGGCCTTGTTATCAGGGCGACCTTGTCGTGCTCTAACTCGGAGGTCTAGGTAATCCCACAAGAACTCTACTGGTTTAAGTCTGGTGATTGTGCTGGCCAAGGCGAGATGTTGTATGGGGTCTTGTGTTATCTTGTTGAAACAAAGTCTGTGTTGTTCTGTTGTAAGAGCGATAGGTAACCATTTGTTTATTAATGACAATGACTGTAACAAATCGTTAAATGTCGGCTTCAAACTGACCAGTGGTCAACATGTCTTGTGTTTTTGCTGCAGTCATGCACGTGGTCGGTCACGCAATCAACCTTTACCACATCTCGACGCAGGCTTCCAGTGACTTGAACTGCTACTTCCGGGAGTACTTCAGAGCGTGAGTAAACACTGCTAGAAATGAAATGGCTTGAATAAACAGTCGTGTTTGTGTAAACAGCCCCATGTCTCCTGAATAAAAACTGAGTGAAACGTCCAGGGCCCTGTTCCACAAAGCGATCTTAGTGCTACGTTGATCGTAAGCCTATGCTGAAGTATGGGAGTTACGACCAACTCCAGAATTCCAGAATGAGAAGTCCTCAGTAACAGGTTGGTCAAACAGGCAGTAGCCACCAAACAGCATGTGCGTGTAGATGTCTTATGTTGCTCATCCGAAAACCATGTTACTTGTGTCTAGATGCCTTACGTTGCCCATCTGGAAACCATGTTACTTGCATGTAATTGCCTTACGTTGTCATCCTGGAATCCATGTTACTTGCATTTAGTTGCCATAGGTTGCCCACCTGGAATCCATGTTACTTGCGTGTAGTTGCCTTATGTTGTCCAACCGGAATCTATGTTACATGCATGTAGATGCCTAAGGTTGCCACCTGGAAACCATGTTACTTGTGTGTAGATGCCTTACATTGCCCACCCGGAAACCTTTTATTTGTGTGTAGTTGCCTTACGTTGCCCACCTGGAAACCATGTTACTTGTGTGTAGATGCCCTACGTTGCCCACCTGGAAACCATGTTACTTGCATGTAGATGCCCTACGTTGCCCACCTGAAATCCATGTTACTTGCGTGTAGTTGCCCTACGTTGCCCATCCGGAATCCATGTTACTTGCATGTAGATGCCTTACGTTGCCCACCTGGAATCCATGTAACTTGCGTGTAGATGCCTTACGTTGCCCACCTGGAATCCATGTAACTTGCGTGTAGATGCCTTACGTTGCCCACCTGGAATCCATGTAACTTGCGTGTAGATGCCTTACGTTGCCCACCTGGAATCCATGTAACTTGTGTGTAGATGCCTTACGTTGCCCACCTGGAATCCATGTAACTTGCGTGTAGATGCCTTACGTTGCCCATCCAGAAACCATGTTACTTGCGTGTAGTTGCCTTACGTTGCCCACCTGGAATCCATGTTACTTGCGTGTATTTGCCTTACGTTGCCCATCCGGAATCCATGTTACTTGCGTGTATTTGCCTTACGTTGCCCATCCGGAATCCATGTTACTTGTGTGTAGGTGCCTTACGTTGCCCATCCAGAAACCATGTTATTTGTGTGTAGTTGCCTTACGTTGCCCATCCAGAAACCATGTTACTTGTGTGTAGTTGCCTTACGTTGCCCACCTGGAAACCTTGGGGACATTATTGTTAATATCATCAAACAATTCAAAACCATCAACTGAAACGTTGATTGATGTCGGTGTAACACTGTACAGTCGCTGACCACTTAGTCAAGGTACTTGGTGAAGTCCTGTTTGGGAATGATATCTTTATATAGTTGTGTATTTTGTGTTACAGAACCCATATACTGGCGTCCTTCCACTACTGGGCCTTCTCAACAATTACTGGTGAGCATGTTCTCCTCTTCGAGTGGTAAAGAATTGTATTGGGGACAATTTTAAACACTAATGCTTTGAAAGGCCTACACAAACATAGTTCAAATATCCTTAAAACCTTCTTTTAGTCTCAAGCTCTTGTAACCTAATGCATCGATGTATATATACACATATAGTATCCGGGACCATGGTCCTGCTTGCGATTATATGTAACGTTTCCCTGAAACTTTTGTATCTTGATGTACAGACCTTCCCACGAAGGTTTTATGTATCTGTTCTGCTGCCACTCAGGTTTGACTGGAGTAATTCTTACGATAATCGTCATCATCATGTTCGTGTTCGCCACGGAGTACGCCAGACGCCACGTCTTCAACGCCTTCTGGTTCACACACAGCTTCTACATCCTCCTCTACATCTTCCTTACCATGCACGGGGCCGGGAGGCTGGTACAGGACCCAATCTGGGGCTGGTTCTTCATCGGGCCCGTCGTCATCTTCATCATTGACAAGCTTGTCAGTCTCAGTAGAAACAGAGTGGAGATACCCGTCACCAAGGCCGAGATACTGCCATCAGGTAAACTGGCTCAGATGAATATACATTGTCAATGATATAGAATATCGCCAAAAAGGACCAGTTGGCTTAAAAGGCAAAACAGGTGAATGTTTGATGAATGTTTGATGAATGGACAACTGAAAACCAGTGCTTACACCAGGTGTTCGCGAAGAGGGTCATGACGTCATTGCGCCAAGTTCTCCTGAAACGTCACCTCTTGATCAAAGATCTCGTGAACTGCGTCCATGTTAATCCTGGCGTCATGAACCATTCTCACATGAGCTCTATCTCATCCACACAAGATCTCAGTTCTCTCGAGAACTCATTACAGGTCACGTCAGAACGCCCTTTCGCTCGTCTCGCCGAAGACCCGGGTTCGATTCCCGACATGGGTACAATGTGTGAAGCCCATTTCTGGTGTCCCCTGCCGTGATATTGCTTGAATATTGCTAAAAGCGGCGTAAAACTCACTCACTCACTCACTTTTCCGTTTCAAATGTTTATCCAATTCCGCTTTGGAAAGATAGAAAGCTCATGGATGTCCCATGACATAAATAAGTTTGTTGTTTCGTTTTCTAGGTGTGACCAATCTAGTTTTTAAACGTCCCCTGAACTTTGACTACAAATCTGGGCAGTGGGTCCGTATCGCGTGTCTGGATCTTGGAAAGAGCGAGTACCATCCATTCACTCTGACGTCAGCTCCTCACGAGGAGACGCTGTCATTGCACATCCGGGCAGTTGGACCATGGACAACCAACATCAGGAGGGTATACGACCCGAACAACTCATCCACCGTCCCCAAGGTAAACCAGTCTTAAATCACAACAGGAAACTTTGTTAAAAATAATATTTGCATACTTACAGAAGTATTTCAGAGAAATGATTGATCGACTGGTAGGAATGAGCTGCTATATTCATTGATTGTTAATTGTGTAGCAATTAAAGTTAATTAGTGTTTTTTTAATGTCTGTTTACGAGAATGTTGGAAACAATATTACATGACCGGCCCGTTTAGGTGTGACTGGTATCTAGTTCTAGATAAAGGTTGGCGGACTTTGGGCTAGCTGACACTGCACATTATTGTTGTATCTTCTTTCAGCTATTGGTGGACGGTCCTTTCGGCGAGGGCCACCAGGACTGGTACCGCTTCCCTGTTGCGGTTTTGGTGGGAGGGGGTATTGGGGTTACGCCCTTCGCTTCCATCTTGAAAGACCTTGTCAGCAAGAGCAGAATGAAGGTCAAATTCCCATGCCAGAAGGTCAGTGTGACATTCTTCACTATCGCTACTGGCTCATGCCAAACCTGCCATTACCACTAAACGTTAATATCCATCAATACTTCATTGTCATTTCTTTCGGTTTTCTTGTGTAATAATTTACTGGATTGTTGAGCTATTCAGTATCTATGTTAAAGTAATTATATATACTAATCACATTTATGTTGATGCATTTTCAAGGTGTACTTCTTGTGGGTGACGAGAACGCAGAAGAGTTTTGAGTGGATGACAGACATCATTCGGCAGGTAGAGGGCGCTGACACTAACGACCTGGTTGCAGTCCACATCTTCATCACGCAGTTCCAGCAAAAGTTCGATCTCAGGACCACCATGTTGGTATGTCAGACACTGATTCCGTCTGTAGTGAGTGAATACCGCCTCACCATGTTGCTATGTCAGACACTGATTCCGTCTGTGGTGCGTGAATACCGCCTCACCATGTTGGTATGTCAGACACTGATAACGTCTGTAGTGAGTGAATACCGCCTCACCATGTCGGTATGTCAGACACTGATTCGTTTGTAGTGAGTGAATACCGTCTCACCATGTTGCTATGTAACACTGATTACGTCTGTATTGAGTGAATACCGTCTCACCATGTTGGTATGTAACACTGAATCCGTCTGTATTGAGTGAATACCGCCTCACCATGTTGCTATGTCAGACACTGATAACGTCTGTAGTGAGTGAATACCGCCTCACCATGTCGGTATGTCAGACACTGATTCGTTTGTAGTGAGTGAATACCGTCTCACCATGTTGCTATGTCAGACACTGAATCCGTCTGTATTGAGTGAATACCGCTTCACCATATTGCTATGTCAGACACTGATAACGTCTGTAGTGAGTGAATACCGCCTCACCATGTCGGTATGTCAGGCACTGATTCGTTTGTAGTGAGTGAATACCGTCTCACCATGTTGCTATGTCAGACACTGATAACGTCTGTAGTGAGTGAATACCGCCTCACCATGTCGGTATGTCAGACACTGATTCGTTTGTAGTGAGTGAATACCGTCTCACCATGTTGCTATGTAACACTGAATCCGTCTGTATTGAGTGAATACCGTCTCACCATGTTGGTATGTAACACTGAATCCGTCTGTATTGAGTGAATACCGCCTCACCATGTTGCTATGTCAGACACTGATAACGTCTGTAGTGAGTGAATACCGCCTCACCATGTCGGTATGTCAGACACTGATTCGTTTGTAGTGAGTGAATACCGTCTCACCATGTTGCTATGTAACACTGAATCCGTCTGTATTGAGTGAATACCGTCTCACCATGTTGGTATGTAACACTGAATCCGTCTGTATTGAGTGAATACCGCCTCACCATGTTGCTATGTCAGACACTGATTACGTCTCTAGTGAGTGAATACCGCCTCACCATGTTGGTATGTAACACTGAATCCGTCTGTATTGAGTGAATACCGCCTCACCATGTTGCTATGTCAGACACTGATTACGTCTCTAGTGAGTGAATACCGCCTCACCATGTTGTTATGTAACACTGAATCCGTCTGTATTGAGTAAATACCGCCTCACCATGTTGGTATGTAACACTGATTCCGTCTGTAGTGAGTGAATACCGCCTCACCATGTTGGTATGTCAGACACTGATTACGTCTGTACCGCCTCACCATAAATAATAAGTTTTGTAAAAATATATGTCCGTTATGAAAAAAGTGTATCTAAGCACATTCCCGTCTTTCCGCCCCCAGACTATTGAATGGTCAGTCCCTAGACATAAAAGACAACGACGACATCAGCGTTGTTTATGCACGGTTACCGACACAATACGCTCTTGTGTTTGCAGTACATCTGTGAGCGTCACTTCCAGAGGATCGCTGGCCAGAGTCTGTTCACAGGGCTCAGAGCAACAACTCACTTCGGCAGACCCAAGTTTGAGGACTTCCTCGCGTCTCTGGCTCACGAACATGAAACAGTAAGTGTGGTTACGGAGTAGATGCAGTAGTCGTAGTAGTTGTAGGAGACGTAGTTGTGGTAGTAACAGTAGTAGTAGCAGTAGTTGTAGAAGCTATAGTCGTTGTAGTGGTAGTAGTGATAGGAATAGTAGTAGTGGGTGAGTTAGTGAGTTGGCTTTCACGCCGCTTTTAACAGTATTCCAGTTTTATCACGGCGTGTCAGCTTAATATGGGAGGAAAGCCCGAAGTGATGCAGGTCTCAGACATTTATCACTTCGGTGAAACCCACGATCACGGGTATGGTGTTGACAAACCTAGAAACACAATCGGGGCAAACCGGGATTCGAACCCACAATCAAAAGCCACAAGGGACTTAAATCTGCAGAGCGAATCGCAGCGCCTTAGACGACTGAGCCACCTGTGCCCACAATTGTAGTGGTGGTAGTAGTAGTAGTAGTAGTAGTAGTAGTAGTAGTAGTTGAAGCTGTAGTAGTTGTTGTCGAAGCTATGGTAGTCGAAGTGATATAGTAATAGTAATAAGGAGTAGTAGAAGTTTGTTTGTTTGTCATTTAACGCCGCACTCAGCAATAGTCCAGCTATATGACGAAGGCCTGTAAAAAACGAGTCTGGACAGGACAATCCAGTGATTGACACAATGGGCATCGGTCCACTCAATTTGAATACGATGACATGCATCACCCAAGTCAGCGAGCCTGACCATCCGATCCCGTTAGTCGCCTTTTACCACAAGCATAGTCGCCTTTTACGTCAAGCATTGGTTGCTAAAGACCTATTCTACGCCGGATCTTCATGAATCGAGTAGTAGTAGTAGTAGTAGTAGTAGAAGTAGTAGTAGTAGTAGTAGTAGCAGTAGTAGTAGTAATAGTAATAGTAGTAGTAGAAATAAATGAAGCTGTAGTAGTTGTAGTGGTAGTAGTAGTGTTGTTGTTGGTGGTGGTAGTAGTAGTAGTAGTAGTAATAGTAGTAGTGGTGGTAGCATTGGCAGTAGCAGTTGTAGTAGTAGTATGGGTAGTAGTTCTACCTGTTTCGCTCACCAAAAATACATGTGACATTATCTCCCTTGTTGCCACGTTACAGGCTCAGAGCATCGGCGTGTTCAGCTGTGGACCCCCGCCGATGACGTTGAACGTGGAGTCCGCGTGCAGCAGCCTCAACAAGCTAGACGGGCCAACCTACACTCACCATTACGAAAACTTCTAAACAGCCAACATAGGATAATGTGTTTGTTCTCGGTCAAACCTGGGAAGTGTTTTCACAACTATGCAACAACAAAATACCATGTCATCACAACGTGCTCTACTTATATATAATGTGTAAAAAATCAGGGATTTGTAATGCTATAAATCCTCTAAATGCTATAAAGTAGTATTTGTGTATTGATAACAGTCCGACAAAACATGACGCGTACCTCCACTGTACCGTCTGTTGTTGTTGATGTTGTTGTTGTTGTTGTTGTAACATGAATTGCTCAAGTCGCGATTAACGTTGATAATACGGCTGATAATGAAGGTTGGACGTGACCATCTTCCATCAAAGTTAAATGTTTGTTGTTGATTTCTTTTATGTTTAGTTACAGTACTATTTGCAACCCTTGTCATCGTCTTCCATGTAATCACGGGAAGCTCGCTATGTCCTGCTGCTTCTGGTAACACCGTACTTCCGGCGTAGCCAGGCCTGGAATCACTGACACACAATGTATCCATTGTCAGTGGTCCCTGTCATGGCTTAAATCTTACCCGGATGACCTCACTCACTCACTCACTCACTCAGTGTAAGTTACTGTAGCCGTCAGTTTTACGAGTGTCACATCTGCACCATCGATTCCAACACATAAGTCTGAGATGTACATTACTCTCCGCGTGCTCCTTGCATGCAAGGCTTCTATCCACGTGCGTCAATTACCAATGTTCCTGCCGCCGGAGTCTTACCCGACTGTCGCCTGAGTCTTACCCGACTGTCCCCGGAGTCTTACCCGACTGTCGCCTGAGTCTTACCCGACTGTCCCCGGAGTCTTACCCGACTGTCGCCTGAGTCTTACCCGACTGTCCCCGGAGTCTTACCCGACTGTCGCCTGAGTCTTACCCGACTGTCCCCGGAGTCTTACCCGACTGTCGCCGGAGTCTTACCAGACTGTCCCCGGAGTCTTACCCGACTGTCGCCGGAGTATTACCAGACCGGTAGTACTGGTAAAACTGGTAAACTGACAACTGTTTACCTATTTGACATAGAGTTAGTTCAAATGTCTCAATAGCCAGGGATACGACTAAATGTGTTATGACAGCACCTCATGTACAAATATACCAACCTTTCTTCCAAACTAGTCCCAGACTCGATCTAATTGGCAGCCCGCTTGTTTCACTACCCTGTATCTTCTAATTCAATACATGCACCGTGTAATGATTATGCTCATAAAAAGACAACAGGCCCCTTTCAAAACAGAAATGTGTTCCGATCACATATATTCCATTTGATAGACCGCGTTGAAAGCGCAGTTAGCATACATGGCGCTTGTTTATGGTATTATAGATAAAATGCAACTGGAATTTCAAGAATGCTGACGTGTACATATTTAACGTGACGTAGTGTCCCGACCACGTTGTGTGGTAATAAATTGTGTTTATGTGGATGTCCATGTGTAGCCACGTGCACAGCTACGACCGTCATGCAGGGCACGTGTAGTTTAACCGCGTATAGAACGAGGCCAGATCGATACCTTTTGCAGCGAAAATTGTAATAACACTTTACTCCGAAACAATTTCAGCTCGAGGGGAGTTCGTAACACATTGCCGTTCCTTGTGAGTAACTCACTGAGATGTTATCCCTCTGGATGAGCCAACGAACGACTTGAAAACACTTCATTTTAAAGAGGGGGCACGGGTGGCCCAGTCGTCTAAGGCGCCGCGATTCGCTATGCAGAGTTGCGGCCCTTGGGCACGCCAGAAACCTATGATTGTGGGTTCGAATCCCGGTTCCCCCCAATTATGTTTCTAGGTTTGTCAGCACCATACCCGTGCTCGTGGGTTTCACCGAAGTGGTAAACGTCTGAGACCTGCATCACTTCGGGCTTTCCTCCCACTTTAAGCTGACACGCCGTGATATGACTTGAATACTGTTAGAAGCGGCGTTAAACCCAACTCACTCACCCATTCATTTTAAAGAAATCCAGATATCCTATTACACCTCTGTACTGTCGCACATGTATTCCTTCTACTCCTGTATGCGTCCACTGTAGCCAAATATGATTTGCTTCTCTTGATTCTAATAACGTTACTTTTCAGGTATTGCTTTTCTGCGTCAGTTATCTGTTTAAGACAATGAATACAACAAGAGAATAACAGTTATTTTCCTAAACGATACTTTTGTCTTTATTGAAATAAATCGTTTTTAGATTTTAATGTACGTGTTACTTGTGTATCAGCTTTAGATTTCGGCACACTGACAGTAAGATGGATAGTTGCTTACACCTGTGACCCGCATAACCCCATATAGAGAGCCATAGAGATAGTTACCCCATCAACTAAAGACAGATAGTGATAGAGACCCCATTCACTAAACTCAGATAGTGATAGAGACCCCATTCACTAAACTCAGATAGTGATAGTGACCCCATTCACCAAACTCAGATAGTGATAGTGACCCCATTCACTAAAGTCAGATAGTGATACTTACCCCATCCACTCAAGACAGATAGTGATAGAGACCCCATTCACTAAACTCAGATAGTGATAGTGACCCCATTCACTAAACTCAGATAGTGATACTTACCCCGTCCACTAAAGACAGATAGTAATAGTGACCCCATCCACTAAAGACAGATAGTGATAGTGACCCCATCCACTAAAGTCAGATAGTGATAGTGACCCCATCCACTAAACTCAGATAGTGACTGTGATCCCATCCACTAAAGACAGATAGTGATAGTGACGCCATTCACTAAACTCAGATAGTGATAGTGACCCCATTCACCAAACTCAGATAGTGATAGTGACCCCATTCACTAAACTCAGATAGTGATACTTACCCCATGCACTAAAGTCAGATAGTGACTGTGATCCCATCCACTAAAGACAGATAGTGATAGTGACCCCATCCACTAAAGACAGATAGTGATAGTGACCCCATGCACTAAAGTCAGATAGTGATAGTGACCCCATCCACTAAACTCAGATAGTGACTGTGATCCCATCCACTAAAGACAGATAGTGATAGTGACGCCATTCACTAAACTCAGATAGTGATAGTGACCCCATTCACCAAACTCAGATAGTGATAGTGACCCCATCCTCAAAACTAAGACAGTGATAGTGACCCCATCCATTAAAGACATATAGCGATTGTGACCCCATCCACTAAACTCAGATAGTGACTGTGATCCCATCCATTAAAGACAGATAGTGATGGTGACCCCATCCACTAAAGACAGAAACTGATAGTGACCCCATCCACTAAAGGCAGATAGTGACAGTGACTCGATCCACTCAACTCAGATAGTGATAGTTACCCAATACACTAAAGACTCTAACGTCAGATAGTTGTAGTTAACTCATCCACTAAAGGCACTAACGCCGGATAGTGATAGTGACCCCATCCACTAAGGCAGATAGTGATATTGACCCCATCCACTAAAGGCAGATAGTGACAGTGACTCGATCCACAAAACTTAGATAGAGATGGTGACCCCATCCATTAAAAACAGATAGTGATAGTGACCCCATCCACTAAACTCACATAATGACTGTGACCCCATCCACTAAAGACAGATAGTGATAGTGACCCCATCCACTAAAGACAGATAGTGATGGTGACCCCATCTACTAAAGACGGAACCTGATAGTGCCCCAATCCACTAAAGACAGAAACTGATAGTGACCCTATCCACAAAACTCAGATAGTGATAGTTACCCCATCCATTAAAGACAGATAGTGGTAGTGACCCCATCCACTAAACTCACATAATGACTGTGACCCCATCCACTAAAGACAGATAGTGATAGTGACCCCATCCACTAAAGACAGATAGTGATGGTGACCCCATCTACTAAAGACAGATAGTGATGGTGACCCCATCTACTAAAGACGGAACCTGATAGTGCCCCAATCCACTAAAGACAGAAACTGATAGTGACCCTATCCACAAAACTCAGATAGTGATAGTTACCCCATCCATTAAAGACAGATAGTGGTAGTGACCCCATCCACTAAACTCACATAGTGACTGTGACCCCATCCATTAAAGACAGATAGTGGTAGTGACCCCATCCACTAAACTCACATAGTGACTGTGACCCCATCCATTAAAGACAGATAGTGATAGTGACCCCGTCCACTAAACTCACATAGTGACTGTGACCCCATCCACTAAAGACAGATAGTGATAGTGACCCCATCCACTAAAGACAGATAGTGATAGTGACCCCATCCACTAAAGACGGAACCTGATAGTGCCCCCATCCACTAAAGACAGATAGTGGTAGTGACCCCATCCACTAAACTCACATAGTGACTGTGACCCCATCCATTAAAGACAGATAGTGGTAGTGACCCCATCCACTAAACTCACATAGTGACTGTGACCCCATCCATTAAAGACAGATAGTGGTAGTGACCCCATCCACTAAACTCACATAGTGACTGTGACCCCATCCATTAAAGACAGATAGTGATAGTGACCCCGTCCACTAAACTCACATAGTGACTGTGACCCCATCCACTAAAGACAGATAGTGATAGTGACCCCATCCACTAAAGACAGATAGTGATAGTGACCCCATCCACTAAAGGCAGATAGTGGCAGTGACTCGATCCACTAAACTCAGATAGTGATAGTTACCCAATACACTAAAGACTCTAACGTCAGATAGTTGTAGTTAACCCATCCACTAAAGGCACTAACGTCAGAAAGAGAAAGTTACCCATACACTAAAGTCACCAACGTCAGAAAGTATTAGTTACCCCATACAAAAAAGACACTTACTTCAGATAGTTACCCTATCCACTAACGTCAGATAGTATTAGTTACCCCAAACACTAAAGACAATAACATAAGAGTGAAAGTTACCCCATCCAATAAAGTCAAAAACGTTAGATAGTATTAGTTACCCCCTACACTAAAGACACTTACTTCAGATAGTTACCCCATCCACTAAAGGCACTAACGTCAGAAAGTGATAGTGATTGTTACCGCATACACTAAAGACACTAACGTCAGAAAGTGTAAGTTACCCCATATACTAAAGACACTAACGTCAGATAGTATTAGTTACTACATCCACTTAAGGCACTAACGTCAGATAGTGATAGTTACCGCATACACTAAAGACACTAACGTCAGATAGTATAAGTTACCCCATACACTAAAGACACTATCGTCAGATAGTATTAGTTATCCCATACACTAAAGACACTATCGTCAGAAAGTAAAAGCTACCCCATACACTTAAGACACTAACGTCAGATATTGATAGTTACCACATACACTAAAGACACCGACGTCAGATAGTGATAGTTACCCCATCCACTAAAGACACAAAGTCAGATATTGATAGTTACCCTATACACTAAAGAAACTAACGTCAGATAGTATTAGTTACCCCATACACTAAAGACATTTACGTAAGATTGTGATATTTACCCCATCTACTAAATACACTAACGTCAGATAGTAATAGTTACCCCATACACTAAAGACATTTACGTAAGATAGTGATATTTACCCCATCTACTAAATACACTAACGTCAGATAGTGATAGTTACCCCATGCACTGAAGACAAAACGTCAGTATTAGTTACCCCATCCGTTAAAGACACAAAGTCAGATAGTGATACTGACCCAATGCACTAAATTCAGATAGTGATTGTTACCCAAACCACTAATGAGAAAAAGTCAGATAGTGATAGTTCTCCAATACACTAAATGCGCTAAAGACAGACGTTTTCCCAGCATTTGCTTGATTTTTTTGTTTTTTTGTTTACTGTCTAGCGTCGCACTTTGTTTTGTTTACTGTCTAACGTCGCACTTTGTTTTGTTTACTGACTAACGTCGCACTCAGCAATATTTCAGCTATATGGCGGCTGTCTATAAATAATCGACTCTGGACCAAACAGTCAAGTGATTGATATCATGAGCATCGATCCACGTAACTGGAAAACGATGACATGCATGAATCATATCAGCAAGCCTTACCAGCCGACCCCGTTAGTCGCCTCTTACAACAAGCATACTCGCCTCTCACGACAAGCATGGTCGCCTCTTACGACGAGCATAGTCGCCTCTTACGACAAGCATAGTCGCCTCTTACGACAAGCATAATCGCCTCTTACGACAAGCATGGGTTGCTGAAGCCCTAGTCGACTCAGGATCTTCCCGGGTCCTTATGCTTGAAATTAGGATCCAATCAAAAGCTCATTAAGGACCAAGAAAGATCTGCCTCCGGGTCGTATGAGCGATATATTTAATGGGATTTGAAAAAACTTTTGACATGTTAATTGCATACAAGCTGGTAAAGATTCTGTCCCCAGTACTTGGACGTGTTTAAGCTACCTAGCCAGGCCTACCAACAATAAACTGACAGACCGCAACAGTAAACTGACATATGCCTACGATACAAGGAAACGGCAACGTAAAACAATGAGAACGTAACCAAAAGCTAAGAAACAGTATCATAGATCTGAGAACACGGTGCCGAAAACATGGAAACGGTAGGACGAAAACTCACAGACCACAGTCTTGTAAACTGGGCATGCGCAGAATAAGAAGGAAGTGGACAGTCATGATCATGAGGATCAACAAACAGTTTTTTCGTTACGTTCGCATGCATTGTTTTGTGTCGCCGATTTCATGTGTATTGTAGACTTATGCCAGTGTTTTGTCAGTTTGTTATTTTATTGCAAGGTTAGATTAACATCCAGTCTCTGAAATGAACTTTTTTACAGAAATGACAGTTGTTAAATTATAGTTATAAAATATAATAAAAAGGAGCCCAGAGACTTTCTCCTGAGACTGCAGTAATCCAGATTTGCCAAACATTGTAGACTTGCATGGACTGTATTGGATATATTTGTTTCAGGGTCTGTATGACAGACTATTGGAAGGTCTGCTGGCGACCGCAGTCCGTGTGGTGTTCCAGACGGCGATCCCGGCTCTTAAACCGGTTAGAAACCAGCAAGAACCTGTGTAGTACAGAGCGACCCTGTCTTAGGTATTCCTCAAATAACCCACTACTCACTCGTCAACCTGTACAGTTGTATTTCAAATTACATGGCGAATATACCCAATTAGTTTACCATAGATTTTGGTTACAACATGTAAATTTCATGTGATGTATGTTTCTGTATCACTCTTGAGCTTGTATGAGAAATCTGAACCTCTCATTGCCGATGGTCCATTGTCTTTATAATGATCGCGGATGAGGGGGTCGGAGAGCATCTCCGGGTAAAGAGTTCATCAGGCTGCTTTTCTAAGGAAGGAGTTCGTGCGGGTGTCAAGCAGTTCCTAATGGCACATACTGCTTGAAGCTTGACGTGCTTGACGTGCTTGATTTATGTTTCCCTGACGAGACAGTACATGATACCTGAAATGATCCCCTCCTTCAGGCTGTTCTCCGTGTTCCCCGGAGTGGGGACGTGCTCAAACCGCCACGTCACTTCCCCCCCTGGGTCGGTGAGTTCGGACATACCGTTCATGCCACCCCAGCCCCGTACTGGTCCTTCAATGACCAATGTGAGGGTGTACCTCTCTCCCGGAGTCAGGGGGACGGGCGTTGTCATGGCAACTTCTAGCTGCTCGTCTCCAGCCTTCAGGTCTACGTCAAAGTGGTGGATGCCCACCCTTGCGTTCTGAGCGTCACGGACCACCAGTGTCACGTAGTACTTCACCGTGTCACCAAGGACGGCATTGTGAGGGTCAAGGAAGGACTTGAAGTAAGATAAGGCGCTGGTGATGATATTTGCTGGAGCGTACAACATCACGCCCATGAAGATGACAGGCTTGTCACAGAAGATGTACAGAGCATCTTTGACCTTACTCAATGGATGCCCAAACCCGCCCTGAACCAGACGCTGTACTCGGTATATGACTTGTGCAGTGTCGCGGGGCTTCGCGATGAATGGTTCAATGTTGGACTTCGGCGAGATATAGCGTTCTAATATCTTGACCTTTTCGCTGTCGGTAAGAATACCATCTGCAACCAACTCTACGAACACAGACTGGGCCATGAGGGGAAACCTGACTTTATACAACGCAGCGCCGAGAACTTCTCTCATCTCGCCGGCACTGTGATTCTTCCCCTGTCTCTTGCATTCTGCCTTGGCCCATCCCACAACGGCTTTGAAAATAACATCCTCTTCGGCCTTGAGGTCGTCCATGGCGAGCAGCTTGTCCAGGTTGTGATGGGAGAGGTCGACGAAGTTGTCCGACGTTAGCACGAAGATGGCGTCTCTCTTCATCACATTGAAAGCCTTCTCCTGCAGCTGCTTCATGTCAAACAGACACGCTTGTTCCAGCAAGGTACAGGCGTTGTCGGCGCTGATGGAGCATTGGCAGTATTCAAGGACTTCTTGTTCCAATGACTTAATACAGTACTTCTTGGAGCAGTAGAGTAGGTTTAGGGCATTGTCCGCCGACAAGGAGATGACCCCAGTGTACAGATACCTGCAGTGAACGAAAACAAACACATGTATTTTAGGCGAGCGTCTAACATCTGAACCTGCCGTCCAGAGACACACAAGTACATTCGGCTTAAGTCTCACATCTTACCATAACAGCCTATACAGTATATACCACAACACCCTTCCTTATACGGTATGTATGTAGAGTCCTATATAGTATATATCACAATGCCCTATATGGTATATATCAGAACGCCCTATACGGTATATATCACAATCCCCTATACGGTATATATCACAAAACCCTATATGGTATATATCACAACGCCCAGTATGGTATATATCACAACGCCCTAAACTGTATATATCACAATCCCCTATACGATGTATATCAGAATGCCCGATACAGTATATATCACAATGCCCGATACAGTATATATCACAATGCCCTGTACAGTATATATCACAATGCCCTATACAGCATATATCACAATGCCCTCTACGGTATATATCACAAAACCCTATACGGTATATATCACAATGCCCAGTATGGTATATATCACAACGCCCTAAACTGTATATATCACAATGTCCAATATGGTGTATATGACAATGCCCGATACAGTATATATCACAACACCCTCATAAGGTAAACATAGCAATGACCTATACGGTATATGTCACAACGCCCTATGCGGTGTATATCAAAACACCCTATAGAGGATATATCACGTACGGTATATATAACAATGCCCTATATGGTGTATATCACAATGCCCTATACACTATTTATCAACACCCTATACAGTATATATCGCAATGCCCTATACGGTATATATCACAATGCCCTATACGGTGTATATCACAATGCCCTATACGGTGTATATCACGATGCCCTATGCGGTAAAAATCAGAAAGTCCTATATGGTGCATAACACAATGCCTGACACGGTATATGTCACACAAACCTACACAGTATATATCACAATGCCGTATACAGTATATATCACAATGCCGTATACAGTATATATCACAATGCCGTATACAGTATATATCACAATGCCGTATACGGTATATATAACAATGCCGTATACGGTATATATCACAATGCCCTATACAGTATATATCAGAAAGTCCTATATGGTGTATATCACAATGCCCTATACAGTATATGTCACAACGACATGCACAGTATATATCACAATGCCTTATACATTGTATATCACAATGCCCTATACAGTATATATCACAACGCCCCATACAGTTTATATTGCATTGCCCTATACGGTGTATATAACAATGCCCTATACGGTGTATATCACAATGCCCTATACGGTATATATCATATTGTCCTAAATGGCATCTATCACAATGCCCTTTACAATATAAATCACAACTGACAACACAGTATATATAACAACGACCTATATACGGTATATATCAACGCCCTAAACGGTATGTATCACAATGCACTGTACTGTATATGTCACATTGCCCTATACAGTACATATCACAATGCCCTATACGGTGTACATCACATTGCCCTATGTGGTATATATAACAATGCCCTATACGGTGTATATTACAATGCCCCAAACGGTATATATCAACGCCCTAAACGGTATATATCGCAATGACATATACAGTATATATCACAATGCCCTATACGGTGTACATCATATTGCCCTATGCGGTATATATAACAATGCCCTATACGGTGTATATACCAATGCCCAAAACGGTATATATCAACGCCCTAAACGGTAAATATCGCAATGACATATACAGTATATATCACATTGCCCTATACAGTATATATCACAATGCCCTATACGGTATATATCAATGCCCTAAACAGTATATATCACAATGCCCTATACGGTGTATGTCACAATGCCCTATGCAGCATACATCAGAAAGCCCTATACGGAATATATCAGAAAGTCCTATACACTCTTTAAAATAGAAACGCACAGGTAGATTTGTAGTAGATGTATTGTACCTATTAAAGTCGATATATTCAATTTTATATCATAGATACAAAGGCAAGGAAGTCGTTGTACAAAGGCATTGAAAAAGTTTCATTGTCATGTCACATGAGGCCACAAAGTTGCACTGAACTCAGTATCTCGAGTGACCGCCCTGGGCAGCAGTCACGACTCTGCATCTCCTAGTCACTGACTGGATAAGTGTACGAATTCTGTCCTGCTGAATTCTGCGCCATTCTGCTTGTAACGCGTTGGCCAGTTGTGGGAGTGTCTGCGGCATGTTCTGACGTTGACTTACAGGTCGATCGAGTTCATCGCAGAGATGTTCGATTGGTTTGAGATCTGGAGATTTCGATGGCCTGGGCAAGCCGTTGATGTTGGCATTATGAAGGTAGTCTACAGTGACACGAGCTGTGTGCAGTGGAACGTTGTAATGTTGAAACAGCTCCCTCTTGCGGTCAACGATTGGAAGATTGGTTTACCTGAACCACAACCAAGTCAGATCTCGTGGTGTAGGATATGGTCCCACACCATGACACTACCGCTACCGAAATTGTTGAATTCACGAACACAATGTGGGGGACAAAACGCTCATTTCGACGACGATAAACACGTTGTCTTCCATCTAGCCGATGATGAAGAAATCGTGATTCGACGCTAAACCACACTCGTATCCAGTTTCTCAAATTCCAAGGCTGTAAGGTATGGCACCAATGCAAGCGTCGCTGTCGATGGATTTGTTGCAAAACAGGGACGATAACTGGTCTTCTGGGTCGGATTTCAGCCTCGCGAAGATGGTTCCTGACAGTCTAGTTCTCAAACCTGGGATGCGTCCTGCAGTCTCCGTAGCTGTGGCATTGCGATGACGGAGGTGGAACAGTCGAATGTAGCGATCCTGCGCAGGGGTAGTAACTCTTGGTCGGCCGGTTCTCGAACGGTCGTCAGTGGAATTGAACTGTGTGCATCGGTCACAAAGGCGGTAAATGGTGCTGTGGTGGACGTTAAAGTGGCGTGCAACAGAAGATTGCGATTCCCCTTTTTTGGATACGTCCTATGGCGATGTTCCGATCGGCAGCGCTGAGTCTCGGCATTTTCTAACTTGAAAAATGTTATTAATTGAACGACAAATTATTGGCTTATGCTTGCCTTTTTATAGCCACTACCACGGGTTACGAATGCCATAACTCGCACGTGCATTTTGCTGTACTGTTTTCCTCCGTGACATTTTTGAACAAGTGTGAAAACAATGCCGCTTAAGACATTGCAAATCGACAATGGCTGCGCTTTGACGAACCGTTTGTCGAATATGAGGCCACCAACATTTTCCATATTTATATCCAATTTATATTTTTTGTGAAGTCAGGTTCAATAAGTTACATTCTACCTGTGCGTTTCTATTTTGAAGAGAGTCTGGTGTATGTAACAATGCCCTATACTGTATATATCACAACACCCTTTACAGTCTATATCACACTTCCCATACGGTGTTATATAACAATGCCCTATACTGTATATATCACACCACCCTTTACAGTCTATACCACACTTCCCATACGGTGTTATATAACAATGCCCTATACCGTTTAAATCACAATGCCCTATACGGTATATATGACAATGTCCTATACAGTATATAGCACACTGCCCTATACCGTGTATATCGCAATGCCCTATACAGTATATAGCACACTGCCCTATACCGTGTAAATCACAATGCACTATACGGTATATATCATATTATCCTATATGGCATATATTCAAATGCCCTATACTGTATATATCACAACACCCTTTACAGTCTATATCACACTGCCCATACGGTGTTATATAATAATGCCCTATAACGTGTAAATCACAATGCCCTATACTGTATATATCACAACACCCTTTACAGTCTATATCACACTTCCCATACGGTGTTATATAACAATGCCCTATACTGTATATATCACAACACCCTTTACAGTCTATATCACACTGCCGATACGGTGTTATATAACAATGACCGATAGAGTATATATCACAACACCCTTTACAGTCTATATCACACTGCCCATACGGTGTTATATAACAATGCCCTATACTGTATATATCACAACACCCTTTACAGTCTATATCACACTGCCCATACGGTGTTATATAATAATGCCCTATAACGTGTAAATCACAATGCCCTATACTGTATATATCACAACACCCTTTACAGTCTATATCACACTGCCCATACGGTGTTATATAACAATGCCCTATACTGTATATATCACAACACCCTTTACAGTCTATATCACACTGCCCATACGGTGTTATATAATAATGCCCTATAACGTGTAAATCACAATGCCCTATACTGTATATATCATATTATCCTATATGGCATATATCACAATGCCCTATACAGTGTATATGACAATGCCCTATACAGTATATAGCACACTGCCCTATACCGTGTATATCACAATGCCCTATACGGTATATAGCACACTGCCCTATACCGTGTATATCACAATGCCCTATACAGTGTATTTGACAATGCCCTATACAGTATATAGCACACTGCCCTATACCGTGTATATCACAATGCCCTATACAGTGTATATGACAATGCCCTATACAGTATATAGCACACTGCCCCATACCGTGTATATCACAATGCCCTATACAGCGTATATGACAATGCCCTATACAGTATATAGCACACTGCCCTATACCGTGTATATCACATTGCCCTATACAGTATATAGCACACTGCCCTGTACCGTGTTTATCACAATGCCCTATACACTACATATCACAACGCCCCATTTAGTTTATATCACATTGCCCTATACGGTATATATAACAATGCCTAATACGGTGTATATCACAATGCCCTATACGGTATATATAATATTATCCTATATGGCATATATTCAAATGCCGTATACAGTGTATATGACAATGCCCTATACGGAGTATATCACATTGCCCTATACAGTATATAGCACACTGCCCTATACCGTGTATAACACAACGCCCTTTACAGTATCTAGCACAATGACCTTTACCGTGTATATCACAACGCCCTATACAGTATCTAGCACAATACCCTAAACAGTGTATATCACAACGCCCTATACAGTATCTAGCACAATGCCCTATACCGTGTAAATCACAATGCACTATACGGTATATATCATATTATCCTATATGGCATATATTCAAATGCCCTATACAGTATATAGCACACTGCCCTATACCGTGTATATCACACTGCCCATACGGTGTTTTATCACAATGCCCTATACTGTATATATCACAACACCCTTTACAGTCTATATCACACTTCCCATACGGTGTTATATAACAATGCCCTATACTGTATATATCACAACACCCTTTACAGTCTATATCACACTGCCGATACGGTGTTATATAACAATGCCCTATACTGTATATATCACAACACCCTTTACAGTCTATATCACACTGCCCATACGGTGTTATATAACAATGCCCTATACTGTATATATCACAACACCCTTTACAGTCTATATCACACTGCCCATACGGTGTTATATAATAATGCCCTATAACGTGTAAATCACAATGCCCTATACTGTATATATAACAACACCCTTTACAGTCTATATCACACTGCCCATACGGTGTTATATAACAATGCCCTATACTGTATATATCACAACACCCTTTACAGTCTATATCACACTACCGATACGGTGTTATATAACAATGACCGATAGAGTATATATCACAACACCCTTTACAGTCTATATCACACTGCCCATACGGTGTTATATAACAATGCCCTATACTGTATATATCAAAACACCCTTTACAGTCTATATCACACTTCCCAAACGTTGTTATATAACAATGCCCTATACTGTATATATCACAACACCCTTTACAGTCTATATCACACTGCCCATACGGTGTTATATAATAATGCCCTATAACGTGTAAATCACAATGCCCTATACTGTATATATCATATTATCCTATATGGCATATATCACAATGCCCTATACAGTGTATATGACAATGCCCTATACAGTATATAGCACACTGCCCTATACCGTGTATATCACAATGCCCTATACGGTATATAGCACACTGCCCTATACCGTGTATATCACAATGCCCTATACAGTGTATATGACAATGCCCTATACAGTATATAGCACACTGCCCTATACCGTGTATATCACAATGCCCTATACAGTGTTTATGACAATGCCCTATACAGTATATAGCACACTGCCCCATACCGTGTATATCACAATGCCCTATACAGCGTATATGACAATGCCCTATACAGTATATAGCACACTGCCCTATACCGTGTATATCACATTGCCCTATACAGTATATAGCACACTGCCCTGTACCGTGTTTATCACAATGCCCTATACACTACATATCACAACGCCCCATTTAGTTTATATCACATTGCCCTATACGGTATATATAACAATGCCTAATACGGTGTATATCACAATGCCCTATACGGTATATATAATATAATCATATATGGCATATATCACTATGCCGTATACAGTGTATATGACAATGCCCTATACGGAGTATATCACATTGCCCTATACAGTATATAGCACACTACCCTATACCGTGTATATCACAACGCCCTTTACAGTATCTAGCACAATGACCTATACCGTGTATATCACAACGCCCTATACAGTATCTAGCACAATACCCTAAACAGTGTATATCACAACGCCCTATACAGTATCTAGCACAATGCCCTTTACGGTATATGTCACAACTACCTATACCGTATAAACTGACGGCCAAAAGAAACGTTACCAACGATATTACTAGGATAAAATATGACCAACACAATTTGAAGCAGCAATAACAATTGTATTGTAGAAATTCATCATTCAGAAAAGTAAAATACGAATTTACTAATTCAACAACAAAGTCCTTGACCTCCAACAGGGACATTTCTTGACAAGGGGTCATTCGTCCAGTATTCGATCAACAACATTTGTTACAACTTTAAGGTGACGACGGCCCAGACCGTTCAATACGGGATATGACCGCCATGAGCGGCAATGCATCTTCGAATGCGGCGTCGAACTGAGTAGACAAGCGTCCTCACATCCACTGCAGGTATCCGATTCCATTCCTCACGGAGGGCAAAAATCAACGCTTGTCTCGTGAAGAGAGGATATTGACGTTTCCGAAGACGACGCCCCAGCTGGTCCCAGAGATGTTCTATGGGTGACAGATCTGGTGATCGAGCTGGCCACGGCAGGACAGTCACGTTGTTGGCGTTGAGGAAGTCTCTAGTAATACGGGCTTTATGGGGTGTGGCGTTATTTTGTTGGAACACCGTCCGTTGTTGACGCTGGATGAAAGGAAGAACCACTGGCCGTAAGATATTGTCAATGTAGCGTTGTGCTGTCAGATTGCCTTCGATGATGACAAGTGCCGTCTTCTCGTCCCCGCAAATGCCGCCCCAGACCATCACACTTCCGCCCCCGTAAGGTTCCACCTCCTGAACACAACAAGGAGCCGTACGTTCACCACGTCGTCGATAAACTCGCGTCCGCCCATCAGGTTTGAAGAGTTTGAACCTGCTCTCGTCACTAAACAGCAGTCGCCGCCATTCCCTTTGTTGCCATCGCTGAGTTTGCCTGCACCACGTCAATCTGGCACGTCGATGTTGACGGGTCAAGGTCATGCCCTTGAAAGGGCGATAAGCCCGGAGACCATAATGTCGTAGTCGTCTGGTCGCTGTTTGTCTGCTGACCGGATGTCCTAAGCTGTTGGCAGCTGATGACGTCACAGTAAAAAATCTGTTCCTCAGATGAAGTACCCGTAAAAAGCGGTCTCACTGCGGTTCTGCCAGTCTGTCGGAGACGTGCGACCAGTCTGGTAATGGTCATCTTGGAGCAGTTCATGTTAATAGCAACCGCTCTCTGTGTCGCTTCCATCTGCAGCATACCTATGGCTCTCTCCCTCTGGGCAGCGGTCAGTCTTGGCATGTTCGTTGCTGTTAATCATCGCAACCAATGAAAGGGGACAGATCCGTGCGTAATTTATACCCGGAAATTGCACGATAATTGGGAAAAGAATGTTTTAAAAAAATGCTGAAAAACACCAATATCTCCCAAAATCCACAAAGCACGTGCAAAGATCGACAGAGAACATGAAGGCTGTATTCGTGAAATGTGTTCTTTACTGTTTTTGAACAGGTTGGCATCTTTGTTTCAAAGTGGCAAATCAGTTAATGTTGGTAACGTTTCTTCTGGCCCTCAGTTTATATCCCAATGCCCTATATGGTATATGTCAGAACTACCTTTTCAGTATATATCACACTGCCCTATATGGTACACATCACAATGCCCTATATATCAGAACTACCTTAACAGTATATATCCCAATGACCTCTACAATATATATATATATCAATAACCCGTACGGGTATCAAAACGCCCTATAAAGGATATATCATACACGGTATATATCATAATGCCCCATACGGTATATACCACAATGCCCTATACATCACAACACCCCTGTAGGGTATATATATGAAGGTCCTATACGGTGTATATCACAATGCCATATACGGTGTATATCACAACTACCTACCTATACAGTATATATCACAATGACTTATGCGGTGTATAGCAAAGCACCCCATAGAGGATATATTACATACGGTATATATCACAATGCCCTATACGGTGTATATCACAATGCCCTGTACGGTGTATATCACAATGCCCTGAACAGTGTATATCACAATGCCCATACGGTGTATATCACAATGCCCTGTACAGTGTATATCACAATGCCCTGTACAGTGTATATCACAATGCCCATACGGTGTATATCACAATGCCCTGTACAGTGTATATCACAATGCCCTGTACAGTGTATATCACAATGCCCTGTGCCGTGTATAGCATCGTCCTGGCTGTTGTGAATTCACTTCCTCGAGGCTGCCCAGATCCTGCGATCTTGGGATCAAATCGTTGGGAAGGGGGTATTGTTTCTAAAATAAACAAGTAGTTCCAGTAAATACTGTAACAACATTTGACTCATGATTTACAAGAAAAGTGTATGTATTAACATATAGGGGACGCCGACAAGCCTCCTAGATTCCCTGATTATATGGTCGGTCTCTGGACGTCATGCCAGTCCGAATCGTGTTGCTGAGGGCAGCATTCTTCAATATACTCTAAATTGTGAAAAACAGACTCAGAGCGGTGTCTCGGGACAATACTACCTTAGAAACTGTCTGAAGACATTGGGCTGTATATCTGTAATCTTCACCTCCTTCGTCTCTGCGATACGACCACAAAACATCGCAAAAAATACGCAACTGCGGCTTGCGAGCATGAATCTATGAGCCAGGATTGTCTCCCCTTCCTCCCCCACCAGGAAGGTGACGTCAGACAGAGTTTCGCCGTCCAGCATCATCAAGTTGGTCTGAATGAAGTCCTTCCCCGACTGCCAGTCATCAACAAAGCCGATGTTATCCTCATCGGCCTCGCTGTCGGTCAGCGACAACGTCGGCGGTGACTCCTCTGCCATGGTCGCTGTTGACGGAGAAACAATAGCATGACTGTTTGGTGAGAACCATGGCCATGGTTATACATATTCCGAGTTAATAATGAAACACAAGTCAGTATGATAGGCAGAGAGGTGGATGAACTTCTAGCCATGGGGCAATTAGTAGCAATTATTAGGTAAAACAGGTCAGATACGCTTTGTTATAGTTGACTGAAAGTAACAACTAGTTATATATGATAAATATATGGTTAAACCTAAAATAAAATTAAAACAAATATACACAAAAATTACATCGGCCACACAAATAAACATTTTGCCGATTAGAACTGTAGACGTTCGCTATGTGAACATTATAAGATAGTTTTGTCAAGAACATGACGAAATACATTCGAGGGGTCCGTTCCACAAATCGATCGTAGCGCAAACCGGATCGTACGTAACTCCCAAACTGTAACATTGACTTACGTCTGCCGAAGCGCTACGATCGCCTTGTTGAACGGGGCCCAGCTCACATATTATTATTATTATTATTATTATTATTTATGGTTTTTTTACAGATTAAAATAAAAAATGCAGCAAAGAGGGTTTGGGTGATCCTGGCACAGTCAGGCTGGTTAGGCTCATCATCAGCTCAGGGCCCTTGCCCCCTCCTACACGCAGCCTAGACAGCGAATGGGACTTCACCAAGGAAGCGCTGCCTCGTCAAACCCACACAGATCTTTTCGGAGAATGTGAAGACTCCCCAACACTGCAGCCTTCTGCATTACCCAGATTGTCAGAAGGGCTGTATTCCTGGTAGCAAAACCGGGTACTCTCCAAATGTCAGTCAACAGATTGGGAGGTACCAAGCCTAAGGCACTTGAATGTAATTCCTTTGCACTGTAACTTATTCTGCACTATCATTATTCAAATATCACAGTGTAATAAAATGCATGTTGGAGAAAGCCTCGTAAGTGTGTCAGTTGTGCCTAATCCATTTGATTTTCCGCAATAAAATATGTTTAAATCAAAAGGGATTATCTGTCACATATATTCAGCGTCAAATCTGCTGCACGTCCGTCATCTCACTCTGAGAAAGATGAGGACATATGGGATTTCCTCTCCGTGTATTCAGAGGACAATTTACCATATTGCGATATTGTGATTCAAGGAACGTTCTGTGAATTTATGTGTGAAGATTTTCACCTTAAAACTTTGTTTTAAAGGCAAAGATATTATATGTAGTATATACTATCAGTTAACAACGAAGCCGGAAGCGCTCACTCGTGTCTTGAGCCGCTTGTGTCGTGATTGATACACAATGGACGGACACAAGAATCCACAGAACACAAGGAAGCGATGACCAAAACAAAGATATCTACTTGGAAGTGAAGCGAAAGTTTGGAAATAAGGATAAACAGTCTTTTGATGAAGGGCTTATCACTATATATGAAAAGAATTTGGATCAAACCAATCACCTAAGTTCAGCTAGCTTCCTCGTCAGACGCAGAAGTAATAATGGTGGACCACTAGTGAGTGAGTGAGTTGGGTTTAACACTGTGTTTTAACAGTATTCCAGTCATATCACGGCGTGTCAGCTTGAATTGGGAGGAAAGCCCGAAGTGATGCAGGTGATAGACGTTCACCACTTCGGTGAAACCCACGAGCACGGGTATGGTGCTGACAAACCGAGAAACATAATCGGGGCGAACCGGGATTCGAACCCACAATCATAGGTTTCTGGCGGAAGGACCACTAAGTATTGTGAAAAAATATGCTCAAGATACAGCATATCTGTTTGATTGTATTGAAGGTGGAATACACGGTTATTTATTTCAGGCAAAAGTACTTAGCCGGGCCAGCAGTCAACTGAACAGTCCTATGTTACTGATGACGCCACACCAAGTGACGAGGAAAAGACCACGGCAAGTATGTCTACAACGAGGACAGAAAAAGCAATATGTCCCAGATGCTGATGATGAATTACAGAAACGAAAAGCAATTCTGAAATCTAAATTTGACAATGAGATTAAGAAGAAAAATGTTGTGATTGAAGCAAAGATGAAGATGGTAATTGAACTCTATCAACGCCTTGAGGAGACAATCTGCACCACAGAGGGGAACCTGCACAAAGGGGAAAACATGCACCACAAGGTGAAACCTGCACCACATGGAAAATACCTGCACCACAAGGGAAAACATGCACCACAAGGGGAAAACATGCACCACAAGGGGAAAGCATGCACCACAAGGTGAAACCTGCACCCCATGGAAAATACCTGCACAAGGGAAAGCATGCACCACAAGGGGAAAACATGCACCACATGGAGAAAACATGCACCACAAGGGGAAAGCATGCACCACAAGGTGAAACCTGCACCACATGGAAAATACCTGCACAAGGGAAAGCATGCACCACAAGGGGAAAACATGCACCACATGGAGAAAACATGCACCACAAGGGGAAAGCATGCACCACAAGGTGAAACCTGCACCACATGGAAAATACCTGCACAAGGGAAAGCATGCACCACAAGGGGAAAACATGCACCACATGGAGAAAACATGCACCACAAGGGGAAAGCATGCACCACAAGGTGAAACCTGCACCACATGGAAAATACCTGCACAAGGGAAAGCATGCACCACAAGGGGAAAACATGCACCACATGGAGAAAGCATGCACCACATGGAGAAGACATGCACCACAAGGGGAAAGCATGCACCACAAGGAGAAAACGTGCACCACAAGGGGAAAACATGCACCACAAGGGGAAAGCATGCACCACAAGGGGAAAGCATGCACCACAAGGGGAAAGCATGCACCACAAGGGGAAAGCATGCACCACAAGGGGAAACCTGCACCAGAGAGGGAAAGCAGAAGCTCCAAAGGAAAGCACCACATATGCCAATGCTGTCTAAACACATTCCCGGCAGCTGCACTTTTGAAAGTTTCGGAATTTCGGGAAACACCTCTTCAGACCTAGTCCTGGGACCGGATCTGGAACTATTTTATCACTGAAAGGGATATTAGTTCGCCCATTGAAACAAAAGACACTCGCCCACCATATGCTGGAATTAGCGTTGACCTTTCGACCACTGAACATTTATGGAATTTGTACATCGGAAATACATATGGGTTTGAGTTTGGATCCTCTGTATTGAAATAGAAAAAGCAACCTCCCAGAAGTAATGTTCCAGATCCGGCAGTACTCAAAACATTCAGAGACACACAGATCAATATCAGGGAGAAGGTACACGAAATGCGCTCATTAGCAAAAAGCTGTAAGACATTAGAAGGTGAAGTGCATGTGCGATTGAGGATTGTCTCTTCAAACGTAAATACAGATTAACCATTTGAAGATGTGAAAAGCAGTATATTTGAATACAAGCACAAGTCTGGAATACGTGCTACCTACGTGAGATGTATAACAACACGGTACACGTCGTACAACAGACATACAGGACCGGTAGACAGGAATCTTGAGGACTGTGACGTCATGATGAAGGAAGGGTACATCTGGCCTGAAGACGTCACCTGCCGAGACTACATACCTCCACAATTCAACAATGAATGATACTGTGGCAACAATCGCCATCCCTCAACTAACAGTTACATCTCAACGTTCTGATCTGTATGCCTAACCCTGTGCTCAAGGCGATACTGTTATCCTTGTTAACCTCCACGCTGACATATCAAAGTTTATAGTATATCTAGAATTGTCAGCACACGATGTTTAGTGAATACAATAGAAGAGTATACATTTCGACAATATCAGTAAATCGCTAATAGATTATATCCTCATATCATCTCAATATAAAGTAGTACTAAAATGTGTCATTGGTTGAAACCTCTCTTAATCAACTGCTATCTGGTACAGACAATGACCATGTGGGTATCACAGAGGACGATATTGAGACACTGAACACCATGATCGTGGATTGTATGTTAGATGCAGTCACACAGTGTACTCCTGACGGTCAGACTCCTGTCTGGTACAGACAATGACCATGTGGGTATCACAGAGGCCGATATTGAGACACTGAACACCATGATCGTGGATCGTATGTTAGATGCAGTCACACAGTGTACTCCTGACGGTCGGTGAAATGCTCACCGGAAGCCGTATTGGAAGCAGGGCGGTTTACATGATCCTCAGTGTGATCTGCGTGAGGCAAGGTGTAGCTGGGGGATGAGGAGAACCCCGAAGAGGGAACGCGGTACAAGGAGTGAATAAATGAATATGGTTTTACGTCGCCTTTAGCAATATTCCAGCAATATAACAGCGGGGGACATCATAAATGGGCCTCGCACATTGTACCCATGTCGGGAATCGAACCCGGGTCTTCAGCGTGACGAGCAAACACTTTAATCACTAGGTTATCCCACAATTGACGAACAGGCATGTTATAATATTTTGATTGAATTTTCATACTATTTTGATTAGACTGAAAAAAGTCTTGGTCATTGGGTTTGCCTAATACTGTGTTTTGGGTGAAATGATACGTGCTTGGTGTTTGTACATAGATAACGTGTTCATAAATATAATGTGAATAACTATATAAGTATAACTATAATAAAAATGTAATTATGTAACTTCATTGTAACTCTTCGGTTCTTGAGACCACAAAGACATTCATTCATTCATTCATTCATTCATTCATTCATTTACTCATTCATTCAAAACAGACACTCGAAATGAGTAGAAAATCCAGATTAGCCGTTGTATATATCTTCATTTTCAAGATGTACTATTAATGAACAATATCGGGAGAAATATTACTGAGGAACCGAACTCCTAATGATACATTCATAATCATCACCATCATCTTATCATCATCATCATCATCATCATCATCATCATCATCACCAGACCACAGGTCCACAAGTATGTCAATGTCGATAACATCACACATTGATCAGAACGACATATTTCTGATCTCTGTGTCTATGGAACAAGACATGTTTTCCGAAGTCATGATCACCAATCAGATGCATTAAGTGGCTATAATCTCTGTTGTGTTTTGTATTGAATTAATGCAGTCATATATTCAGTTAACTAAATGCATGGAATATAATATAAATGTAGGTTATGTCTAGTTCTTTAAATCTTAAAGTAAACTCAACAACCATAATGTATCGCTTAATATATTCTATCACTTCAATTAATGAATGAAATATGTGTAAGCGTTGTTTTACTTCTAGAATGTTTTAGAAGCTATTCTATCTAGTTTTTTGTAATGTACAGATCCATATGTGATACATGTGAATCATTGTATTAAGAATGTATGTATTACTGTATTCAATACATTAAATGTTTAATTGTGTTTTATTTATTACGGGCGAGTGTTGAGTATCTGAGCGTATCCGTGTACACTGTTAGGGTTTTCTCTGGTCTGTCATTGTTTTACTTTACTTTGTTAAAAATTCCGCCCTTGGCGTGACGTGACGACACCTTCGATGTCGGCCTAACATAGTGGCAACACCTTAGTCATACTGAGGACAGGTGATTTTGCAAACAACGTGTTACCAGTAGAAGCTTTAACATTAAAAAAAAGTTCAGCATAGAAATGAACTCTTCTTTCAATACATATGAACATTAAACTACATAGATATCCACATAACAATGATGTGTATTTAGGCGTCACCTGATATTGAACGGTCTACTGCGCATGTCCTTTGTAGGCAGGGCAGAAGTGAACCGTGTTCCAACACGAGTGATGTTCTATTTATAGCAGGTTGCACTGCAGGTCGGAGTGTCCCAACATTCGCCGTTGCCACCCCAACCTTTCACTACTTCAAAGTATGTGCTACACAGATCCATACCCTACCATGTGTTACATAACTCCATACAGAAAAGAAATTTTGAATTTAAGATAGTAATACATGGTCTATATGAAGACATCCAGCATGGTTTAACTGGACACCTGTGTCAGTATTGCAAACCAATGGTTTAAAGATACACCTGTGTAAGTATTGCAAACCAATGGTTTAAAGATACACCTGTGTCAGTATTGCCAATCAATGGTTAAACTGGACATCTGTGCAAGTATTGCAAACCAATGGTTTAACTGGACACCTGTGTAAGTATTGAATACCAATGGTTTAACCGGACACCCGTATAAGCATTGAATACCAATGGTTTAACCGGACACCCGTGTAAGCATAGAATACCAATGGTTTAAACGTACACCTGTGTAAGCATTGAATACCAATGGTTTAATCGGACACCTGTGTAAGCATTGAAAACCAATGGTTTAACCGGACACCTGTGTAAGTATTGAAAACCAATGGTTTAACCGGACACCTGTGTAAGTATTGAATACCAATGGTTTAACCGGACACCTGTGTAAGCACGAAAACCAATGGTTTAACCGGACACCTGTGTAAGCACGAAAACTAATGGTTTAACCGGACACCTGTGTAAGCATAGAAAACCAATAGTTTAACCGGACACCTGTGTAAACATAGAAAACCAATGGTTTAACCGGACACCTGTGTAAGTATAGAAAACCAATAGTTTAACCGGACACCTGTGTAAGCATAGAAAACCAATGGTTTAACCGGACACCTGTGTAAGCACGAAATCCAATTGTTTAACCGGACACCTGTTTAAGCACGAAAACCAATGGTTTAACCGGACACCTGTGTAAGCACGAAAACCAATGGTTTAACCGGACACCTCTGTAAGCACGAAAACCAATGGTTTAACCGGACACCTGTGTAAGCATAGAAAACCAATGGTTTAACCGGACACCTGTCCGGGAACCTGTGTGGTGTAATCAAGAGGAACAAACGTTACAATCCAAACACACATGTATCTAAATCAAAGCCCAAGATGTCCCGCCGCTTGGCTGGAGCTGGAGACACATACTCCCACCCTAACTCCATCAGTATGCAGTCTCCTTACATACTCTAGTGATGCATGTTCCCTCCCTATTGTATCTTACCTGATAGTGTTGTTTAAGCCTGTTTGTGTACTAGCTGTGAAGCCATTGAGTCTTCCTGCTCAAATCTTTCCGACTGTCGTCACGCCAGGCCTCCACGTCATAACATCCTGATTCTCTAACCTACTTTCCTTTGATAGAACTAGATGAATAGAAATGCGCATTTATGTGCGATACTTCCAGCTGTACCTGCTTTCAAAGCTCTATTCATAATGGAATTGAATAGTTATTCTCTCTCTGAACACATGCTTGACTCGTTCACGTGCACATCATGTGTGACAAACACGTCAGGACAATGAGTGGTACAAACAAAGCTGTGTTGATACATGAACGTCGCTGCATACAAGCAGCACAGCTTTAGCAGTAGTGTGGACGGGACGAACACCATAGCAGTGCAGGGGTCATTTGGTTGGTTGGCTGTCGTCTCGCAATAAAACAGGTGTGCAGATAATCATATTCTATACGTAGCTACATGTGTATTAGAGCATAAAGATAATGTTATTCTACATATAGCTACATGTGTATCCATCTACGCAGATAATGATATTCTACATATAGCAACATGTGTACCCGAGTATGCAGATAATGATATTCTACATATAGCTACATGTGTACCCGAGTATGCAGATAATGATATTCTACATATAGCAACATGTGTATCCGAGTATGCAGATAATGATATTCTACATATAGCTACATGTGTACCCGAGTATGCAGATAATATATTCTACATATAGCAACATGTGTACCCGAGTATGCAGATAATGATATTCTACATATAGCTACATGTGTACCCGAGTATGCAGATAATGATATTCTACATATAGCTACATGTGTATCCGAGTATGCAGATAATGATATTCTACATATAGCTACATGTGTATCCGAATATGCAGATAATGATATTCTACATATAGCAACATGTGTACCCGAGTATGCAGATAATGATATTCTACATATAGCTACATGTGTACCCGAGTATGCAGATAATGATATACTATACATAGCTACATGTGTATTCGAGTATGCAGATAATGATATTCTACATATAGCTACATGTGTACCCGAGTATGCAGATAATGATATTCTACATATAGCAACATGTGTACCCGAGTATGCAGATAATGATATTCTACATATAGCTACATGTGTATCCGAGTATGCAGATAATGATATTCTATACATAGCTACATGTGTATCCGAGTATGCAGATAATGATATTCTACATATAGCAACATGTGTACCCGAGTATGCAGATAATGATATTCTACATATAGCTACATGTGTACCCGAGTATGCAGATAATGATATTCTACATATAGCTACATGTGTATCCGAGTATGCAGATAATGTTATTCTACATATAGCTACATGTGTATCCGAATATGCAGATAATGATATTCTACATATAGCAACATGTGTACCCGAGTATGCAGATAATGATATTCTACATATAGCTACATGTGTATCCGAGTATGCAGATAATGATATACTATACATAGCTACATGTGTATTCGAGTATGCAGATAATGATATTCTACATATAGCTACATGTGTACCCGAGTATGCAGATAATGATATTCTACATATAGCAACATGTGTACCCGAGTATGCAGATAATGATATTCTACATATAGCTACATGTGTATCCGAGTATGCAGATAATGATATACTATACATAGCTACATGTGTATCCGAGTATGCAGATAATGATATTCTACATATAGCAACATGTGTACCCGAGTATGCAGATAATGATAATTTACATATAGCTACATGTGTACCCGAGTATGCAGATAATGATATTCTACATATAGCTACATGTGTATCCGAGTATGCAGATAATGTTATTCTACATATAGCTACATGTGTATCCGAGTATGCAGATAATGATATACTATACATAGCTACATGTGTATCCGAGTATGCAGATAATGTTATTCTACATATAGCTACATGTGTATCCATCTACGCAGATAATGATATTCTACATATAGCAACATGTGTACCCGAGTATGCAGATAATGATATTCTACATATAGCTACATGTGTACCCGAGTATGCAGATAATGATATTCTACATATAGCAACATGTGTACCCGAGTATGCAGATAATGATATTCTACATATAGCTACATGTGTACCCGAGTATGCAGATAATCATATTCTATACATAGCTACATGTGTATCCGAGTATGCAGATAATGGTATTCTACATATAGCTACATGTGTATCCGAGTATGCAGATAATGATTTACTATACATAGCTACATGTGTATCCGAGTATGCAGATAATGATATTCTACATATAGCTACATGTGTATCCGAGTATGCAGATAATGATATTCTACATATAGCAACATGTGTACCCGAGTATGCAGATAATGATATACTATACATAGCTACATGTGTATCCGAGTATGCAGATAATGATATTCTACATATAGCAACATGTGTACCCGAGTATGCAGATAATGATATACTATACATAGCTACATGTGTACCCGAGTATGCAGATAATGATATTCTACATATAGCAACATGTGTATCCGAGTATGCAGATAATGATATACTATACATAGCTACATGTGTATCCGAGTATGCAGATAATGTTATTCTACATATAGCTACATGTGTATCCGAGTATGCAGATAATGATATTCTACATATAGCTACATGTGTACCCGAGTATGCAGATAATGATATTCTACATATAGCTACATGTGTACCCGAGTATGCAGATAATGATATTCTACATATAGCTACATGTGTATCCGAGTATGCAGATAATGATATACTATACATAGCTACATGTGTACCCGAGTATGCAGATAATGATATTCTACATATAGCTACATGTGTATCAGAGTATGCTGATAATGATATACTATACATAGCTACATGTGTATCCGAGTATGCAGATAATGATATTCTACATATAGCTACATGTGTACCCGAGTATGCAGATAATGATATTCTACATATAGCTACATGTGTATCCGAGTATGCAGATAATGATATACTCTACATAGCTACGTGTGTACCCGAGTATGCAGATAATGATATTCTACATATAGCTACATGTGTATCCGAGTGTGCAGATAATGATATTCTACATATAGCTACATGTGTATCCGAGTATGCAGATAATGATATTCTACATATAGCTACATGTGTATCCGAGTATGCAGATAATGTTATTCTACATATAGCTACATGTGTATCCGAGTATACAGATAATGAAATACTATACATAGCTACATGTGTATCCGAGTATGCAGATAATGATATTATACATATAGCTACATGTGTATCCGAGTATGCAGATAATGATATACTATACATAGCTACATGTGTATCCGAGTATGCAGATAATGATATTCTACATATAGCTACATGTGTACCCGAGTATGCAGATAATGATATTCTATATATAGCTACATGTGTATCCGAGTATGCAGATAATGATATACTATACATAGCTACATGTGTATCCGAATATGCAGATAATGATATTCTACATATGGCTACATGTGTATCCGAGTATGAAGACAATGATATTCTACATATAGCTACATGTGTATCCGAGTATGCAGATAATGATATTCTACATATAGCTACATGTGTATCCGAGTATGCAGATAATGATATTCTACATATAGCTACATGTGTACCCGAGTATTCAGATAATGATATTCTACATATAGCTACATGTGTATCCGAGTATGCAGATAATGATATACTATACATAGCTACATGTGTATCCGAGTATGCAGATAATGATATTCTACATATAGCTACATGCGTATCCGAGTATGCAGATAATGATATACTATACATAGCTACATGTGTACCCGAGTATGCAGATAATGATATACTATAAATAGCTACATGTGTATCCGAGTATGCAGATAATGATATACTATACATAGCTACATGTGTATCCGAGTATGCAGATAATGATATTCTACATATAGCTTCATGTGTATCCGAGTATGCTGATAATGATATACTATACATAGCTACATGTGTACCCGAGTATGCAGATAATGATATACTATACATAGCTACATGTGTATCCGAGTATGCAGATAATGATAATCTACATATAGCTACATGTGTACCCGAGTATGCAGATAATGATATTCTACATATAGCTACATGTGTATCCGAGTATGCAGATAATGATATACTATACATAGCTACATGTGTACCCGAGTATGCAGATAATGATATTCTACATATAGCAACATGTGTATCCGAGTATGCAGATAATGATATACTATATAGCTACATGTGTATCCGAGTATGCAGATAATGATATTCTACATATAGCTACATGTGTATCCGAGTATGCAGATAATGATATTCTACATATAGCAACATGTGTACCCGAGTATGCAGATAATGATATACTATACATAGCTACATGTGTATCCGAGTATGCAGATAATGATATTCTACATATAGCAACATGTGTACCCGAGTATGCAGATAATGATATACTATACATAGCTACATGTGTATCCGAGTATGCAAATAATGATATTCTACATATAGCTACATGTGTATCCGAGTATGCAGATAATGATATTCTACATATAGCTACATGTGTACCCGAGTATGCAGATAATGATATTCTACATATAGCTACATGTGTATCCGAGTATGCAGATAATGATATACTATACATAGCTACATGTGTATCCGAGTATGCAGATAATGATATACTATACATAGCTACATGTGTATCCGAGTATGCAGATAATGATATTCTACATATAGCTACATGTGTACCCGAGTATGCAGATAATGATATTCTACATATAGTTACATGTGTACCCGAGTATGAAGATAATGATATTCTACATATAGCTACATGTGTATCCGAGTATGCAGATAATGATATACTATACATAGCTACATGTGTATCCGAGTATGCAGATAATGATATACTATACATAGCTACATGTGTATCCGAGTATGCAGATAATGTTATTCTACATATAGCTACATGTGTATCCGAGTATGCAGATAATGATATTCTACATATAGCTACATGTGTACCCGAGTATGCAGATAATGATATTCTACATATAGCTACATGTGTACCCGAGTATGCAGATAATGATATTCTACATATAGCAACATGTGTATCCGAGTATGCAGATAATGATATACTATACATAGCTACATGTGTACCCGAGTATGCAGATAATGATATTCTACATATAGCTACATGTGTATCCGAGTATGCTGATAATGATATACTATACATAGCTACATGTGTATCCGAGTATGCAGATAATGATATTCTACATATAGCTACATGTGTACCCGAGTATGCAGATAATGATATTCTACATATAGCTACATGTGTATCCGAGTATGCAGATAATGATATACTATACATAGCTACATGTGTACCCGAGTATGCAGATAATGATATTCTACATATAGCTATATGTGTATCCGAGTATGCAGATAATGATATTCTACATATAGCTACATGTGTACCCGAGTATGCAGATAATGATATTTTACATATAGCTACATGTGTATCCGAGTATGCAGATAATGATATTCTACATATAGCTACATGTGTATCTGAGTATGCAGATAATGTTATTCTACATATAGCTACATGTGTATCCGAGTGTGCAGATAATGATATTCTACATATAGCTACATGTGTACCCGAGTATGCAGATAATGATATTCTACATATAGCTACATGTGTACCCGAGTATGCAGATAATGATATTCTACATATAGCTACATGTGTATCCGAGTATGCAGATAATGATATACTATACATAGCTACATGTGTACCCGAGTATGCAGATTATGATATTCTACATATAGCTACATGTGTATCCGAGTATGCAGATAATGATATACTATACATAGCTACATGTGTATCCGAGTATGCAGATAATGATATTCTACATATAGCTACATGTGTACCCGAGTATGCAGATAATGATATTCTACATATAGCTACATGTGTATCCGAGTATGCAGATAATGATATACTATACATAGCTACATGTGTACCGGAGTATGCAGATAATGATATACTATACATAGCTACATGTGTACCCGAGTATGCAGATAATGATATTTTACATATAGCTACATGTGTATCCGAGTATGCAGATAATGTTATTCTACATATAGCTACATGTGTATCCGAGTATGCAGATAATGATATACTATACATAGCTACATGTGTATCCGAGTATGCAGATAATGATATTCTACATATAGCTACATGTGTATCCGAGTATGCAGATAATGATATACTATACATAGCTACATGTGTATCCGAGTATGCAGATAATGATATTCTACATATAGCAACATGTGTACCCGAGTATGCAGATAATGATATACTATACATAGCTACATGTGTACCCGAGTATGCAGATAATGATATTCTACATATAGCTACATGTGTATCCGAGTATGCAGATAATGATATACTATAGATAGCTACATGTGTATCCGAGTATGCAGATAATGCTATTCTACATATAACTACATGTGTATCCGAGTATGCAGATAATGATATTCTACATATAGCTACATGTGTACCCGAGTATGCAGATAATGCTATTCTACATATAGCTACATGTGTACCCGAGTATGCAGATAATGATATTCTACATATAGCTACATGTGTATCCGAGTATGCAGATAATGATATACTATACATAGCTACATGTGTACCCGAGTATGCAGATAATGATATTCTACATATAGCTACATGTGTATCCGAGTATGCTGATAATGATATACTATACATAGCTACATGTGTATCCGAGTATGCAGATAATGATATTCTACATATAGCTACATGTGTACCCGAGTATGCAGATAATGATATTCTACATATAGCTACATGTGTATCCGAGTATGCAGATAATGATATACTATACATAGCTACATGTGTACCCGAGTATGCAGATAATGATATTCTACATATAGCTACATGTGTATCCGAGTATGCAGATAATGATATTCTACATATAGCTACATGTGTACCCGAGTATGCAGATAATGATATTTTACATATAGCTACATGTGTATCCGAGTTTGCAGATAATGATATACTATACATAGCTACATGTGTATCCGAGTATGCAGATAATGATATCCTACATGTAGCTACATGTGTATCCGAGTATGCAGATAATGATATACTATATATAGCTACATGTGTACCCGAGTATGCAGATAATGATATTCTACATATAGCTACATGTGTACCCGAGTATGCAGATAATGATATTCTACATATAGCTACATGTGTATCCGAGTATGCAGATAATGATATACTATACATTGCTACATGTGTATCTGAATATGCAGATAATGATATTCTACATATGGCTACATGTGTATCCGAGTATGCAGACAATGATATTCTACATATAGCTACATGTGTATCCATCTACGCAGATAATGATATTCTACATATAGCTACATGTGTATCCGAGTATGCAGATAATGATATTCTACATATAGCAACATGTGTACCCGAGTATGCAGATAATGATATTCTACATATAGCAACATGTGTACCCGAGTATGCAGATAATGATATTCTATATATAGCTACATGTGTACCCGAGTATGCAGATAATGATATTCTACATATAGCTACATGTGTACCCGAGTATGCAGATAATGATATTCTACATATAGCTACATGTGTACCCGAGTATGCAGATAATGATATTCTACATATAGCTACATGTGTACCCGAGTATGCAGATAATGATATTCTACATATAGCTACATGTGTACCCGAGTATGCAGATAATGATATTCTACATATAGCTACATGTGTACCCGAGTATGCAGATAATGATATTCTACATATAGCAACATGTGTATCCGAGTATGCAGATTATGATATTCTACATATAGCTACATGTGTATCCGAGTATGTAGATAATGATATTCTACATATAGCAACATGTGTACCCGAGTATGCAGATAATGATATTCTACATATAGCTACATGTGTATCCGAGTATGCAGATAATGATATACTATATATAGCTACATGTGTACCCGAGTATGCAGATAATGATATTCTACATATAGCTACATGTGTATCCGAGTATGCAGATAATGATATTCTATACATAGCTACATGTGTATCCATCTACGCACATAATGATATTCTACATATAGCTACATGTGTACCCGAGTATGCAGATAATGATATTCTACATATAGCTACATGTGTATCCGAGTATGCAGATAATGATATACTATACATAGCTACATGTGTATCCGAGTATGCAGATAATGATATTCTACATATAGCTACATGTGTATCCGAGTATGCAGATAATGATATTCTACATATAGCTACATGTGTACCCGAGTATGCAGATAATGATATTTTACATATAGCTACATGTGTATCCGAGTATGCAGATAATGATATTCTACATATAGCTACATGTGTATCCGAGTATGCAGATAATGTTATTCTACATATAGCTACATGTGTATCCGAGTATGCAGATAATGATATACTATACATAGCTACATGTGTACCCGAGTATGCAGATAATGATATTCTACATATAGCTACATGTGTATCCGAGTATGCTGATAATGATATACTATACATAGCTACATGTGTATCCGAGTATGCAGATAATGATATTCTACATATAGCTACATGTGTACCCGAGTATGCAGATAATGATATTCTACATATAGCTACATGTGTATCCGAGTATGCAGATAATGATATACTATACATAGCTACATGTGTACCCGAGTATGCAGATAATGATATTCAACATATAGCTACATGTGTATCCGAGTATGCAGATAATGATATTCTACATATAGCTACATGTGTACCCGAGTATGCAGATAATGATATTCTACATATAGCAACATGTGTATCCGAGTATGCAGATAATGATATACTATACATAGCTACATGTGTACCCGAGTATGCAGATAATGATATTCTACATATAGCTACATGTGTATCCGAGTATGCTGATAATGATATACTATACATAGCTACATGTGTATCCGAGTATGCAGATAATGATATTCTACATATAGCTACATGTGTACCCGAGTATGCAGATAATGATATTCTACATATAGCTACATGTGTATCCGAGTATGCAGATAATGATATACTATACATAGCTACATGTGTACCCGAGTATGCAGATAATGATATTCTACATATAGCTATATGTGTATCCGAGTATGCAGATAATGATATTCTACATATAGCTACATGTGTACCCGAGTATGCAGATAATGATATTTTACATATAGCTACATGTGTATCCGAGTATGCAGATAATGATATTCTACATATAGCTACATGTGTATCTGAGTATGCAGATAATGTTATTCTACATATAGCTACATGTGTATCCGAGTGTGCAGATAATGATATTCTACATATAGCTACATGTGTACCCGAGTATGCAGATAATGATATTCTACATATAGCTACATGTGTACCCGAGTATGCAGATAATGATATTCTACATATAGCTACATGTGTATCCGAGTATGCAGATAATGATATACTATACATAGCTACATGTGTACCCGAGTATGCAGATAATGATATTCTACATATAGCTACATGTGTATCCGAGTATGCTGATAATGATATACTATACATAGCTACATGTGTATCCGAGTATGCAGATAATGATATTCTACATATAGCTACATGTGTACCCGAGTATGCAGATAATGATATTCTACATATAGCTACATGTGTATCCGAGTATGCAGATAATGATATACTATACATAGCTACATGTGTACCGGAGTATGCAGATAATGATATACTATACATAGCTACATGTGTACCCGAGTATGCAGATAATGATATTTTACATATAGCTACATGTGTATCCGAGTATGCAGATAATGTTATTCTACATATAGCTACATGTGTATCCGAGTATGCAGATAATGATATACTATACATAGCTACATGTGTATCCGAGTATGCAGATAATGATATTCTACATATAGCTACATGTGTATCCGAGTATGCAGATAATGATATACTATACATAGCTACATGTGTATCCGAGTATGCAGATAATGATATTCTACATATAGCAACATGTGTACCCGAGTATGCAGATAATGATATACTATACATAGCTACATGTGTACCCGAGTATGCAGATAATGATATTCTACATATAGCTACATGTGTTTCCGAGTATGCAGATAATGATATACTATAGATAGCTACATGTGTATCCGAGTATGCAGATAATGCTATTCTACATATAACTACATGTGTATCCGAGTATGCAGATAATGATATTCTACATATAGCTACATGTGTACCCGAGTATGCAGATAATGCTATTCTACATATAGCTACATGTGTACCCGAGTATGCAGATAATGATATTCTACATATAGCTACATGTGTATCCGAGTATGCAGATAATGATATACTATACATAGCTACATGTGTACCCGAGTATGCAGATAATGATATTCTACATATAGCTACATGTGTATCCAAGTATGCTGATAATGATATACTATACATAGCTACATGTGTATCCGAGTATGCAGATAATGATATTCTACATATGGCTACATGTGTACCCGAGTATGCAGATAATGATATTCTACATATAGCTACATGTGTATCCGAGTATGCAGATAATGATATACTATACATAGCTACATGTGTACCCGAGTATGCAGATAATGATATTCTACATATAGCTACATGTGTATCCGAGTATGCAGATAATGATATTCTACATATAGCTACATGTGTATCCGAGTATGCAGATAATGATATTTTACATATAGCTACATGTGTATCCGAGTATGCAGATAATGATATACTATACATAGCTACATGTGTATCCGAGTATGCAGATAATGATATCCTACATGTAGCTACATGTGTATCCGAGTATGCAGATAATGATATACTATATATAGCTACATGTGTACCCGAGTATGCAGATAATGATATTCTACATATAGCTACATGTGTACCCGAGTATGCAGATAATGATATTCTACATATAGCTACATGTGTATCCGAGTATGCAGATAATGATATACTATACATTGCTACATGTGTATCTGAATATGCAGATAATGATATTCTACATATGGCTACATGTGTATCCGAGTATGCAGACAATGATATTCTACATATAGCTACATGTGTATCCATCTACGCAGATAATGATATTCTACATATAGCTACATGTGTATCCGAGTATGCAGATAATGATATTCTACATATAGCTACATGTGTACCCGAGTATGCAGATAATGATATACTATACATAGCTACATGTGTATCCGAGTATGCAGATAATGATATTCTACATATAGCTACATGTGTATCCGAGTATGCAGATAATGATATACTATATATAGCTACATGTGTACCCGAGTATGCAGATAATGATATTCTACATATAGCTACATGTGTATCCGAGTATGCAGATAATGATATTCTATACATAGCTACATGTGTATCCATCTACGCACATAATGATATTCTACATATAGCTACATGTGTACCCGAGTATGCAGATAATGATATTCTACATATAGCTACATGTGTACCCGAGTATGCAGATAATGATATTCTACATATAGCTACATGTGTATCCGAGTATGCAGATAATGATATTCTACATATAGCTACATGTGTACCCGAGTATGCAGATAATGATATTTTACATATAGCTACATGTGTATCCGAGTATGCAGATAATGATATTCTACATATAGCTACATGTGTATCCGAGTATGCAGATAATGTTATTCTACATATAGCTACATGTGTATCCGAGTATGCAGATAATGATATACTATACATAGCTACATGTGTACCCGAGTATGCAGATAATGATATTCTACATATAGCTACATGTGTATCCGAGTATGCTGATAATGATATACTATACATAGCTACATGTGTATCCGAGTATGCAGATAATGATATTCTACATATAGCTACATGTGTACCCGAGTATGCAGATAATGATATTCTACATATAGCTACATGTGTATCCGAGTATGCAGATAATGATATACTATACATAGCTACATGTGTACCCGAGTATGCAGATAATGATATTCAACATATAGCTACATGTGTATCCGAGTATGCAGATAATGATATTCTACATATAGCTACATGTGTACCCGAGTATGCAGATAATGATATTTTACATATAGCTACATGTGTATCCGAGTATGCAGATAATGTTATTCTACATATAGCTACATGTGTATCCGATTATGCAGATAATGATATACTATACATAGCTACATGTGTATCCGAGTATGCAGATAATGATATTCTACATATAGCTACATGTGTATCCGAGTATGCAGATAATGATATACTATACATAGCTACATGTATATCCGAGTATGCAGATAATGATATTCTACATATAGCAACATGTGTACCCGAGTATGCAGATAATGATATACTATACATAGCTACATGTGTACCCGAGTATGCAGATAATGATATTCTACATATAGCTACATGTGTATCCGAGTATGCAGATAATGATATACTATAGATAGCTACATGTGTATCCGAGTATGCAGATAATGCTATTCTACATATAACTACATGTGTATCCGAGTATGCAGATAATGATATTCTACATATAGCTACATGTGTACCCGAGTATGCAGATAATGATATTCTACATATAGCTACATGTGTACCCGAGTATGCAGATAATGATATTCTACATATAGCAACATGTGTATCCGAGTATGCAGATAATGATATTCTACATATAGCTACATGTGTATCCGAGTATGTAGATAATGATATTCTACATATAGCAACATGTGTACCCGAGTATGCAGATAATGATATTCTACATATAGCTACATGTGTATCCGAGTATGCAGATAATGATATACTATACATAGCTACATGTGTACCCGAGTATGCAGATAATGATATTCTACATATAGCTACATGTGTATCCGAGTATGCAGATAATGATATTCTATACATAGCTACATGTGTATCCATCTACGCACATAATGATATTCTACATATAGCTACATGTGTATCCGAGTATGCAGATAATGTTATTCTACATATAGCTACATGTGTATCCGAGTATGCAGACAATGATATTCTACACATAGCTACATGTGTATCCATCTACGCAGATAATGATATTCTACATATAGCAACATGTGTATCCGAGTATGCAGATAATGTTATTCTACATATAGCTACATGTGTATCCGAGTATGCAGATAATGATATTCTACATATAGCTACATGTGTACCCGAGTATGCAGATAATGATATTCTACATATAGCTACATGTGTACCCGAGTATGCAGATAATGATATTCTACATATAGCTACATGTGTATCCGAGTATGCAGATAATGATATACTATTCATAGCTACATGTGTACCCGAGTATGCAGATAATGATATTCTACATATAGCTACATGTGTATCCGAGTATGCTGATAATGATATACTATACATAGCTACATCTGTATCCGAGTATGCAGATAATGATATTCTACATATGGCTACATGTGTACCCGAGTATGCAGATAATGATATTCTACATATAGCTACATGTGTATCCGAGTATGCAGATAATGATATACTATACATAGCTACATGTGTACCCGAGTATGCAGATAATGATATTCTACATATAGCTACATGTGTATCCGAGTATGCAGATAATGATATTCTACATATAGCTACATGTGTACCCGAGTATGCAGATAATGATATTCTACATATAGCTACATGTGTATCCGAGTATGCAGATAATGATATACTATACATAGCTACATGTGTATCCGAGTATGCAGATAATGATATTCTACATATAGCTACATGTGTATCCGAGTATGCAGATAATGATATACTATATATAGCTACATGTGTATCCGAGTATGCAGATAATGATATTCTACATATAGCTACATGTGTACCCGAGTATGCAGATAATGATATTCTACATATAGCTACATGTGTATCCGAGTATGCAGATAATGATATACTATACATTGCTACATGTGTATCCGAATATGCAGATAATGATATTCTACATATGGCTACATGTGTATCCGAGTATGCAGACAATGATATTCTACATATAGCTACATGTGTATCCATCTACGCAGATAATGATATTCTACATATAGCTACATGTGTATCCGAGTATGCAGATAATGATATTCTACATATAGCAACATGTGTACCCGAGTATGCAGATAATGATATTCTACATATAGCAACATGTGTATCCGAGTATGCAGATAATGATATTCTACATATAGCTACATGTGTACCCGAGTATGCAGATAATGATATTCTACATATAGCTACATGTGTATCCGAGTATGCAGATAATGATATACTATACATAGCTACATGTGTATCCGAGTATGCAGATAATGATATTCTACACATAGCTACATGTGTATCCGAGTATGCAGATAATGATATTCTACATATAGCTACATGTGTACCCGAGTATGCAGATAATGATATTTTACATATAGCTACATGTGTATCCGAGTATGCAGATAATGTTATTCTACATATAGCTACATGTGTATCCGAGTATGCAGATAATGATATACTATACATAGCTACATGTGTATCCGAGTATGCAGATAATGATATTCTACATATAGCTACATGTGTATCCGAGTATGCAGATAATGATATACTATACATAGCTACATGTGTATCCGAGTATGCAGATAATGATATTCTACATATAGCAACATGTGTACCCGAGTATGCAGATAATGATATACTATACATAGCTACATGTGTACCCGAGTATGCAGATAATGATATTCTACATATAGCTACATGTGTATCCGAGTATGCAGATAATGATATACTATAGATAGCTACATGTGTATCCGAGTATGCAGATAATGCTATTCTACATATAACTACATGTGTATCCGAGTATGCAGATAATGATATTCTACATATAGCTACATGTGTACCCGAGTATGCAGATAATGATATTCTACATATAGCTACATGTGTACCCGAGTATGCAGATAATGATATTCTACATATAGCTACATGTGTATCCGAGTATGCAGATAATGATATACTATACATAGCTACATGTGTACCCGAGTATGCAGATAATGATACTCTACATATAGCTACATGTGTATCCGAGTATGCTGATAATGATATACTATACATAGCTACATGTGTATCCGAGTATGCAGATAATGATATTCTACATATGGCTACATGTGTACCCGAGTATGCAGATAATGATATTCTACATATAGCTACATGTGTATCCGAGTATGCAGATAATGATATACTATACATAGCTACATGTGTACCCGAGTATGCAGATAATGATATTCTACATATAGCTACATGTGTATCCGAGTATGCAGATAATGATATTCTACATATAGCTACATGTGTACCCGAGTATGCAGATAATGATATTTTACATATAGCTACATGTGTATCCGAGTATGCAGATAATGATATACTATACATAGCTACATGTGTATCCGAGTATGCAGATAATGATATTCTACATATAGCTACATGTGTATCCGAGTATGCAGATAATGATATACTATATATAGCTACATGTGTATCCGAGTATGCAGATAATGATATTCTACATATAGCTACATGTGTACCCGAGTATGCAGATAATGATATTCTACATATAGCTACATGTGTATCCGAGTATGCAGATAATGATATACTATACATTGCTACATGTGTATCTGAATATGCAGATAATGATATTCTACATATGGCTACATGTGTATCCGAGTATGCAGACAATGATATTCTACATATAGCTACATGTGTATCCATCTACGCAGATAATGATATTCTACATATAGCTACATGTGTATCCGAGTATGCAGATAATGATATTCTACATATAGCAACATGTGTACCCGAGTATGCAGATAATGATATTCTACATATAGCAACATGTGTACCCGAGTATGCAGATAATGATATTCTACATATAGCTACATGTGTACCCGAGTATGAAGATAATGATATTCTACATATAGCTACATGTGTATCCGAGTATGCAGATAATGATATTCTACATATAGCAACATGTGTACCCGAGTATGCAGATAATGATATTCTACATATAGCTACATGTGTACCCGAGTATGCAGATAATGATATTCTACATATAGCAACATGTGTACCCGAGTATGCAGATAATGATATTCTACATATAGCAACATGTGTATCCGAGTATGCAGATAATGATATTCTACATATAGCTACATGTGTACCCGAGTATGCAGATAATGATATTCTACATATAGCTACATGTGTATCCGAGTATGCAGATAATGATATACTATACATAGCTACATGTGTATCCGAGTATGCAGATAATGATATTCTACACATAGCTACATGTGTATCCGAGTATGCAGATAATGATATTCTACATATAGCTACATGTGTACCCGAGTATGCAGATAATGATATTTTACATATAGCTACATGTGTATCCGAGTATGCAGATAATGATATTCTACATATAGCTACATGTGTATCCGAGTATGCAGATAATGATATACTATTCATAGCTACATGTGTACCCGAGTATGCAGATAATGATATTCTACATATAGCTACATGTGTATCCGAGTATGCTGATAATGATATACTATACATAGCTACATCTGTATCCGAGTATGCAGATAATGATATTCTACATATGGCTACATGTGTACCCGAGTATGCAGATAATGATATTCTACATATAGCTACATGTGTATCCGAGTATGCAGATAATGATATACTATACATAGCTACATGTGTACCCGAGTATGCAGATAATGATATTCTACATATAGCTACATGTGTATCCGAGTATGCAGATAATGATATTCTACATATAGCTACATGTGTACCCGAGTATGCAGATAATGATATTCTACATATAGCTACATGTGTATCCGAGTATGCAGATAATGATATACTATACATAGCTACATGTGTATCCGAGTATGCAGATAATGATATTCTACATATAGCTACATGTGTATCCGAGTATGCAGATAATGATATACTATATATAGCTACATGTGTATCCGAGTATGCAGATAATGATATTCTACATATAGCTACATGTGTACCCGAGTATGCAGATAATGATATTCTACATATAGCTACATGTGTATCCGAGTATGCAGATAATGATATACTATACATTGCTACATGTGTATCCGAATATGCAGATAATGATATTCTACATATGGCTACATGTGTATCCGAGTATGCAGACAATGATATTCTACATATAGCTACATGTGTATCCATCTACGCAGATAATGATATTCTACATATAGCTACATGTGTATCCGAGTATGCAGATAATGATATTCTACATATAGCAACATGTGTACCCGAGTATGCAGATAATGATATTCTACATATAGCAACATGTGTATCCGAGTATGCAGATAATGATATTCTACATATAGCTACATGTGTACCCGAGTATGCAGATAATGATATTCTACATATAGCTACATGTGTATCCGAGTATGCAGATAATGATATACTATACATAGCTACATGTGTATCCGAGTATGCAGATAATGATATTCTACACATAGCTACATGTGTATCCGAGTATGCAGATAATGATATTCTACATATAGCTACATGTGTACCCGAGTATGCAGATAATGATATTTTACATATAGCTACATGTGTATCCGAGTATGCAGATAATGTTATTCTACATATAGCTACATGTGTATCCGAGTATGCAGATAATGATATACTATACATAGCTACATGTGTATCCGAGTATGCAGATAATGATATTCTACATATAGCTACATGTGTATCCGAGTATGCAGATAATGATATACTATACATAGCTACATGTGTATCCGAGTATGCAGATAATGATATTCTACATATAGCAACATGTGTACCCGAGTATGCAGATAATGATATACTATACATAGCTACATGTGTACCCGAGTATGCAGATAATGATATTCTACATATAGCTACATGTGTATCCGAGTATGCAGATAATGATATACTATAGATAGCTACATGTGTATCCGAGTATGCAGATAATGCTATTCTACATATAACTACATGTGTATCCGAGTATGCAGATAATGATATTCTACATATAGCTACATGTGTACCCGAGTATGCAGATAATGATATTCTACATATAGCTACATGTGTACCCGAGTATGCAGATAATGATATTCTACATATAGCTACATGTGTATCCGAGTATGCAGATAATGATATACTATACATAGCTACATGTGTACCCGAGTATGCAGATAATGATACTCTACATATAGCTACATGTGTATCCGAGTATGCTGATAATGATATACTATACATAGCTACATGTGTATCCGAGTATGCAGATAATGATATTCTACATATGGCTACATGTGTACCCGAGTATGCAGATAATGATATTCTACATATAGCTACATGTGTATCCGAGTATGCAGATAATGATATACTATACATAGCTACATGTGTACCCGAGTATGCAGATAATGATATTCTACATATAGCTACATGTGTATCCGAGTATGCAGATAATGATATTCTACATATAGCTACATGTGTACCCGAGTATGCAGATAATGATATTTTACATATAGCTACATGTGTATCCGAGTATGCAGATAATGATATACTATACATAGCTACATGTGTATCCGAGTATGCAGATAATGATATTCTACATATAGCTACATGTGTATCCGAGTATGCAGATAATGATATACTATATATAGCTACATGTGTATCCGAGTATGCAGATAATGATATTCTACATATAGCTACATGTGTACCCGAGTATGCAGATAATGATATTCTACATATAGCTACATGTGTATCCGAGTATGCAGATAATGATATACTATACATTGCTACATGTGTATCTGAATATGCAGATAATGATATTCTACATATGGCTACATGTGTATCCGAGTATGCAGACAATGATATTCTACATATAGCTACATGTGTATCCATCTACGCAGATAATGATATTCTACATATAGCTACATGTGTATCCGAGTATGCAGATAATGATATTCTACATATAGCAACATGTGTACCCGAGTATGCAGATAATGATATTCTACATATAGCAACATGTGTACCCGAGTATGCAGATAATGATATTCTACATATAGCTACATGTGTACCCGAGTATGAAGATAATGATATTCTACATATAGCTACATGTGTATCCGAGTATGCAGATAATGATATTCTACATATAGCAACATGTGTACCCGAGTATGCAGATAATGATATTCTACATATAGCTACATGTGTACCCGAGTATGCAGATAATGATATTCTACATATAGCAACATGTGTATCCGAGTATGCAGATAATGATATTCTACATATAGCTACATGTGTATCCGAGTATGTAGATAATGATATTCTACATATAGCAACATGTGTACCCGAGTATGCAGATAATGATATTCTACATATAGCTACATGTGTATCCGAGTATGCAGATAATGATATACTATACATAGCTACATGTGTACCCGAGTATGCAGATAATGATATTCTACATATAGCTACATGTGTATCCGAGTATGCAGATAATGATATTCTATACATAGCTACATGTGTATCCATCTACGCACATAATGATATTCTACATATAGCTACATGTGTATCCGAGTATGCAGATAATGTTATTCTACATATAGCTTCATGTGTATCCGAGTATGCAGACAATGATATTCTACACATAGCTACATGTGTATCCATCTACGCAGATAATGATATTCTACATATAGCAACATGTGTATCCGAGTATGCAGATAATGTTATTCTACATATAGCTACATGTGTATCCGAGTATGCAGATAATGATATTCTACATATAGCTACATGTGTACCCGAGTATGCAGATAATGATATTCTACATATAGCTACATGTGTACCCGAGTATGCAGATAATGATATTCTACATATAGCTACATGTGTATCCGAGTATGCAGATAATGATATACTATACATAGCTACATGTGTACCCGAGTATGCAGATAATGATATTCTACATATAGCTACATGTGTATCCGAGTATGCTGATAATGATATACTATACATAGCTACATGTGTATCCGAGTATGCAGATAATGATATTCTACATATGGCTACATGTGTACCCGAGTATGCAGATAATGATATTCTACATATAGCTACATGTGTATCCGAGTATGCAGATAATGATATACTATACATAGCTACATGTGTACCCGAGTATGCAGATAATGATATTCTACATATAGCTACATGTGTATCCGAGTATTCAGATAATGATATTCTACATATAGCTACATGTGTACCCGAGTATGCAGATAATGATATTCTACATATAGCTACATGTGTATCCGAGTATGCAGATAATGATATACTATACATAGCTACATGTGTATCCGAGTATGCAGATAATGATATTCTACATATAGCTACATGTGTATCCGAGTATGCAGATAATGATATACTATATATAGCTACATGTGTATCCGAGTATGCAGATAATGATATTCTACATATAGCTACATGTGTACCCGAGTATGCAGATAATGATATTCTACATATAGCTACATGTGTACCCGAGTATGCAGATAATGATATTCTACATATAGCTACATGTGTATCCGAGTATGCAGATAATGATATACTATACATTGCTACATGTGTATCCGAATATGCAGATAATGATATTCTACATATGGCTACATGTGTATCCGAGTATGCAGACAATGATATTCTACATATAGCTACATGTGTATCCATCTACGCAGATAATGATATTCTACATATAGCTACATGTGTATCCGAGTATGCAGATAATGATATTCTACATATAGCAACATGTGTACCCGAGTATGCAGATAATGATATTCTACATATAGCAACATGTGTACCCGAGTATGCAGATAATGATATTCTACATATAGCTACATGTGTACCCGAGTATGCAGATAATGATATTCTACATATAGCAACATGTGTATCCGAGTATGCAGATAATGATATTCTACATATAGCTACATGTGTATCCGAGTATGTAGATAATGATATTCTACATATAGCAACATGTGTACCCGAGTATGCAGATAATGATATTCTACATATAGCTACATGTGTATCCGAGTATGCAGATAATGATATTCTATACATAGCTACATGTGTATCCATCTACGCAGATAATGATATTCTAAATATAGCTACATGTGTATCCGAGTATGCAGATAATGTTATTCTACATATAGCTACATGTGTATCCGAGTATGCAGACAATGATATTCTACATATAGCTACATGTGTATCCATCTACGCAGATAATGATATTCTACATATAGCAACATGTGTACCCGAGTATGCAGATAATGATATTCTACATATAGCTACATGTGTATCCGAGTATGCAGATAATGATATACTATACATAGCTACATGTGTATCCGAGTATGCAGATAATAATATACCATACATAGCTACATGTGTATCCGAATATGTAGGTACTGATATTCTACCTATTGCTACATAATGTATCCGAGTGTGTAGGTAATATGGAATAATAGTTGTCGTGTGTGTCTGATTGTGCCCATCCAGATTTGGCTGTTTTTTTATGCTAGCTCAATGAGACACTATGTAGAAGTTTAACTCAGGCACAGCATACTCCAAACCGACCAGTCCCTAAATTTCCCAGCGCCAGACAGGGTAACAACAGGTACCACGTTTTATCGCATTTTGATATTCGGGTATCGAACCGCGTAGCTTCCGATCTCCGGATAGACGCTGTTTCCACTAGGCCACGGAGAAGGCATGGGGGACGAGGTCGGGGAACCCCTTGGTTGTCTTATATGGCAGTGCATTTTATTATTTAACAGTGATTGTAGCTGTCTTTGATTGTTTCTGTTGGGAATCGGTAGACGCTCATTGCATTGTGTTTGGGCAGTGATCAGTCGTCAGGAAGTTCCTATGCTTAGATGCTAGTGTGGTGTGTACACTTCAGGTCCGGTATACCGCGGAAGGTGATTGCATGTTATGGGAACGTCTTTAATGTTGTAGTACCGTTAGACTTGTGAGAGTACTTTATAGAAATTTCCAGTAGCGTGTTAGATTGTATATATAGTAGGACAAGAGCGTGTTTACATAACTCGCTCATCATCCCTGATTCCCTGCCTTGACCATCTCGGAAGCTTGAACACTGTCGCCGCTGGGTGAATATATATTATTATCACTGTCTTTTGCTATGACCACTGTATTTTTGTATTTGATACTGGTCACTGCCATAATATTATATATTCCATTGAATATTGTTCGACCCGTGAAGATCCGGAGTAGAATAGGTCTTCAGCAACCGATGCTTGCCGTAAAAGACGACTATGCTTGTCGTAAGAGGCGATTAACGGGATCGGGTGGTCAGGCTCGCTGACTTGGTTGATGCATGTCATCGTATCCCAATTGCGTGAACCGATGCTCGTGGTGTCTATCACTGGATTGTCTGGTTCAGACTCGTTTATTTACAGACCGCCGTCATATAGCTGGAATATTGCTGAGTGCGGCGTTAAACAACAAGCAAACGAATATTGTACTACCACTCCATTGTGTAGTGCCATTGTAATTGCTGTGCAGTATTTTGTATTGGTTGAAAATTTAGTGAATTTTGTAATTTATTTGTTAATATATACCATTTGTTGGTTGTTTGTTGGTTTACACTAAGTTCTTTTACTTACATATTTATGGGTTAACATATTGTTTCAATTTGGGTATCGACACGTAACAACATGGTTAGATGTGGCTGTATCGCTGGGTAATGTTATTGTGGAAGGAGTAAGGGAGACAACCCTGTTCGGTCTAGCGCCTGACGTTTGGTCAGTTCAACATGCCTCTAAACCAGACGTTGGTGAGATGATCTGCTACTATGGAGAAGGCCACTATTTACCTCAGTAAAGGATAGAAGCTCAAATCTTATTTGTTTTACTAATTTTACCATGGGGACGACAAAAACTATTTGTTGCATTCCCGGGCCCCGTGCGGAATGGATCTCCAACACCCCGTGCTGCGCCTAATGCGTCCCCAGTACCCAGTATGTGTTGACGCTGTATGTGTTGACGCTGTATGTGTTGATGCTGTATGTGTTGATGCTGTATGTGTTGATGCTGTATGTGTTGATGCTGTATGTGTTGATGCTGTATGTGTTGATGCTGTATGTGTTGATGCTGTATGTGTTGACGCTGTATGTGTTGATGCTGTATGTGTTGATGCTGTATGTGTTGACGCTGTATGTGTTGATGCTGTATGTGTTGACGCTGTATGTGTTGATGCTGTATGTGTTGACGCTGTATGTGTTGACGCTGTATGTGTTGACGCTGTATGTGTTGATGCTGTATGTGTTGATGCTGTATGTGTTGACGCTGTATGTGTTGATGCTGTATGTGTTGATGCTGTATGTGTTGACGCTGTATGTGTTGACACTGTATGTGTTGATGCTGTATGTGTTGACGCTGTATGTGTTGACGCTGTATGTGTTGATGCTGTATGTGTTGATGCTGTATGTGTTGACGATGTATGTGTTGATGCTGTATGTGTTGATGCTGTATGTGTTGATGCTGTATGTGTTGATGCTGTATGTGTTGATGCTGTATGTGTTGACGCTGTATGTGTTGATGCTGTATGTGTTGATGCTGTATGTGTTGACGCTGTATGTGTTGACGCTGTATGTGTTGATGCTGTATGTGTTGACGCTGTATGTGTTGATGCTGTATGTGTTGATGCTGTATGTGTTGATGCTGTATGTGTTGACGCTGTATGTGTTGATGCTGTATGTGTTGACGCTGTATGTGTTGATGCTGTATGTGTTGACGCTGTATGTGTCGATGCTGTATGTGTTGATGCTGTATGTGTTGATGCTGTATGTGTTGATGCGATGCTGTACGTGTTGATGCTGTATGTGTTGATGCTGTATGTGTTGATGCTGTATTTGTTGATGCTGTATGTGTTGACGCTGTATGTGTTGATGCTGTATGTGTTGACGCTGTATGTGTTGATGCTGTATGTGTTGACGCTGTATGTGTTGACGCTGTATGTGTGGATGCTGTATGTTGTTGATGCTGTATGTGTTGATGCTGTATGTGTTGATGCTGTATGTTGTTGACGCTGTATGTGTTGATGCTGTATGTGTTGATGCTGTATGTGTTGACGCTGTATGTGTTGACGCTGTATGTGTTGATGCTGTATGTGTTGATGCTGTATGTGTTGATGCTGTATGTGTTGATGCTGTATGTGTTGATGCTGTATGTGTTGATGCTGTATGTGTTGATGCTGTATGTGTTGACGCTGTATGTGTTGATGCTGTATGTGTTGATGCTGTATGTGTTGACGCTGTATGTGTTGACGCTGTATGTGTTGATGCTGTATGTGTTGACGCTGTATGTGTTGATGCTGTATGTGTTGATGCTGTATGTGTTGATGCTGTATGTGTTGACGCTGTATGTGTTGATGCTGTATGTGTTGACGCTGTATGTGTTGATGCTGTATGTGTTGACGCTGTATGTGTCGATGCTGTATGTGTTGATGCTGTATGTGTTGATGCTGTATGTGTTGATGCGATGCTGTACGTGTTGATGCTGTATGTGTTGATGCTGTATGTGTTGATGCTGTATTTGTTGATGCTGTATGTGTTGACGCTGTATGTGTTGATGCTGTATGTGTTGACGCTGTATGTGTTGATGCTGTATGTGTTGACGCTGTATGTGTTGACGCTGTATGTGTGGATGCTGTATGTTGTTGATGCTGTATGTGTTGATGCTGTATGTGTTGATGCTGTATGTTGTTGACGCTGTATGTGTTGATGCTGTATGTGTTGATGCTGTATGTGTTGACGCTGTATGTGTTGACGCTGTATGTGTTGATGCTGTATGTGTTGATGCTGTATGTGTTGATGCTGTATGTGTTGATGCTGTATGTGTTGATGCTGTATGTGTTGATGCTGTATGTGTTGACGCTGTATGTGTTGATGCTGTATGTGTTGATGCTGTATGTGTTGACGCTGTATGTGTTGACGCTGTATGTGTTGATGCTGTATGTGTTGACGCTGTATGTGTTGATGCTGTATGTGTTGATGCTGTATGTGTTGATGCTGTATGTGTTGACGCTGTATGTGTTGATGCTGTATGTGTTGACGCTGTATGTGTTGATGCTGTATGTGTTGACGCTGTATGTGTCGATGCTGTATGTGTTGATGCTGTATGTGTTGATGCTGTATGTGTTGATGCGATGCTGTACGTGTTGATGCTGTATGTGTTGATGCTGTATGTGTTGATGCTGTATTTGTTGATGCTGTATGTGTTGACGCTGTATGTGTTGATGCTGTATGTGTTGACGCTGTATGTGTTGATGCTGTATGTGTTGACGCTGTATGTGTTGACGCTGTATGTGTGGATGCTGTATGTTGTTGATGCTGTATGTGTTGATGCTGTATGTGTTGATGCTGTATGTTGTTGACGCTGTATGTGTTGATGCTGTATGTGTTGATGCTGTATGTGTTGACGCTGTATGTGTTGACGCTGTATGTGTTGATGCTGTATGTGTTGATGCTGTATGTGTTGATGCTGTATGTGTTGATGCTGTATGTGTTGATGCTGTATGTGTTGATGCTGTATGTGTTGATGCTGTATGTGTTGATGCTATCGATGGTTGTCTGTACCTGATAAAACTCGGTTGTGACACAGTTGGCACATTACAACCGGCGGCGTTAAACAACATTCACTCACTCGCTGTCAGAGTCCTGTCCTTAGGAAGATGTCCACTCTCGTTGTATTTGGGTGTTGTCCTTGTTGGGGGCAAGCCTGCACCAGAATGTATGCACTCTGGGATGACCGAGAAGCCACACACATGAGACATTAAAAGCCTTTATTTCCCCGCATAAGATAAAAGTGCGGTTAGTCACAGTAGTCGGTCACGTGACGGTCACGTGAGCCACATCTGACGATACAAAAATGAGCTACACTGATGCTGATGCATCCCCAAGTTTAAGGATGCTCCGAAGTCAGAATATTCACAGTATGAGGTAGAACCTAATTGTGTTTTGGCCTCATCTTGTCACTAGAAGCTTAAATACATTCCAGAAATCAGCAAGTATTGAGTTACACATTCATCATTAACACTTCTGCTTATTAAACATTCTGCACCTGTTATATAAAGGGTTAATTTGCTCATTCTAATTATTAATTATAGGGTAATTAGAGTGTTGAAGAAAATATATATTTCTCTACAGCCAACACAGATACTCTTCCAGGCGGGATGTTTGATATTACATACCTCCTGCTTGTAACATGGCATCTGATATGGAAATAGGTGCTCATAGTGATATGTAAAATAAATCTGTATAATATCGTAACACAGAGTAGTCTACATGTGGGTACAACATTATATATATCTAGGCAAATAACAGTGCAACTTCTATCGTAATGATGCCATCCTCGATTGCCCAGAGCATTATCATGTTAAATACTCTGTCCCCTCCCCTAGCCTCGCGTCATACCAGTTGATGTCAGCCTCTTCATTACGCTCACCAGTTTAGCCTCCCATTGAAATTAGTCCGAACAGTGTAGCCTCCCAGAGAATTACTCTCGCTCACGTGTGTCACTTGACTGAACGGCTATTCCTAGCGTTAAGTTCATTGAATCGGCCTCAAAACAGGTTAATAATAATAATAATAATAATAGAATGGTGATATAATACCCTTGGTAATCGAGGATGTAACGATGTCAGGATAAATATAAATTTTCATCGTAAAAAGACACATATATCTTAGTACACAAAAATTGCCATTCTATGGAAACTTGGTCTCAATTGTGACTCATGCGCCCTTTCATCACGCAATACCCTTCACCGGCATATGCATGTATACCACAAGTCTAGCTGTGATCAGCAGCTTATGTCGTAAATTCCTTTAACTGTACCTTAAGATATCGAATATGTAAACAAATTCTATTAATTACAATTTCATATCACGATATTGTGAGGACATGACAACATGAGGGCACATCTTCAAAAGTTGGCAAAATAGGTATGAAAAACGTGCAACGTGGAACACAACGACTGGTTTATTGCATATAGCTGCATAACGGCGTAAGAATCTACATCGAAACGTCGCAATAAACCAGAAGTAGTTATTCACAAAGTTGTACGTTTTTCCTGGCTATCAGATGTGTATGAATGAGATAGACTTTGCTCATTTTAACTTACGCATGTCTTGGAACTAAATGTATACACACGACTAAGCTGCATTTAGAAGTTGTCAGTAAGCATTTTTGAAATACTTGAACATGAGCAAGAAGGTGACCCGAGCTGATTGTTTCAAGAGAAGTAGATAACAACGTTAACAGTAGAGTCATTGGTGAAGGGTCATGGACTTGTTCATGGTCAGATCTCCCGTGGCAGGGCAAAGTTCATCCTTGGAGGTTCCTTGTAACTATTCTGGTGTTTTTAAAAATGCCAAAGTAAACACTTGGAATTGTTAGAAAAAACAAAGGCCAGTCAACCATTTGAACATGACTTTCACACCATTATTACAAAGTTTTCCGCAAAATTTATATTAAATTCCCAGTGAGTCAAAAAGGACCCTGATCCCACCCCCTCCTTTGGTAAACTGTCTGTTAACGGTTGATATCATACAGCTCGAGTTATGGTCACAACAAAAAAAGTGTAGGTTTCTGTTTTCATAACTTCCCACTTAGAATCCGGTCCGGATACCTTCCGGAAACCTTTAAAAATGTGAAGAATTTGGGGTGCATTTTGTTTCCGGAAGATATCCGGAAGGTTCGCGGAAAACGGAAACCTACGCTTATTTGCTGTGGGTAGTCTTTTGACTTAGAGGAGTGAGTGTAAATATTTGCATCATTCAGCAGCAAATACGTTATGTCATTTAATAGTAAAAGCTTACCACACACAACAACAAAGCACCAACACTCCACAGGGTAACAGTGCACAGGATCTGAGCTGGGTGGCTGGAAGTGTGACAACCTCATGACAGTACACACTGGCAACATGTTTCCTGGTAGTGTGCGTACTGTATAACAGTACACAGTGTCGGGGCAGTGCCTTGGCATTGTCAGGAAACATCAGGAAACATTATCATTATAAATATACGCATTATCTAAACCACCACGCTGAAGTCTAGCAAACCACAGATGAATAATTGATGGCTTTCAGTCTTGCATAGGAAACTGCTTCACTTGATTGTGTTACTCTTGTGGGTGAAGTACCAGGCGGTGCGGCTATATGTCAGTGCGTGATGGTGTCATTCTATATGTCGGTGAAGTACCAGGCGGTGCGGCTATATGTCGGTGCGTGATGGTGTCATTCTATATGTCGGTGAAGTACCAGGCGGTGCGGCTATATGTCAGTGCGTGATGGTGTCATTCTATATGTCGGTGAAGTACCAGGCGGTGCGGCTATATGTCGGTGCGTGATGGTGTCATTCTATATGTCGGTGAAGTACCAGGCGGTGCGGCTATATGTCGGTGCGTGATGGTGTCATTCTATATGTCGGTGAAGTACCAGGCGGTGCGGCTATATGTCGGTGCGTGATGGTGTCATTCTATATGTGGGTGCGTGATGGTGTCTCTCTATATGTCGGTGCGTGATGGTGTCATTCTATATGTCGGTGCGTGATGGTGTCATTCTATATGTCGGTGCGTGATGGTGTCATTCTATATGTCGGTGCGTGATGGTGTCATTCTATATGTCGGTGCGTGATGGTGTCATTCTATATGTCGGTGCTTGATGGTGTCATTCTATATGTCGGTGCGTGATGGTGTCATTCTATATGTCGGTGCGTGATGGTGTCATTCTATATGTCGGTGCGTGATGGTGTCATTCTATATGTCGGTGCGTGATGGTGTCATTCTATATGTCGGTGCGTGATGGTGTCATTCTATATGTTGGTGCTTGATGGTGTCATTCTATATGTCGGTGCGTGATGGTGTCACGCTATATGTCGGTGCATGATTGGTGTCTCTCTATATGTTGGTGCTTGATGGGGTCTCTCTATATGTTGGAGCGTGATGGTGTCATTCTATATGTTGTGCTTGATGGTGTCTCTCTATATGTTGGTGCTTGATGGTGTCTCTCTTTATGTTGGTGCTTTATGGTGTTTCTCTATATGTTGGAGCGTGATGGTGTCGTTCTATATGTTGGTGCTTGATGGTGTCATGCTATATGTTGGTGCTTGATGGTGTCTCTCTACATGTTGGTGCTTGATTGGTGTCTCTCTATATGTTGGTGCTTGATGGGGTCTCTCTATATGTTGGTGCTTGATTGTGTCACTCTATATGTTGGTGCTTGATGGTGTCATTCTATATGTTGGTGCTTGATGGTGTCTCTCTATATGTTGGTGCTTGATGGTGTCTCTCTATATGTTGGTGCTTGATAGTGTCACGCTATATGTTGGTGCTTGATGGTGTCACGCTATATGTTGGTGCTTGATGGTGTCTCTCTATATGTTGGTGCTTCATGGTGTTGCGCTATATGTTGAGGCTTGATGGTGTCACGCTATATGTTGGTGCTTGATGGTGTCACGTTATATGTTGGTGCTTGATGGTGTCTCTCTATATATGTTGGTACTTGATGGTGTCATTCTATATGTTGGTGCTTGATGGTGTCTCTCTTGTATGTCGGTGCTTGATGGTGTCTCTCTATATGTTGGTGCTTGATGGTGTTGCGCTATAGGTTGAGGCTTGATGGTGTCACGCTATATGTTGGTGCTTGATGGTGTCTCTCTATATGTTGGTGCTTGATGGTGTTGCGCTATAGGTTGAGGCTTGATGATGTCACGCTATATGTTGGTGCTTGACGATGTCACACTATGTGTAGGTGCTTGATGGTGTCACGCTATATGTTGGTGCTTGATGGTGTCTCTCTATATGTTGGTGCTTGATGGTGTCATGCTATATGTAGGTGCTTGATGGTGTCACGCTATATGTTAGTGTTTGCTGGTGTCTCTCTATATGTTGGTGCTTGATGGTGTCTCTCTTGTATGTCGGTGCTTGATGGTGTCTCTCTATATGTTTGTGATTGCTGGTGTCTCTCTATATGTTGGTGCTTGATGGTGTCTCTCTATATGTTGGTACTTGATGGTGTCACGCTATATGTTGGTGCTTGATGGTGTCACACTATAGGTTGGTGCTTGATGGTGTCACGCTAAATGTTGGTGCTTGATGGTGTCTCTCTATATGTTGGTGCTTGATGGCGTCACGCTATATGTTGGTGCTTGATGGTGTCACGCTATATGTTGGTGCTTGATGGTGTCTCTCTATATGTTGGTGCTTGATGGTGTCACGCTATATGTTGGTGATTGCTGGTGTCTCTCTATATGTTGGTGCTTGATGGTGTCTCTCTTTATGTTGGTGCATGATGGTGTCACGCTATATGTTGGTGCTTGATGGTGTCTCTCTATATGTTGGTGCTTGATGGTGTCTCTCTTGTATGTCTGTGCTTGATGGTGTCTCTCTATATGTTGGTGCTTGATGGTGTCTCTCTATATGTTGGTGCTTGATGGTGTTGCGCTATAGGTTGAGGCTTGATGGTGTCACGATATATGTTGGTGCTTGACGGTGTCACGCTATGTGTTGGTGCTTGATGTTGTCACGCTATATGTTGGTGATTGATGGTGTCTCTCTATATGTTGGTGCTTGATGGTGTCTCTCTATATGTTGGTGCTTGATGGTGTCACGCTATATGTTGGTGCTTGATTGTGTCTCTCTATATGTTGGTGCTTGATGGTGTCTCTCTATATGTTGGTGCTTGATGGTGTCACGCTATATGTTGGTGCGTGATGGTGTCTCTCTATATGTTGGTGCGTGATGGTGTTTCTCTATATGTTTGTGCTTGATGGTGTCTCTCTATATGTTGGTGCTTGATGGTGTCACGCTATATGTAGGTGCTTGATTGTGTCTCTCTATATGTTGGTGCTTGATGGTGTCTTTCTATATGTTGGTGCTTGATGGTGTCACGCTATATGTTGGTGCTTGATGGTGTCTCTCTATATGTTGGTGCTTGATGGTGTTCCGCTATATGTTAGTGCTTGATTGTGTCTCTCTATATGTTGGTGCTTGATGGTGTCACGCTATATGTTGGTGATTGATGGTGTCTATCTATATGTAGGTGCTTGATGGTGTCTCCATATGTTGGTGCCTGATGGTGTCTCTCTATATGTTGGTGCTTGACGGTGTCACGCTATATGTTGGTGCTTGATGGTGTCGCGCTATATGTTGGTGCCTGATGGTGTCTCTGTACATCTTGCTGCTTGATGGTGTCTCTCTATATGTTGGTGCTTGATGGTGTCTCTCTATATGTTGGTGCTTGATGGTGTCACGCTATATGTTGGTGCTTGATGTTGTCTCTGTACATCTTGCTGCTTGATGGTGTCACGCTATATGTAGGTGCTTGATTGTGTCTCTCTATATGTTGATGCTTGATGGTGTCTCTCTATATGTTGGTGCTTGATGGTGTCACGCTATATGTAGGTGCTTGATGGTGTCTCTCTATATGTTGGTGCTTGATGGTGTCTCTCTATATGTTGGTGCTTGATGGTGTCTCTCTATATGTTGGTGCTTGATGGTGTCACGCTATATGTAGGTGCTTGATTGTGTCTCTCTATATGTTGATGCTTGATGGTGTCTCTCTATATGTTGGTGTGTATGTAATGTGTTGTGAGTGAACAGAATGTATGAGTGTGCTTGCGTGTAACACACGGCACGGGATGGACGCACTGATAACGACCTCCGCCCAGCTACAGACATCCACACGACATTCAATATCTTCAAGCAAAGGTTTTTGGCAGCGTCATGTACATGCGTTCTAATGTCGATGTTTTCACGAACAGCGTCATGAGGCGGGTATGTTATGGCGAAGCAATGGCTTTTCGAGGACAACAGTTACAATGTCGGAACTAAATATAAAAATCTAACGCTAAGGCAGACGTAGCCCAAGTGGGTTATACGCCGGACATGTGAGTCTAACTGCTGCTTCACGTGGCTACGTATCCTTTCAAATAAACCAACAATAGGACTAAATAATGGTACATGAATCATAAAAATATCATGGAATAGGTCCTAACTGAATTCATGTTTTGGCTTTGTAATGAGTATATACAGTCATAAGAAACATATATCTCACCTTTGATAAAATAATGCTGCTTCCAAGGAAGGACACCATGAGAGAAAAATAATTATCTTTGAAACAGGAACTAAATAATCGCACTTCAGTCATGAGAAGGTCAAAGACCTGTATAACATAAACTGGCTCTCGAATTCAAGTGGATATTACACTGGGAAGATGTGTTCACATGCATTATTGTTACAGTCAATCTGTGAAATGACTGAAACATGAGGATGATCGGTGGAGATGCTGACGTGCTATAACTCCCAGTCATCAAGTATACTAGTAACTACCAAGCAGAGTCACTAAACATCACTCAGGAGAGACACTAAATATAACTCTGGATAGGATAGTCTCTAAACATCATTCAGGTGAGTGTCTAAACATCACTCGGGAGAGTCTCTAAACATCACCCAGAATAGTCTCCAAACATCACCCAGGATAGACTCTAAACAACACTCAGGATAGTCTCTAAGAAACACTCAGGAAAGTCACTAAACATCACTAAGGAAAGTCACTACACTCTACTAAGGAGAGTCACTAAACATAAGGAAAGTATCTAAACACCACTAAGGAGAGTCACTAAACATAAGGAAAGTCTCTAAACACCACTAAGGAGAGTCACTAAACATCACCAAGGAAAGTCACTACACTCTACTAAGGAGAGTCACTAAACATAAGGAAAGTATCTAAACACCACTAAGGAGAGTCACTAAACATAAGGAAAGTCACTAAACATAAGGAAAGTCTCTAAACACCACTAAGGAGAGTCACTAAACATCACTAAGGAAAGTCACTACACTCTACTAAGGAGAGTCACTAAACATAAGGAAAGTATCTAAACACCACTAAGGAGAGTCACTAAACATAAGGAAAGTCTCTAAACACCACTAAGGAGAGTCACTAAACATCACCAAGGAAAGTCACTACACTCTACTAAGGAGAGTCACTAAACATAAGGAAAGTATCTAAACACCACTAAGGAGAGTCACTAAACATAAGGAAAGTCACTAAACATAAGGAAAGTCTCTAAACACCACTAAGGAGAGTCACTAAACATCACTAAGGAAAGTCACTACACTCTACTAAGGAGAGTCACTAAACATAAGGAAAGTATCTAAACACCACTAAGGAGAGTCACTAAACATAAGGAAAGTCTCTAAACACCACTTAGGAGAGTCACTAAACATCACCAAGGAAAGTCACTACACTCTACTAAGGAGAGTCACTAAACATAAGGAAAGTATCTAAACACCACTAAGGAGAGTCACTAAACATCACTAAGGAAAGTTACTACACTCTACTAAGGAGAGTCACTAAACATAAGGAAAGTATCTAAACACCACTAAGGAGAGTCACTAAACATAAGGAAAGTCTCTAAACACCACTAAGGAGAGTCACTAAACATCACCAAGGAAAGTCACTACACTCTACTAAGGAGAGTCACTAAACATAAGGAAAGTATCTAAACACCACTAAGGAGAGTCACTAAACATAAGGAAAGTATCTAAACATAAGGAAAGTATCTAAACACCACTAAGGAGAGTCACTAAACATAAGGAAAGTCTCTAAACACCACTAAGGAGAGTCACTAAACATCACCAAGGAAAGTCTCTAAACATCACCAAGGAAAGTCTCTAAACATCACCAAGGAAAGTCTCTAAACATCAGTAATGAGAGTCACAAACTTAATCCAGTAAGAAATCCAAGTAGATTATGTCAATGGCTTCTACTATACTAATGAATCTGTTGTACGCGCCTGCATGCTTATCTCTACTCACCAGAATCTTTGATAACCGAGGACATTTTATTAAATTGCCAGTCTTTCTATCAAACTATCATCTCATGTTTCAGTCAATTTGTAAAATGAATTATTTTAGTCAATCTGTAAAGTGACTGAGTGAATTGTTCATTTTACAAACTCACTGACTTTAGACATTGCTTGTGACATATATACCGTCATATAGTGTAATATATCTACCGTTATATAGTGTAACATACATACCGTTATATAGTGTAACGTATATATCGATATATAGTGTAACATATATACCGCTATAAAGTGTAACATATATACCGTTAGCGCTGTGTACGTTTGTAAAGGCTTCACAGGCAGCGCAACATAGAGCAATCGTGTTCTGCACATCAGCATCACACAAAGACACGCAACCACAAATTGTAGCAGATATAAGCAGGAAAACAGTCATCACCCGCAAAATATTCCCTGCGGAAAAATAAAACCATAAAATATATCGTAAAAGAGAAAAAAATATAAAACAATTAAATGATTGCATAAACGCTTACCGTTGCGATGCTGTATCACAGCATCCCGCCCTGCCTACATGACATGCATAGCATGTGAGTATACACGGGAGTCAGCCGTGCCATGGGACGACCCATGCACCCACAAGGGAGTAACCGTGCCATGGGACGACCCATGCACCCACAAGGGAGTCAGCCGTGCCATGGGACGACCCATGCACCCACAAGGGAGTTCAGTCACTCTTGTAATATCAACCTGGTTTCCTTGATTGTCCCACACACTGAACACAATTGGAGGCAAAGCTGGTCGAGATATTAACACGACACAAAATAAACTGGTGTAGTCCAGATTCAATGAATGACCAATCAGCAACACTGCTCAGAGTAAAGCGGCGTGACAACTTTTAGTTACATTACAAAGGGAAGTGTTTGTCAAATGACCACATATGTAATATCATTGTATGTGTAAATGATAGTACTGACGCATCACTTCCACGCTGCCCCGTCACGGCTCCACTATGAAGTGCATTCCAGAGATGTACCCTTCTGTGACGCTGTTATAAAAGGAACTATTCGAGTTGTGGGAAATCTTCCACGTCACGTCCCCGTCTGCATCGTGCACCTCTGAAAAGCCGTTCATGATGCCCCAGTACCTGCTGGGTCCCTTGATGGTGACACTGACGCTGTAGTTGGTGTCAGGGTGGAGGAGGATAGACGCAGGCAGCATGACCTTGAACTGATCGTCTCCGGTGGAGATCTCGCGGTCGCAGCAGTGGTGCAGGATCACTTTCTGCTCCTTGTCCTCTATGGAGATGAGTACGGAGAGTGTTCCGCTTCCGGATCTGGTTGGCGCGAACAACAGAAATGTCAGCAGCTTGACGGTTTTGCTGCATGACACCGTGATGGCATCCGTCACTGGGTTGGCTCCCGTCCACCTGCCGCGAGATCCGAATCTTTCGATAGAGCGAATAGGCTTCAATGAGTTCCTTTTCTTTGTGCAGAATGGTTCGACAGGGAGTTCCGTCAAGGTAAAATGTTCCAATATTTTGACTTTTTCACTGTCTGTTAACACTCCCGCACCTCTAGCCTTCTCGACAAATAGTTTCTGGCTCATTAACGGGAATCTTACAAGATACAATGACTGACCTAATACACATCGCTTTTCGGCGGGAGTTACTGCCCTTTCTTGTCGCTTACATTCGGCCTCCGCCCATTGGAGGGCAGCACCGAAGATGAGGTCCTCTTCCGCCTTGAGGTCATCGTTAGCCAGGATCCTGTCCAGACACTCGTGACTCAGTTCCAGAAAGCTCTCGGATTGGAGAACCTGCTTTGCCTCTCGCTTGATGACGTCCATAGCCTTCTCCTGAAGTCCATCCTCGTCAAACAGACACGCCTGCTGCAGGATTGTGCAAGCGTTGTCAGCAGTGAGAGACATCTCGCAGAACTGGAGGCACCGCTGCTCCAGACTCCTGACATTGTACTTCTTGGAGGAGTACAACAAACCAATGACGTTGTCTGGTGTGATGGTGACGTCATTCGTGTACAAGAACCTGGAGAAAAATATGTATATAAAGAATGACGGAGTGGACTGTTTCCTGTGGTATGATGTACAGGTGTATAAGTATAAGTCAAATACAGCACACGCCAGATGACCTACGAACACGCCATGTTTAGGGAATGAATAAACTATTTTTAGCAACCACGACAGCCAGATAATACAGTCTGAAGAATTGATACTCATGTAAAATAAACTTTGTGTGAATATAAAATTAAGATATCGTTAAGGCTTCCAAGTAGAACGTTTTATATGTCATTATTTGACTAGATACAATTGAAGTGTAAAATGTAACTGCTCCATGTCTCGGTCAGTTCCAGTGTGAAGCTAGCCCGGGGACCACTGTATGAACAAAATGTAGCAATGGTACACACAAGGCGAGTGAGTGGGTTACCTGTCTAGTCACTGGAGCTGTAACTATTCCTATCTGCTAAGACATCTTCAACAAGTCAAATGCAATTCAATACACATGTTTTAAAGGAAACCATATGCGTATTTTGCCATGAATGTTGAACAAGAGATGGACAACGCGCTCCAATGTTCCATCCTGATAAGTCTGTTGCATTACCTGATGAGACTCCTGAATATAGCGGGGTCAATGTCTGGGATCTCCACCTCCTTCTTCTCGGGCATCGGACCACACAACATCCGGTTGAATACACAGCTGCGACTCACTAAGATATATTTATGTGCTTTGACGGTCTCGCGTTCCTCGCCAACCCGGAAGCTGAGGTCAGTGAGGGACTCGCTCTCCAACATGTGAAGATTGGTTTCCGAGAAGTCTTTGCCCGACTGCCAGTCGTCTACGTATCCCGACTTGTGACGACGTCGTGTTTTGTGCGATGCTTGTGTAGACTTGGACGGCGACGGTGTTGACATGGTTCAGCTGTCATCGGCAGCCACTCTAGAAGAAGAACGAATAACACCATACATTACGCATACACAACGCCATTTGAACGGTCAAACACGTCATACACAACATCATATATACACATAAAGAGACAAACATTCTTTCCATATCCAATAGAAATAACATGTTATGCAACGTCATAAACGACGTCATACGCAACGTCATAAACAACACCATATACAACGTCACATAAACATATATACGTCATACACAACGTCATACGCAACGCTATATTCACAGCCATACACGGTATGCACGGCCACACACGTCATACACAACGTCATGTACAAGATCATAAACAACGCTACACACAACACGGCATGCCACGTCATAAACAACGCCTTTATACAACGTCACATGAACTCATTTATTGTATACTGCACTGAGATATTTTTATGGCAGTGAACATGACACTTGATATGCCGTTGCAGTGAACATAACACTTGATATTTCACTGCTGTGAACGTAACACTTGATATTTCACTCCCGTGAACATAACACTTGTCACAGACAACATCATAACCGTTCCATATGTCATAGACAACATCATCCCCCTTCCATACGACAAAGACAACATCATACCCCTTCCATACGTCATAGACAACATCATACCCCTTCCATACGTCATAGGCAACATCATACCCGTTCTATACGTCATAGACAACATCATACCCCTTCCATACGTCATAGGCAACTTCATACCCGTTCTATACGTCATAGACAACATCATACCCCTTCCATACGTCATAGACAACATCATACCCCTCCCATACGTCATAGACAACATCACACCCCTTCCATATGTCAAAGACAACATCATCCCCCTTCCATACGTCATAGACAACATCATACCCCTGCCATACGTCAGACAACATCATACCCCTTCCATACGTCATAGGCAACATCATACCCGTTCTATACGTCATAGACAACATCATTCCCCTTCCATACGTCATAGACAACATCATTCCCCTTCCATACGTCACAGACAACATCATACCCGTTCCATACGTCATAGGCAACATCATACCCCTTCCATACGTCACAGAAAACATCATACCCGTTCTATACGTCATAGACAACATCATACCCCTGCCATACGTCAGACAACATCATACCCCTTCCATACGTCACAGACAACATCATACCCCTTCCATACGTCATAGGCAACATCATACCCCTTCCATGCGTCACAGAAAACATCATACCCTTTCTATACGTCATAGACAACATCATACCCGTTCCATACGTCACAGACAACATCATACCCTTTCCATACGTCATAGGCAACATCATACCCGTTCCATACATCATAGGCAACATCATACCCGTTCTATACGTCATAGACAACATCATACCCCTTCCATACGTCATATACAACATCATACCCGTTCCATATGTCAAAGACAACATCATACCCCTTCCATACGTCACAGACAACATCTTACCCCTTCCATACGTCACAGACAACATCATACCCCTTCCATTCGTCATAGACAACATCATACCCCTCCCATACGTCATAGACAACATCATACCCCTTCCATATGTCACAGACAACATCATACCCCTTCCATACGTCATAGACAACATCATACCCCTTCCATATGTCACAGACAACATCATACCCCTTCCATACGTCATAGACAACATCATACCCCTTCCATACGTCAGAGACAACATCATACCCCTTCCATACGTCATAGACAACATCATACCCGTTCCATATGTCAAAGACAACATCATACCCCTTCCATACGTCACAGACAACATCATACCCCTTCCATACGTCATAGACAACATCATACCCCTTCTATACGTCAAAGACAACACCACACCCCTTCCATACGTCATAGGCAACATGATACCCGTTCTATACGTCATAGACAACATCATACCCGTTCTATTCGTCATAGACAGCATGATATCCGTTCTATGCGTCACAGACATCAGGCCTGGATTGTAGTTGAGACCGAACGTGCAATAGAGGAAATATTGAAACCTTTTACAGTTCCTGTGGGTGATCGATCGGCAGCCATTTTTTTATGAATCGATATGTAGACTCTCGATGTCTTGAAACACACGTTCTTTTGTGTGAAAAGGCTGAATATTTTTAAAAGGGGTTTCCGTAGCAATAAGGAAACCTCTTTTTAACAAATCAGAATCAAGCATTCTTGAGTGTGATGGTGGAATTAATGTTCGACAATTCGTGGCGGTATTACGCACTACTGATAAAAAACCGTCAACTTTGAAATTTCCAATCTTTCCCACATCGCCCAAAAGCTACTGTCCTCCTTCACTACCGGTTGTAATGTGTTCCCAATTCGTTCATTACTAATAAGAAACTGTTACTAGAAAGACATATCTCTTACTTTTTTGGAATTTTTACAATTTTGAAATTTCCAACGTTTTTTATATACCATTCCGCACTCTTGGTACAGTAGTGTCTGTCTTTCCATGTGGAGGTAAGGGAAAGTATCACCGATACGTCTTTACTTCAGCTTAATAAATGACTCATGCCAGCTCCCATTCACCTGTACAATTCATTCCACAATGTTAGTGGTACCTATAAATTTGATTTACTGGTGTCTTATTTTAACAGTTTATTAAACAGTTGACTGTGTGCCAAATGACACAATCAAGTGATCCCTAACATCCCTGTGTTGACTGCTATTTAATGAGTGAGTGAGTATGGTTTTACACCACTTGTGCATTATTCCGGCAAAATCACAACGGGGGACACCAGAAATGGTCCTACCCCGACTGCTATGGAACCTCACTTGAGCATGTTTATAGTATGCACTGAAATCGAAGAGAAACGTTGGAAATAGTTTAGTCTCGGTCAAATGACACGTAGTAACCCCGCGTACATCTGCATGTTCTTGAGTTAAAATTATTCAGAAGGCCGTCATTCATCTGGAAGCCTCCCCTCGTGTCCTGTAGGCGTGTGGTGAGCAGATTGCTTACTTATGTAATTATTCGAACACTGTATGAATTGAAAGCCATTATTCAGGCACAATATCATACAGTGCCTTTGGGATGTGCAAAAGGTGAAATACAAGCGAAAGCAAAGGTTGTATGAATCTTCTTAAACTGCCACCGTTACCAGGATTCAACCAGCAACCAGTGTGTGTGTGTGTGTGTGTGTGTGTGTGTGTGTGTGTGTGTGTGTGTGTGTGTGTGTGTGTGTGTGTGTGTGTGTGTGTGTGTGTGTGTGTGTGTGTGTGTGTGTGTGTGTGTGTGTGTGTGTGTGTGTGTGTGTGTGTGCGTGTGTGTGTGTGTGTGTGTGTGTGCGTGTGTGTGCGACCTATCGGTGTGTCAGTAGACCAGGAGATCTGTCTATGTGTGTCAGTATAGGACCAGAGAGAAATGTCTCTGTGTGTCATTATAGATCAAGGGGAGACATGTCTGTGTGTGTCAGTACAGGACCATGGAGGCATATCAGTGGACAAGTGTCGGACCAGGGAGACATGTCTGTGTGTGTAAGTATAGACCCAGGGAGACATGTCTGTTTGTGTTAGTGTGGAACAGGGACACATGGTTGTGTGTGTAAGTGTAGGAGCAGGAAGACATGTCTGTGTGTGTTAGTGTAGGAGCAGCAAGACATGTCTGTGTGTGTTAGTGTAGGAGCAGGATGACATGTCTGTGTGTGTTAGTGTAGGACCAGGAAGACATGTCTGTGTGTGTAAGTGTAGGAGCAGTAAGACATGTCCGTGTGTGTTAGTGTGGAACAGGGAGACATCTCTGTGTGTGTAAGTGTAGGAGAAGGAAGACATGTCCGTGTGTGTTAGTGTAGGAGCAGTAAGACATGTCTGTGTGTGTAAGTGTTGGAGCAGTAAGACATGTCCGTGTGTATCAGTGATGGAGCACTAAGACATGTCCGTGTGTATCAGTGATGGAGCAGGGAGACATGTCCGTGTGTGTAAGTGTAGGAGCAGGAAGACACGTCTGTGTGTGTTAGTGTAGGACCAGGGAGACATGTCTTTGTCTGTGTTGGTGTAGGAGCAGTAAAACATGTCTGTGTGTGTTAGTGTGGGAGCAGTAAGACATGTCCGTGTGTGTAAGTGTAGGAGCAGTAAGACATGTCCGTGTGTGTTAGTGTGGGAGCAGTAAGACATGTCCGTGTGTGTAAGTGTAGGAGCAGTAAGACATGTCTGTGTGTGTTAGTGTGGGAGCAGTAAGACATGTCCGTGTGTGTTAGTGTGGGAGCAGTAAGACATATCCGTGTGTGTAAGTGTAGGAGCAGTAAGACATGTTCGTGTGTGTTAGTGTAGGAGCAGAAACACATGTCTGTGTGTGTTAGTGTGGGAACAGTAAGACATGTCCGTGTGTGTAAGTGTGGGAGCAGGAAGACATGTTTGTGTGGGTTAGTGTAGAAGCAGTAAGACATGTCTGTGTGTGTTAGTGTGGGAGCAGTAAGACATGTACGTGTGTGTAAGTGTGGGAGCAGGAAGACATGTTTGTGTGTGTTAGTGTAGGAGCAGTAAGACATGTCTGTGTGTGTTAGTGTAGGAGCAGTAAGACATGTTCGTGTGTGTAAGTGTAGCAGCAGGAAGACATGTCTGTGTGTGTAAGTATAGACCCAGGGAGACATGTCTGTTTGTGTTAGTGTGGAACAGGGACACATGGTTGTGTGTGTAAGTGTAGGACCAGGAAGACATGTCTGTGTGTGTTAGTGTAGGAGCAGTAAGACATGTCTTTGTGTGTTAGTGTGGAACAGGGAGACATGTCTGTGTGTGTAAGTGTAGGAGAAGGAAGACATGTCCGTGTGTGTTAGTGTAGGAGCAGTAAGACATGTCTGTGTGTGTAAGTGTTGGAGCAGTAAGACATGTCCGTGTGTATCAGTGATGGAGCACTAAGACATGTCCGTGTGAATCAGTGATTGAGCAGGGAGACATGTCTGTGTGTGTAAGTGTAGGAGCAGGAAGACAGGTCTGTGTGTGTAAGTGTAGGAGCAGGAAGACAGGTCTGTGTGTGTAAGTGTAGGACCAGGGAGACATGTCTCTGTCTGTGTTGGTGTAGGAGCAGTAAAACATGTCCGTGTGTGTTAGTGTGGGAGCAGTAAGACATGTCCGTGTGTGTAAGTGTAGGAGCAGTAAGACATGTCCGTGTGTGTTAGTGTGGGAGCAGTAAGACATGTCCGTGTGTGTAAGTGTAGGAGCAGGAAGACATGTCCGTGTGTGTTAGTGTGGGAGCAGTAAGACATGTCCGTGTGTGTTAGTGTGGGAACAGTAAGACATATCCGTGTGTGTAAGTGTAGGAGCAGTAAGACATGTTCGTGTGTGTTAGTGTAGGAGCAGCAAGACATGTCTGTGTGTGTTACTGTGGGAGCAGTAAGACATGTCCGTGTGTGTTAGTGTCGGAGCAGTAAGACATGTCTGTGTGTGTTAGTGTAGGAGCAGGAAGACATGTCCATGTTTGAAAGTGTAGGAGCAGTAAGACATGTCTGTGTGTGTGAGTGTAGGAGCGGTAAGACATGTCCGTGTGTGTTAGTGTAGGAGCAGTAAGACATGTCCGTGTGTCAGTGTAGGAACAGGAAGACATGTCTGTGTGTGTTAGTGTAGGAGCAGGAAGACATGTCTGTGTGTGTTAGTGTAGGAGCAGTAAGACATGTCTGTGTGTGTAAGTGTAAGAGCAGGAAGACATGTCTGTGTGTGTTAGTGTAGGAGCAGTAAGACATGTCCGTGTGTGTTAGTGTGGGAGCAGGAAGACATGTCCGTGTGTGTTAGTGTAGGAGCAGTAAGACATGTCCGTGTGTGTTAGTGTGGGAGCAGGAAGACATGTCTGTGTGTGTTAGTGTAGGACCGGGGAGACATGTTTGTGTGTGTCAGTGTGGGAGCAGGAAGACATGTCTGTGTGTGTTCGTGTAGGACCAGGGAGACATGTCTGTGTGTGTTAGTGTGGAACAGGGAGACATGTTTGTGTGTGTCAGTGTTGGAGCAGGAAGACATGTCCGTGTGTGTTAGTGTAGGATAAGGAAGACATGTCTGTGTGTGTTCGTGTAGGACCAGGGAGACTTGTCCGTGTGTGTTAGTGTGGAACAGGGAGACATGTCTGTGTGTGTAAGTGTAGGAGCAGGGAGACAGGTCTGTGTGTGTTCGTGTAGGACCAGGGAGACATGTCCGTGTGTGTAAGTGTAGGACCAGGGAGACATGTCTTTGTGTGTAAGTGTAGGAGCAGAGAGACAGGTCTGTGTGTGTTCGTGTAGGAGCACTAAGACATGTCTGTGTGTGTTCGTGTAGGACCAGGGACACATGTCTGTGTGTGTAAGTGTAGGACCAGGGAGGCATGTCTGTGTGTGTTAGTGTGGAACAGGGACACATTTCTGTCTGTGTTAGTGTAGGAGCAGGGAGACATGTCTGTGTGTGTTCGTGTAGAGCCAAGGAGACATGTCTGTGTGTGTTAGTGTGGAACAGGGAGACATGTCCGTGTGTGTAAGTGTAGGAGCAGGAAGACATGTCTGTGTGTGTTCGTGTAGGACCAGGGAGACTTATCCGTGTGTGTTAGTGTGGAACAGGGAGACATGTCTGTGTGTGTAAGTGTAGGAGCAGGGAGACAGGTCTGTGTGTGTTCGTGTAGGACCAGGGAGACATGTCCGTGTTTGTAAGTGTAGGACCAGGGAGACATGTCTTTGTGTGTAAGTGTAGGAGCAGGGAGACAGGTCTGTGTGTGTTCGTGTAGGAGCAGGAAGACATGTCTGTGTGTGTTCGTGTAGGACCAGGGACACATGTCTGTGTGTGTAAGTGTAGGACCAGGGAGGCATGTCTGTGTGTGTTAGTGTGGAACAGGGACACATTTCTGTCTGTGTTAGTGTAGGAGCGGGGAGACATGTCTGTGTGTGTTCGTGTAGAGCCAAGGAGACATGTCTGTGTGTGTTAGTGTGGAACAGGGACAAATTTCTGTCTGTGTAAGTGTAGGAGGAGAGAGACATGTCTGTGTGTGTTCGTGTAGAGCCAAGGAGACATGTCTGTGTAAGTGTTGAACAGGGACACATGTTTGTGTGTGTAAGTGTGGAACAGGGACACATGTTTGTGTGTTTCAGTGATGAAGCAGTAAGACATGTCTGTGTGTGTTAGTGTGGAACAGGGACACATGTTTGTGTGTGTAAGTGTAGAGCCAAGGAGACATGTCCGTGTGTGTTAGTGTGGAACAGGGACACATTTCTGTGTGTGTTAGTGTAGGAGCAGGGAGACATGTCTGTGTGTGTTAGTGTGGAACAGGGACACATTTCTGTCTGTGTAAGTGTAGGGGGAGGGAGACATGTCTGTGTGTGTTCGTGTAGAGCCAAGGAGAAATGTCTGTGTAAGTGTTGAACAGGGACACATGTTTGTGTGTGTAAGTGTGGAACAGGGACACATGTTTGTGTGTGTCAGTGATGAAGCAGGAAGACATGTCTCTGTGTGTTTGTGTAGACCCAGGGAGACATGTCCGTGTGTGTTAGTGTAGGAGCAGTAAGACATGTCTGTGTGTGTCAGTGATGAAGCAGTAAGACATGTCCGTGTGTGTCAGTGATGAAGCAGTAAGACATGTCCGTGTGTGTTAGTGTAGGAGCAGTAAGACATGTCTGTGTGTGTCAGTGATGAAGCAGTAAGACATGTCCGTGTGTGTTAGTGTAGGAGCAGTAAGACATGTCCGTGTGTGTTAGTGTAGGAGCAGTAAGACATGTCTGTGTGTGTCAGTGATGAAGCAGTAAGACATGTCCGTGTGTGTTAGTGTGGAACAGGGACACATTTCTGTGTGTGTTAGTGTAGGAGCAGGGAGACATGTCTGTGTGTGTTAGTGTGGAACAGGGACACATTTCTGTCTGTGTAAGTGTAGGGGGAGGGAGACATGTCTGTGTGTGTTCGTGTAGAGCCAAGGAGAAATGTCTGTGTAAGTGTTGAACAGGGACACATGTTTGTGTGTGTAAGTGTGGAACAGGGACACATGTTTGTGTGTGTCAGTGATGAAGCAGGAAGACATGTCTCTGTGTGTTTGTGTAGACCCAGGGAGACATGTCCGTGTGTGTTAGTGTAGGAGCAGTAAGACATGTCTGTGTGTGTCAGTGATGAAGCAGTAAGACATGTCCGTGTGTGTCAGTGATGAAGCAGTAAGACATGTCCGTGTGTGTTAGTGTAGGAGCAGTAAGACATGTCTGTGTGTGTCAGTGATGAAGCAGTAAGACATGTCCGTGTGTGTTAGTGTAGGAGCAGTAAGACATGTCCGTGTGTGTTAGTGTAGGAGCAGTAAGACATGTCTGTGTGTGTCAGTGATGAAGCAGTAAGACATGTCCGTGTGTGTTAGTGTAGGAGCAGTAAGACATGTCTGTGTGTGTTAGTGTAGGAGCAGTAAGACATGTCTGTGTGTGTTAGTGTAGGAGCAGTAAGACATGTCCGTGTGTGTTAGTGTAGGAGCAGTAAGACATGTCCGTGTGTGTTAGTGTAGGAGCAATAAGACATGTCTGTGTGTGTCAGTGATGAAGCAGTAAGACATGTCCGTGTGTGTTAGTGTAGGAGCAGTAAGACATGTCTGTGTGTGTTAGTGTAGGAGCAGTAAGACATGTCCGTGTGTGTTAGTGTAGGAGCAGTAAGACATGTCTGTGTGTGTTAGTGTAGGAGCAGTAAGACATGTCCGTGTGTGTTAGTGTAGGAGCAGTAAGACATGTCTGTGTGTGTCAGTGATGAAGCAGTAAGACATGTCCGTGTGTGTTAGTGTAGGAGCAGTAAGACATGTCTGTGTGTGTTAGTGTAGGAGCAGGGAGACATGTCCGTGTGTGTTAGTGTAGGAGCAGTAAGACATGTCTGTGTGTGTTAGTGTAGGAGCAGTAAGACATGTCCGTGTGTGTTAGTGTAGGAGCAGTAAGACATGTCTGTGTGTGTTAGTGTAGGAGCAGGGAGACATGTCCGTGTGTGTTAGTGTAGGAGCAGTAAGACATGTCTGTGTGTGTCAGTGATGAAGCAGTAAGACATGTCCGTGTGTGTTAGTGTAGGAGCAGTAAGACATGTCCGTGTGTGTTAGTGTAGGAGCAGTAAGACATTTCCGTGTGTGTTAGTGTAGGAGCAGTAAGACATGTCTGTGTGTGTCAGTGATGAAGCAGTAAGACATGTCCGTGTGTGTTAGTGTAGGAGCAGGGAGACATGTCCGTGTGTGTTAGTGTAGGAGCAGTAAGACATGTCCGTGTGTGTTAGTGTAGGAGCAGTAAGACATGTCTGTGTGTGTCAGTGATGAAGCAGTAAGACATGTCCGTGTGTGTTAGTGTAGGAGCAGTAAGACATGTCTGTGTGTGTTAGTGTAGGAGCAGGGAGACATGTCCGTGTGTGTTAGTGTAGGAGCAGTAAGACATGTCTGTGTGTGTTAGTGTAGGAGCAGTAAGACATGTCCGTGTGTGTTAGTGTAGGAGCAGTAAGACATGTCTGTGTGTGTTAGTGTAGGAGCAGGGAGACATGTCCGTGTGTGTTAGTGTAGGAGCAGTAAGACATGTCTGTGTGTGTCAGTGATGAAGCAGTAAGACATGTCCGTGTGTGTTAGTGTAGGAGCAGTAAGACATGTCCGTGTGTGTTAGTGTAGGAGCAGTAAGACATGTCTGTGTGTGTCAGTGATGAAGCAGTAAGACATGTCCGTGTGTGTTAGTGTAGGAGCAGTAAGACATGTCTGTGTGTGTTAGTGTAGGAGCAGGGAGACATGTCTGTGTGTGTCAGTGTGGGAGCAGTAAGACATGTCCGTGTGTGTGAGTGTAGGAGCAGGGAGACATGTCCGTGTGTGTTAGTGTAGGAGCAGTAAGACATGTCCGTGTGTGTTAGTGTAGGAGCAGGGAGACATGTCCGTGTGTGTTAGTGTAGGACCAGGAAGACATGTCTGTGTGTGTCAGTGATGAAGCAGTAAGACATGTCCGTGTGTGTTAGTGTGGAACAGGGACACATGTCTGTGTGTGTTAGTGTAGGAACAGTAAGACATGTCTGTGTGTGTTAGTGTAGGACCGGGGAGACATGTTTGTGTGTGTCAGTGTGGGAGCAGGAAGACATGTCTGTGTGTGTTCGTGTAGGACCAGGGAGACATGTCTGTGTGTGTTAGTGTGGAACAGGGAGACATGTTTGTGTGTGTCAGTGTTGGAGCAGGAAGACATGTCCGTGTGTGTTAGTGTAGGATAAGGAAGACATGTCTGTGTGTGTTCGTGTAGGACCAGGGAGACTTGTCCGTGTGTGTTAGTGTGGAACAGGGAGACATGTCTGTGTGTGTAAGTGTAGGAGCAGGGAGACAGGTCTGTGTGTGTTCGTGTAGGACCAGGGAGACATGTCCGTGTGTGTAAGTGTAGGACCAGGGAGACATGTCTTTGTGTGTAAGTGTAGGAGCAGAGAGACAGGTCTGTGTGTGTTCGTGTAGGAGCACTAAGACATGTCTGTGTGTGTTCGTGTAGGACCAGGGACACATGTCTGTGTGTGTAAGTGTAGGACCAGGGAGGCATGTCTGTGTGTGTTAGTGTGGAACAGGGACACATTTCTGTCTGTGTTAGTGTAGGAGCAGGGAGACATGTCTGTGTGTGTTCGTGTAGAGCCAAGGAGACATGTCTGTGTGTGTTAGTGTGGAACAGGGAGACATGTCCGTGTGTGTAAGTGTAGGAGCAGGAAGACATGTCTGTGTGTGTTCGTGTAGGACCAGGGAGACTTATCCGTGTGTGTTAGTGTGGAACAGGGAGACATGTCTGTGTGTGTAAGTGTAGGAGCAGGGAGACAGGTCTGTGTGTGTTCGTGTAGGAGCAGGGAGACATGTCCGTGTTTGTAAGTGTAGGACCAGGGAGACATGTCTTTGTGTGTAAGTGTAGGAGCAGGGAGACAGGTCTGTGTGTGTTCGTGTAGGAGCAGGAAGACATGTCTGTGTGTGTTCGTGTAGGACCAGGGACACATGTCTGTGTGTGTAAGTGTAGGACCAGGGAGGCATGTCTGTGTGTGTTAGTGTGGAACAGGGACACATTTCTGTCTGTGTTAGTGTAGGAGCGGGGAGACATGTCTGTGTGTGTTCGTGTAGAGCCAAGGAGACATGTCTGTGTGTGTTAGTGTGGAACAGGGACAAATTTCTGTCTGTGTAAGTGTAGGAGGAGAGAGACATGTCTGTGTGTGTTCGTGTAGAGCCAAGGAGACATGTCTGTGTAAGTGTTGAACAGGGACACATGTTTGTGTGTGTAAGTGTGGAACAGGGACACATGTTTGTGTGTTTCAGTGATGAAGCAGTAAGACATGTCTGTGTGTGTTAGTGTGGAACAGGGACACATGTTTGTGTGTGTAAGTGTAGAGCCAAGGAGACATGTCCGTGTGTGTTAGTGTGGAACAGGGACACATTTCTGTGTGTGTTAGTGTAGGAGCAGGGAGACATGTCTGTGTGTGTTAGTGTGGAACAGGGACACATTTCTGTCTGTGTAAGTGTAGGGGGAGGGAGACATGTCTGTGTGTGTTCGTGTAGAGCCAAGGAGAAATGTCTGTGTAAGTGTTGAACAGGGACACATGTTTGTGTGTGTAAGTGTGGAACAGGGACACATGTTTGTGTGTGTCAGTGATGAAGCAGGAAGACATGTCTCTGTGTGTTTGTGTAGACCCAGGGAGACATGTCCGTGTGTGTTAGTGTAGGAGCAGTAAGACATGTCTGTGTGTGTCAGTGATGAAGCAGTAAGACATGTCCGTGTGTGTCAGTGATGAAGCAGTAAGACATGTCCGTGTGTGTTAGTGTAGGAGCAGTAAGACATGTCTGTGTGTGTCAGTGATGAAGCAGTAAGACATGTCCGTGTGTGTTAGTGTAGGAGCAGTAAGACATGTCCGTGTGTGTTAGTGTAGGAGCAGTAAGACATGTCTGTGTGTGTCAGTGATGAAGCAGTAAGACATGTCCGTGTGTGTTAGTGTAGGAGCAGTAAGACATGTCTGTGTGTGTTAGTGTAGGAGCAGTAAGACATGTCTGTGTGTGTTAGTGTAGGAGCAGTAAGACATGTCCGTGTGTGTTAGTGTAGGAGCAGTAAGACATGTCCGTGTGTGTTAGTGTAGGAGCAATAAGACATGTCTGTGTGTGTCAGTGATGAAGCAGTAAGACATGTCCGTGTGTGTTAGTGTAGGAGAAGTAAGACATGTCTGTGTGTGTTAGTGTAGGAGCAGTAAGACATGTCCGTGTGTGTTAGTGTAGGAGCAGTAAGACATGTCTGTGTGTGTTAGTGTAGGAGCAGTAAGACATGTCCGTGTGTGTTAGTGTAGGAGCAGTAAGACATGTCTGTGTGTGTCAGTGATGAAGCAGTAAGACATGTCCGTGTGTGTTAGTGTAGGAGCAGTAAGACATGTCTGTGTGTGTTAGTGTAGGAGCAGGGAGACATGTCCGTGTGTGTTAGTGTAGGAGCAGTAAGACATGTCTGTGTGTGTTAGTGTAGGAGCAGTAAGACATGTCCGTGTGTGTTAGTGTAGGAGCAGTAAGACATGTCTGTGTGTGTTAGTGTAGGAGCAGGGAGACATGTCCGTGTGTGTTAGTGTAGGAGCAGTAAGACATGTCTGTGTGTGTCAGTGATGAAGCAGTAAGACATGTCCGTGTGTGTTAGTGTAGGAGCAGTAAGACATGTCCGTGTGTGTTAGTGTAGGAGCAGTAAGACATTTCCGTGTGTGTTAGTGTAGGAGCAGTAAGACATGTCTGTGTGTGTCAGTGATGAAGCAGTAAGACATGTCCGTGTGTGTTAGTGTAGGAGCAGGGAGACATGTCCGTGTGTGTTAGTGTAGGAGCAGTAAGACATGTCCGTGTGTGTTAGTGTAGGAGCAGTAAGACATGTCTGTGTGTGTCAGTGATGAAGCAGTAAGACATGTCCGTGTGTGTTAGTGTAGGAGCAGTAAGACATGTCTGTGTGTGTTAGTGTAGGAGCAGGGAGACATGTCCGTGTGTGTTAGTGTAGGAGCAGTAAGACATGTCTGTGTGTGTTAGTGTAGGAGCAGTAAGACATGTCCGTGTGTGTTAGTGTAGGAGCAGTAAGACATGTCTGTGTGTGTTAGTGTAGGAGCAGGGAGACATGTCCGTGTGTGTTAGTGTAGGAGCAGTAAGACATGTCTGTGTGTGTCAGTGATGAAGCAGTAAGACATGTCCGTGTGTGTTAGTGTAGGAGCAGTAAGACATGTCCGTGTGTGTTAGTGTAGGAGCAGTAAGACATGTCTGTGTGTGTCAGTGATGAAGCAGTAAGACATGTCCGTGTGTGTTAGTGTAGGAGCAGTAAGACATGTCTGTGTGTGTTAGTGTAGGAGCAGGGAGACATGTCTGTGTGTGTCAGTGTGGGAGCAGTAAGACATGTCCGTGTGTGTGAGTGTAGGAGCAGGGAGACATGTCCGTGTGTGTTAGTGTAGGAGCAGTAAGACATGTCCGTGTGTGTTAGTGTAGGAGCAGGGAGACATGTCCGTGTGTGTTAGTGTAGGACCAGGAAGACATGTCTGTGTGTGTCAGTGATGAAGCAGTAAGACATGTCCGTGTGTGTTAGTGTGGAACAGGGACACATGTCTGTGTGTGTTAGTGTAGGAACAGTAAGACATGTCTGTGTGTGTTAGTGTAGGAGCAGTAAGACATGTCCGTGTGTGTTAGTGTAGGAGCAGTAAGACATGTCCGTGTGTGTTAGTGTAGGAGCAGTAAGACATGTCTGTGTGTGTCAGTGTGGAACAGGGACACATGTCTGTGTGTGTTAGTGTAGGAGCAGTAAGACATGTCTGTGTGTGTCAGTGATGAAGCAGTAAGACATGTCCGTGTGTGTTAGTGTAGGAGCAGGGAGACATGTCCGTGTGTGTTAGTGTGGAACAGGGACACATGTCTGTGTGTGTTAGTGTAGGAGCAGTAAGACATGTCTGTGTGTGTCAGTGATGAAGCAGTAAGACATGTCCGTGTGTGTTAGTGTAGGAGCAGTAAGACATGTCCGTGTGTGTTAGTGTGGAACAGGGACACATGTCCGTGTGTGTTAGTGTAGGAGCAGTAAGACATGTCTGTGTGTGTCAGTGATGAAGCAGTAAGACATGTCCGTGTGTGTTAGTGTAGGAGCAGTAAGACATGTCTGTGTGTGTTAGTGTAGGAGCAGTAAGACATGTCCGTGTGTGTTAGTGTAGGAGCAGTAAGACATGTCCGTGTGTGTTAGTGTAGGAGCAGTAAGACATGTCTGTGTGTGTCAGTGATGAAGCAGTAAGACATGTCCGTGTGTGTTAGTGTAGGAGCAGTAAGACATGTCTGTGTGTGTTAGTGTAGGAGCAGGGAGACATGTCTGTGTGTGTCAGTGTGGGAGCAGTAAGACATGTCCGTGTGTGTTAGTGTAGGAGCAGGGAGACATGTCCGTGTGTGTTAGTGTAGGAGCAGTAAGACATGTCCGTGTGTGTTAGTGTAGGAGCAGGGAGACATGTCCGTGTGTGTTAGTGTAGGACCAGGAAGACATGTCTGTGTGTGTCAGTGATGAAGCAGTAAGACATGTCCGTGTGTGTTAGTGTGGAACAGGGACACATGTCTGTGTGTGTTAGTGTAGGAACAGTAAGACATGTCTGTGTGTGTTAGTGTAGGAGCAGTAAGACATGTCCGTGTGTGTTAGTGTAGGAGCAGTAAGACATGTCCGTGTGTGTTAGTGTAGGAGCAGTAAGACATGTCTGTGTGTGTCAGTGTGGAACAGGGACACATGTCTGTGTGTGTTAGTGTAGGAGCAGTAAGACATGTCTGTGTGTGTCAGTGATGAAGCAGTAAGACATGTCCGTGTGTGTTAGTGTAGGAGCAGGGAGACATGTCCGTGTGTGTTAGTGTGGAACAGGGACACATGTCTGTGTGTGTTAGTGTAGGAGCAGTAAGACATGTCTGTGTGTGTCAGTGATGAAGCAGTAAGACATGTCCGTGTGTGTTAGTGTAGGAGCAGTAAGACATGTCCGTGTGTGTTAGTGTGGAACAGGGACACATGTCTGTGTGTGTTAGTGTAGGAGCAGTAAGACATGTCTGTGTGTGTCAGTGATGAAGCAGTAAGACATGTCCGTGTGTGTTAGTGTAGGAGCAGTAAGACATGTCTGTGTGTGTTAGTGTAGGAGCAGTAAGACATGTCCGTGTGTGTTAGTGTAGGAGCAGTAAGACATGTCTGTGTGTGTCAGTGATGAAGCAGTAAGACATGTCCGTGTGTGTTAGTGTAGGAGCAGTAAGACATGTCTGTGTGTGTTAGTGTAGGAGCAGTAAGACATGTCCGTGTGTGTTAGTGTAGGAGCAGTAAGACATGTCCGTGTGTGTTAGTGTAGGAGCAGTAAGACATGTCTGTGTGTGTCAGTGATGAAGCAGTAAGACATGTCCGTGTGTGTTAGTGTGGAACAGGGACACATGTCTGTGTGTGTTAGTGTAGGAGCAGTAAGACATGTCTGTGTGTGTCAGTGATGAAGCAGTAAGACATGTCCGTGTGTGTTAGTGTGGAACAGGGACACATGTCTGTGTGTGTTAGTGTAGGAGCAGTAAGACATGTCTGTGTGTGTTAGTGTAGGAGCAGTAAGACATGTCCGTGTGTGTTAGTGTAGGAGCAGTAAGACATGTCCGTGTGTGTTAGTGTAGGAGCAGTAAGACATGTCTGTGTGTGTCAGTGATGAAGCAGTAAGACATGTCCGTGTGTGTTAGTGTAGGAGCAGTAAGACATGTCTGTGTGTGTCAGTGATGAAGCAGTAAGACATGTCCGTGTGTGTTAGTGTAGGAGCAGGGAGACATGTCCGTGTGTGTTAGTGTGGAACAGGGACACATGTCTATGTGTGTTAGTGTAGGAGCAGTAAGACATGTCTGTGTGTGTCAGTGATGAAGCAGTAAGACATGTCCGTGTGTGTTAGTGTAGGAGCAGGGAGACATGTCCGTGTGTGTTAGTGTGGAACAGGGACACATGTCTGTGTGTGTTAGTGTAGGAGCAGTAAGACATGTCCGTGTGTGTCAGTGATGAAGCAGTAAGACATGTCCGTGTGTGTTAGTGTGGAACAGGGACACATGTCTGTGTGTGTTAGTGTAGGAGCAGTAAGACATGTCTGTGTGTGTCAGTGATGAAGCAGTAAGACATGTCCGTGTGTGTTAGTGTGGAACAGGGACACATGTCTGTGTGTGTTAGTGTAGGAGCAGTAAGACATGTCTGTGTGTGTTAGTGTAGGAGCAGTAAGACATGTCCGTGTGTGTTAGTGTAGGAGCAGTAAGACATGTCCGTGTGTGTTAGTGTAGGAGCAGTAAGACATGTCTGTGTGTGTCAGTGATGAAGCAGTAAGACATGTCCGTGTGTGTTAGTGTAGGAGCAGTAAGACATGTCCGTGTGTGTTAGTGTAGGAGCAGTAAGACATGTCTGTGTGTGTCAGTGATGAAGCAGTAAGACATGTCCGTGTGTGTTAGTGTGGGAGCAGGAAGACATGTCCGTGTGTGTTAGTGTAGGAGCAGTAAGACATGTCCGTCTGTGTTGGTGTAGGACCAGGGAGACATGTCCGTGTGTGTTAGTGTAGGAGCAGTAAGACATGTCTGTGTGTGTCAGTGATGAAGCAGTAAGACATGTCCGTGTGTGTTAGTGTGGAACAGGGACACATGTCTGTGTGTGTTAGTGTAGGAGCAGTAAGACATGTCTGTGTGTGTTAGTGTAGGAGCAGTAAGACATGTCCGTGTGTGTTAGTGTAGGAGCAGTAAGACATGTCCGTGTGTGTTAGTGTAGGAGCAGTAAGACATGTCTGTGTGTGTCAGTGATGAAGCAGTAAGACATGTCCGTGTGTGTTAGTGTAGGAACAGTAAGACATGTCTGTGTGTGTCAGTGATGAAGCAGTAAGACATGTCCGTGTGTGTTAGTGTGGGAGCAGGAAGACATGTCCGTGTGTGTTAGTGTAGGAGCAGTAAGACATGTCCGTGTGTGTTAGTGTAGGAGCAGTAAGACATGTCCGTGTGTGTCAGTGTGGGAGCAGGAAGACATGTCCGTGTGTGTTAGTGTAGGAGCAGTAAGACATGTCCGTGTGTGTTAGTGTAGGAGCAGTAAGACATGTCCGTGTGTGTCAGTGTGGGAGCAGGGAGACATGTCCGTGTGTGTTAGTGTAGGAGCAGTAAGACATGTCCGTGTGTGTTAGTGTGGGAGCAGGAAGACATGTCCGTGTGTGTTAGTGTAGGAGCAGTAAGACATGTCCGTCTGTGTTGGTGTAGGACCAGGGAGACATGTCATGGTGTGTTAGTGTAGGAGCAGTAAGACATGTCCGTGTGTGTTAGTGTGGGAGCAGGAAGACATGTCCGTGTGTGTTAGTGTAGGAGCAGTAAGACATGTCTGTGTGTGTTAGTGTAGGAGCAGTAAGACATGTCCGTCTGTGTTGGTGTAGGAGCAGTAAGACATGTCCGTGTGTGTTAGTGTAGGAGTAGTAAGACATGTCCGTGTGTGTTAGTGTAGGAGCAGTAAGACATGTCTGTGTGTGTTAGTGTAGGAGCAGGAAGACATGTCTGTGTGTGTTAGTGTAGGAGCAGTAAGACATGTCTGTGTGTGTTAGTGTAGGAGCAGGAAGACATGTCTGTGTGTGTTAGTGTGGGAGCAGTAAGACATGTCCGTGTGTGTTAGTGTAGGAGCAGTAAGACATGTCTGTGTGTGTTAGTGTAGGAGCAGGAAGACATGTTTGTGTGTGTCAGTGTGGGAGCAGCAAGACATGTCTGTGTGTGTCAGTGATGAAGCAGTAAGACATGTCCGTGTGTGTTAGTGTAGGAGCAGTAAGACATGTCCGTGTGTGTTAGTGTAGGAGCAGTAAGACATGTCCGTGTGTGTTAGTGTAGGAGCAGTAAGACATGTTTGTGTGTGTCAGTGATGGAGCAGGAAGACATGTCTGTGTGTGTTAGTGTAGGAGCAGGAAGACATGTCTGTGTTGGCAAGTGTGGGACCAGGAATACATGTCTGTGTGGGTAAGTGTGGGACAGGGAGAAATGTCTGTATGTGTTTGTGTAGGACCAGGGAGACATGTATGTGTTTGTGTAGGACCAGGGAGACATGTATGTGTTTGTGTAGGACCAGGAAGACATGTCTGTGTGATAGTGTAAGATCTGGGAGACATATCTGTGTTTCAGTGTAAGACCAGGGAGAAATGCTTGTTTGTCTTAGTGTGTGGCCTGGGATACATGTCTGTGTGTGTTTAAGTGCAGCGTATCATGGTCGGTTCTCCGAGCACGACCTGTATGTGCGCCCTGCACGGAATCTGCTGTCTAGTGTGACACACGCACGGTATGACTCACCCCGCGGCCACGTCCGCGTCTCATCTGCTGCTAGGTATCCTCAGTCGTCAACGTAATCGATTATTGTAGAAAGGGTTGAATGCAAATATATGCACATTGTAAAGAAATACAACAGCGTAGGAAAAATATAATTTTTGAACGCCTTATTCTGTTTCCATATGTTTTCAGCACATTGTATATACAAAGTATCGTTTTGCCATTAGAATGATATCTAATTAGTTATTACTTAGGGGGAAAAGACATTCCGTAAAAACTGAAGCATGCATGATTTGAGACTTTGGTATTTGGTACATGCTGAGAGCATTCCGCATGCAAAGGTGCGAAAACCCGTAAACTGATCAAAATAATGAATGCTTGCAATACGCTACCAACGGCACCTGTTGAGATGGTGCGTGTGGTGTGTGTATAGTTCCCCTCGTATGTCATTATAAGACATTGCACTGTGGTGTAATACGAATATCAAGCACGTCCCTCGTGACTTGACACTGAAGACGAACCTTGGCGAATCCATGTGTGCATCCTTTCAATCAATCTATATGGAGCACAAGAATACGACACAGGTAGCAACAAATATATAAGAGAAGACGACATGGATGGTGTTGTGACAATGTGATTGTAATCATCCTGAAACTGTAATATGACTCACATCACTGCTCCGTGTGGCGGCTGGTACTATATAGTCACTGGTAACACGGCCGTCAAACAGGAGACCGCCATGCGGCAAGATATCGATGATACAACAGCTAGTTCATTACAATATACAATGAATCATGGTGGTAGAACGTTGAATGACGACACAACTACAGTACGTCTTACCTAGGTGTTGACGGTGTCTGGGGGAGCTAGTGGTATAGAGGGGCGAGTGAATTCCAACAGATCTGTAAATGGACTTAGATCGATAACCAGACTACCAGGAAGCCACCGGATTGGCAAACAACAATAACTAGGCCTGTGCTACAAGTGGGGATCTAACCCTCAGCCTGAGCACGCCAGCCATAGTTGTCTGATTCCTACACATTCTGTAATTACAGGGGATGATGAAAGCCAAGAAATACCTTTCAGACCAGTAATTATATCTGGCCGGCATCGTGCTCCTATCTCGTGTCCTGGAAGTCAGCACTGGGCATGTCACATGATGGTCACGTGGTCCAAATCTGCAACCAATCATATCGATTTTTCAGCAGTGCGCCCCAGGTTCCGCTAGGTCCGTGGTTGAAAGCTGACATTGGGTTTACTGCGAATGGGATGTGCATGATGGAAGATGCGTAAGTGCTTTATCACTCCGAGGTTCCCAAGTGTCGCTGTAGCCTCAGTAGAATTATCAATAATATAAAACAATACTAGAATATACATATTTGGTGACGGATTGAAAGTACTGACTACCCTGCAACATTGCTAGCGGTTCTGATTAGATTAGATTTTAAAGACTTTGTATACTTTCAATGTACATCTTGTAAAAAAACGAAATATGGAGTATGTTTTTTTGTACATGATATTTAATATGCATAAAATCGATTGGGATTGAGCTATTTCAGTTTTTAATAAGCCATCTTCTACTTTCTTATGTTCAATGCATGTCATGATGTTTGAAACTCTATATAGATATTGTAATGTGAGTTGTGTTTCTGTCCATTTCGTGTTGGCGGATAATTCGGATTCCAATCAAATACTAATGCCAAACTAAATATTCTAATTAGCTCCCCACACATCAAACTGACGTGATGGCAAATAATAACAGTTGATACACTTTCAAGTGCAGCGTTAAACTAAACCAACTTAAAAGGCTGCAGTAAGCTACTTATGAACACAGGAACACACTCTGCCTCAAGGCGATCGTAGTGCTAAGATGATCGAAACTTCCATTCTTCAACATAGGCTTACGACAGTCGTAGCGCTGCGATCGCTTTGTGGAACGGGGCCCTGGACCCAAAGTCTTACTGTGCGGAATTGGCCTGTTGGACTTAGTGCTAACGCGGACACAAGTGACCCAGCACGTGACGTCACAGACCACTGTGCAGAACGGCGTCGCATTGGAATGTTGAGGTTTGTATTTTCATTTAGTTTTGAAATATTAAATCTGCCAGAGGAAAACATGCCGACAACACGCCTTGGAAGGGAGACAACCCGTAATCAGGCATTTCCCAACAGTGCAATATCCATAACACAAGACTGAACAACAAACTAACGTAATTGAGATAATCGATATCTGTGTTATCTTAAGTGTACGTGTCACGTTCATAGTGACACATTCAGGGTGTGATGATGAGAGTGGGACAGACAGGCTTCAGTGATAAGGGAGATACTGCATCACGTGACGTGGATACGGAGGGGGCGGCACACTGACACCATCACATCAAACAGCTGCACCTGATCGGTGGACATTGACGCGAGTTGGTGGAAGGTACCACACTTGGATTCTGGACAACCTGTGGCCTGAACAATCCCTAGTAGACGCCACCCAAAGCAGGGAGGAGTCCTGTGTCTAGACGGACTTTACGCTGACGTTACACGTACACCATGGAAACTTTGTATGTGAAGATTATATCAATAGGTGTCATATTCCTCGTCACCTTCCTCGGTGCAGTCCTGCCCTACGTCTTGCTTCGCAAGCTCTTACAGAAGAAAACGTTTGCAAGCGACAACATACTTTTACTGCAGAGTTTCGCCGGGGGAATATTCCTAGCCACTTGTCTTGTGCATCTCCTTCCCGGGGCACGTGGAGCCATGACACGTGCCTTCCCGGACGTGACGTACCCTGTGACCGAGGCGTGTGTTGGAATCGGGTTCCTGGTTATGTACGTGACGGAGAACCTTCTGAAAATGTGTAAAGAGTCCTCCGTGGAATCCAACACCACACTCACAGTCAATTACAGTAAGAATTCACATGCCCAGGAAATCACCAAAAGAGATTCCAGTATTCCTCAATACATTCGCTACGGATCTGTAGGGGAATCGGACGGCAGCACCGAGAGCTGTCTGACGTCACGCGATATCAACAGAGACTTGAACAACTCCAGTGACGATGTGAACGTGACGAACACGGATCCCGTAGAGGACAGCGGGGTCGCTGATATCAAGGTGACGGTGCAGGACACTACTTCCGGTCAACCACAGCCGGTCGACATGAGCGGCTTCCGGTCGTTTGTTCTGTTCATAGCATTGTCTCTACACACCGTGTTCGATGGCTTTGTGATAGGTATACAGACGAGTACTAACTTAATGTGGACATTGCTGGTGGCCATGAGCTTCCACAAAGCTCTGGTCGCGTTCAGCCTCGGTCTAAGTTTTGTTGAGTCCCACACCAAAAACCCCCGCTCAGCTTTGTTTTATCTCATCTTCTTCTCTACTGTAGCGCCCCTTGGGGCCGGCGTGGGTACCGCCCTAACGGAGAGCAGATTGAGTACTGAGGGTCAAGCATATGCCGCGGGGTTCCTCCAGTCGCTGGCTACTGGGACCTTCATGTTTGTCACGTTTTTCGAGTGTCTGCAGGCTGATCTGTCCGGAAAACGACACTTAATCAAACTGATGCTGGTCATTGTAGGATTTAGCTGTGTTGCCGGTTTGCGGTTTCTTATAAGTGACGGGTAACCGAATGGAACATTTCATGCATAATAAGTCTCGTTAATAGTCACCTTGTTGGGACACGTTCAATACGCTGTGCAGTGTTGCGTCCCTTAGGCGGGCCAGTATCCTGTTATCGTGGGTAGGAATCTAATAAACACCCGCATTATTAATTCATACATATGACTCAAAATAACATGGACTATGGACAATTAGCCAGCATAGAGCAGATTAATCTCCTTGTTTCGGTGAGTCATCCACAGGGACACTACCAGTGTGACACTGTGTGGGGTACTTTCTCGGGGATATATCACTATTTTGGCGGCCAGTGATTTTTTTTATTATACATGACCCATATATCGCTTTCTTCATTTTGGAGCAGCGTTACATGAACAGCCCGTCAATGGCCGACATCTGCATCATGTTGCAGAGCTATCACCGCCGAGACCTGGAGCTATCGCCAGTGAGAGTTGACTGATTGTGACGTTATCAGTGTGGACTGTGTCAACAACTACAGATATAGAACTCTAAATAACACTGTTTAAAACAGAAACTGATGCGTCTGTTCCACAAGGATGTAAAGAGGAACATCCCAACTCGATTCTAGTATTAGCACAGTATTCTAGTGTTCGATTCAGTTTTGTTCCAAAGTGTCACACCGAAGACCTGGGTTCGATTCCCCACATGGGTACAATGTGTGAAGCCCATTTCTGGTGTCCCCCGTCGTGATTTTGCTGAAATATTGCTAAAAGCGGCGTAAAACCATACTCACTCACGCACTCGTAAGTGAAGGCCATCGGCCCATGGTTATATTTGTTTTACAATGGACCTGATGTCCTCAGATCTAATTGTTCTGACAATAATGTACTTCGATGTGACATCGCTCGATAAATATAGATAGATAGATCAGTTGCAGACATAATGATATGATTACATTTTTGTTTGGTTGCATATTCATAATATTTCTTTGGTAAGTAATCCACCCGCAGCTTGTTACGACCAGACAAAAAGTGATATTCGTCCTTTACATACCCAGCATTTCAAACACAATATTATCTTCTGGGATATTAGCGTATCTCTTAATTTCAACGCATAGCTAATGAAAAAGAACCCATGTCAACCATTCTAAAAGTATTGACGTTCACACAGCTAAGGTACAGCTCCGTACCAAACGATACCTTGAATACAGGACAAGATAAAGATTCACTATCCTTTTCCAGAATACCAATCCTGTTCATGACTAAATATTCAGACACGACATAAATTCTGAAAAAAACGCTTGAGGATGACAATCCACTGGCTTTCCCAAAGAGAACCAATACCCCATCTGAACAGTAACGATTTACATTTTGATTACTTTCTGTCTGAAGCATCATAATAATGTCTCTGGATGGCAATAAATCGGACATTCTCAATAACTTTCTATTGTTACGCAAACATTCCCAAGTGGAAACGCAAGTGTGAAGCCAGACATGGGTCTCGCTCTCATAAAGGTACAGCTAGCCTTTTAGAAACTGTCACAACACAAAACTGGACCGTTACTTTACCGCCATACGCTACGGAAGGGAACCGCTACCACAGCTCCGTGGATTCACTAATGTCACTGACTTACGTATGGAACTACCCCCGGAGTGTACACAGGACGACAGGGCAGACTTGAGCCTGTAAACGAGGTAAGAGATGTGTACTCAGATGTGAAGAATAAGATCACGCAAAACCAGACCTCCATTACCTACTATTTTGATGACAAATGCGCGTTCTCTTATAAGGCGTCAACGTCACGAACTGGAAGCCTGTGTGAAGTTCATGTCTGAATTCCGAGAAAGCTGCCTACTTTGTTTCAATGAAACTTGGTTAAACGCCGCCATAGAGAACTCTAGCCTCGAAATTGATGGTTTCGGAACGCCATTCACTACTGATGCAGACGTCAACATAACAGGAAAACCTATCGGAGGTGGTGTTTGTTTACACAAGGTGGTGTAAGCATTTATAGCGAGGGACATGGTGTGTACCGAAGAGGTGGAGCTACTCTCTGTTTCAGTGTTGTGTTGTGCCTCCTGACGTTAACAACAACAGGGCTGCTGACGTCATTTATAAACATTCATAACATGGGGATTAACTTGGTGACCATGCTGTTAATGAACCAAAATGTATTCTTGGGGATTGTAATGACTGCAGTCTCAAGAACACATTGCCTGCTTACAGTCAGTATGTAACAAGACCGGCACGGAAAGGTAGGACGACTGACCTGTTATGGCAATGTCAAGGACGCTGTTATGGCAATGTCAAGGACGCTTTCAAATCTTAGGCTAAAGCTCCGCCGGAAACATCTGATCCAAATACAGTCTATTTAGCGCCTTCCTACACGCAAAAGTTAAAATCCGCCAAACCAACATTAAGATCGGTGAAATCTCTGACACTACATTCTCTTTATCAATGAAAGGGTGCCTTGCTTGGGACGTATTCGTGAATTGGAGCACAGACCTTGTGGAACTGATTGATGTTGTCACTCATTACATAACTTTAGAGTTGACTGTTTTGTGCCTTCAAACTGTCAAGATCTTTCTGAACAATAAGACGTGGATAACAAAAGTACTAAATGAAAAGGAAAGGGCTGTTTGTGCTGGGGACAAGTTGAAGGTTGCAACTGTTCAGAAAGAAATATCATGTGCCACGGAAAAATGTAAACAATACACGTCAAAAAAAGAAAGACCGTTTCCTGATTGTGATCCTCGACGGGCTTGGAAGGGCGTTAAGACAGTGATTGACACAGATAAGAAACGAGCAGAAATAAGTGTTGCATATAACTTGTAACTTGAACTTTGCCAACAGTTGAATGTGTTCAACGCTCGCGTTGACACTACAGTCTGCAAAGCTAAAGGTCCTGACAATATATGTGGGCTGGTGTTAAAAGAATGGCGTGAAATATATATATATATATTTATATGTAAATATTTTGAAACTTCCAAATGAATTCATTTGTACGAATGTTGATTGCTGACTTCTCCCCTGCTTTTACTACCATACAGCCTCAATTGATTATGCACAAACATAAATTGGATGTCTTGTAATTCAACAATTATTAAATGGATAGAATCTTTTCTTGTAAACAAACCACAGCCAGTGACTGTAAATGGCATCAAATCATCTGTGACCTTTACACCTACGGGTGCCCCTCAATGATGTGTGCTCTCTCCTGTTTTATTTGTTTCCTGCACAAATGACTGTATCAGTAATTTAAACACTCGTTTAACCGTGAAGTTTGCAGGTGACCCAGCGCTGGCCGGAATTATAAAGCGGTCTGAAATTGATTATCGCTACCAAATTTCAAAATGTGTCAAATACTGCAAGGGTAATTATCTTTCTCTGAATGTTAAAATGACAAAGGGATTTTAGATCTCAGAAAAAAGCAGACTGACATTCTGCCAGTGGTTAATGAATACGAAAATATTGACATGGTTGAACAATATAAGTATCTTGGTGCCATTATTGATTCGAAACTCACTTGGAATGCTGACACGGAGCATATTCATATAAAAAGTGCCAAAAGCAATTGTATTTCTTTCGGCGTCTTAGGTATTTTTAATTTGATAATGCAATATTCTCTCAGTTTTATAGAACCTGTTTTCAAAGCATTTTAGCTTTTAATTTTAACTGCTGGTATGGGAGCAAGTCTTTTCCAATAAATCTAAATTTCATAAAATTTAAAAACCCTAAGCAAACTCTCACTTACACAATTTCAACACATGGGCGATATGTATGAGCAGCAAGTTGTCAAAAACGTGCGTAATAAAATGACAGCAGTCATTTTCTTCATTCCGAATATCAGTTTCAACCTTCTGGCCGCCGACTGCGCATGCCGATGCTGAAAACAAACAGGGCCCGGAAATAAGTCATACCAGCAAATATTAGTCTTTTAAATGTTTATGTGATTGATACATTTTATCAGTTCGCTGTACACAAATCTTAGCCTGTCATTATCGCTTTTATTAAAGTTAACTCTTGCTGTGATATATAGAGAATCTCACCCGAGTGTCTTTTGATATCAAATATATCAACACGAGTTGATAAAAGTGGAAAAATTCCGAGGCTTGCCGAGGATTTTTGACACTTTTATCAACGAGTGTTGATATATTTGATATCAAAAGACACGAGGGTGAGATTTTATTTATCATCCAACATCATTCTTTCAACTTTTTCAATTTGTGGACAGTAATTAGCAGTATCTTTAGTGTAAAAAGTACTGAAAACAGCTTCAGTAGCAGAGCCATTAGTGATGTCATTTGATTGTGACGTCATGGTAGCCAGTGACGTCACAATGGTCTGCAAAGCATTGTGATGTAATTTCATTGCAGCGATATCTACAGTGTATAAAGTTTGGTTTTCAATATTGTAGTACATGTATGGAATCAAGTCACAAAAACGCAACTGCTACAGAAAAGCATCCATTCCCTGCAAAAGTTGACTTTTATGCAAGCCCCATGCATTTCACTACCAAAGAATGGGTATGAAAACAGGTGCGTTAACGGGATTCCATATGCATTGTTTAGCATCGTGCTGACAACAACCACTCAGAAAAACAGCAAAATTCCACATTCATTATTCAACATTACGAAATGCCACGCCTGTCCGAAAATGAGCGTCTGCGAGCCCATTGGTATGCTTGAAGCAGGATCGAGTCAACGTGATGTTGCAAGACAAGTTAACGTCCACAGAAACACCATTTGGTGTTTATGGCAACGTTGGCAACAGACGAATGCAGTCAGAGACCATCCTCAGAGTGGCAGGAATCGACAAGACAACTGGATTCGAACAACACTCCTACGAAATCGATTCCAGCCAGCAACAGTGACTGCAAGAAGCATCCCTGGCCTTCGACGAATATCTTCACAAACCGTACGTCGTCGACTCAGATGTGCAGGGATTTTCGCCAGAAGACCCACCAGACGTCCCATTTTGACAGGAAACCATCGTCAAGCACGTTTACAGTGGTGCAGACAGCGTCTACGCTAGACGGCCATGCACTGGGGACAAGTTCTATTCACTGACGAGTCTCGTTTTCACCTCAGCCACAACGATGGACGGATTCGAGTATCGACGTCGAGGTGAACGTTACGTCAATCATTGTATCATGGAAGATGATCGGTTCAGAGGCGGCAGCGTTATGGTATGGGGTGGGATTACAGCAAGACAGAAGACCCGTTTGATAGAGGTGGAGGGAAATCTCGATAAACAGCGTTACCGCGACGAGATCATCGGCCCAGTTGTTCTACCGTTTTTGCGTCGTCATGGCCCTGGCATTACCTTTCAACATGACAACGCCCGGCCTCATATAGCTCGACTTGTTCAGGATTCTCGTCAACAAAACAACGTGAATGTCATCCCCTGGCCGGCTCGCTCCCCTGATCTCTCACCAATCGAGCACATGTGGGATGAGATGGATCGGCGCCTTCGACGTCAACCACGTATTCCACAGACACTCCAGGAACTTCGAAACATGCTCCAGCTGATATGGACAGATATCCCACAGAACTGGTCAATTCAATGAGACGAAGATGCGTCGCTTGCATCGCAACCAGAGGTGGACACACACGCTATTGATTTGTAAATTGACATTTTGGCATGTTCATGTGTGTTATGAAATCACGGATTTTCTAAAGTCAGTATGGCAAACTAAACCATTTGAACACTTACAGGAGTCTTTTATCTGTTGCAAACCGAAATTGTTTCAGATTTGGTAAAAAACATAACTTGGCATTAAATCTTATACAATGTCACGGGACATTTTGTTGTTCAGTATACTTTAAAATTCCATTCCTTTTCGTCACTGTGATAGTGTTCGATTATCTACGTTTTTACTCGTTGTTATATTAGTAAGTGTCTTATTTTCGTATGTACATATTTCAATATCATATATTTCCTTTTTTTTGTATTTTAGTGCTAATCAATGGTTAACTGTGCAATATGAATTTGAAGTCTAAACTGATATTTTCTCTTATCTCTTATTTGACCTAGTATGTCTTAAAATTCTCGATATTTTGCTTGTTGTGCAGTTTTAGATGTATTTCTGCCTGTTTACCACAATAATTAGAGGGAGACAGTGATACACGGGATTTCGGGGGTACATTTAGAGGGTATTCGGGACTCAGCAGTGAGGTACGCGGGATTTCGGGGGTACATTTAGAGGGTATTCGGGACTCAGCAGTGAGGTACGCGGGATTTCGGGGGTACATTTAGAGGTTATTCGTTACTCAGCAGTGTGGTACGCGGGTGTTTCGGGGGTACATTTAGAGTGTATTCAGGACTCAACAGTGTGGTATGCAGGATTTCGGGGGTACATTTAGAGAGTATTCGGGACTCAACAGTGTGGTACGCTGGACTTGGGGAGGGAATATTTAGAAGGTTTTTAAGGACTCAGAGTGAGTGAGTGAGTGAGTGAGTGAGTGAGTTAAGATTAAACGTCATATCGACAGTATTTCAGCCATATCGTGACGATACGGTACGTGGGGTTTCGGGGGTATATTTAGATGGTATTTGAGACTCAGCAGTGTGTCCTTTCTCATTTTGTTCGAAAAGTGTCTCTATTCGCCCAGCAGAGCAGTGAATGGTGACGTGCCTGCCTCACAGGCCTTGAGAGTACTTTCAGCTGTGCATCTGGCGCATTATAAAGATACACATAATTTAAGGACCCCAGGGATCGTGATAACTCTCAGTTTTACTCGACTTCAGCTGCAGTGGGGGATAAAGAAAACCCTATCCGCACCAGTTTCATTTGCTGCCACTAACAATATCAACGTATAATATGCTGCCCCATAACAGCATAGTGATAAATAACATTAGTGGCGTTATAACTGTTGTAAATATATTTGTAAAAATTTGTATTAATTGTTAGTAGCAGCAAATCATTGAACTAGTCGTAAATACAATATCAAGCGATGTCGTTGTCGGCCGAAGGTTTTGCAATGTCAGAGTTATCTGCCCTATTGATTCAGGTATTCCCAAGGAGAACAATTCCAGAGTTGTCTGCCCGTGTTCATCCATATTGATTCGGGTATTCCCAAGGAGAACAATTCCAGAGTTGTCTGCCCGTGTTCATCCATATTGATTCAGGTATTCCAAAGTAGATATATGGCACCCTTTGTGTACAAACTATTCAGGTAACATTTATTTGATGGTTCAGAGTACGACAATAAAACAACAAGTTATTAATCTTTGTTTTATTTTCAGTCATGATCATATGTTAAAACAACAAAAACGAAAAAAACACATGTAAAGTATTGTATAATTATAAACATGTAAACCGATGTATATCTGATAAATCTATATATCTTAATTCTATAATCAAATGACCGTAAAACATTGTGATAAAAATACATAGTAGCCTTGCACAACTGGTCTGTGATTGCGGCAAAGATCGCTGAATTACTGAGCAGGTCAGGCTTGTTTGCAGATATCTGTACCAGTGTACATTTAGTGTGCATTCAGTGAAAATTAAGAGTACACTAAGTGCCAATTAACCTTTAAGGGGAATGTGAAATGTCTTAAAAAGTAAAACTCCCAAAACAATAAAAGGAATGTAGAAGGATCTGACGGCACATGCAGTTGAGTATGTTAATTCCCCACTCCATCCACCCAACTCTTTTGCCTCGATAAGATGCCTATATATGTAAAACCTGGTTACAAAGAAACATACCCCACATATTAATATACATATACACCTGACCCGTGATTACTGAACCCATTCCCTCATTGTTCACGCAGTCGTCCATTGAAGCTTCAACAACACCAAAACCAGAAATATTGTTGTTAACACGAATTAAGCAAAATATCTGAGGGGAGTTCTTTTCAGGGGACTTGCCAGTCAGGAATACTATATCTATATCACGGCAACCTGTAGTCAGCAATATTACAGCTGTATCAAGGAGACCTATAGGCAGCAATATTCCAGGTATATCACGGCAACCTTTTGTCAGCAATATATCATCTTTATCGAGGTAACCTGTAGTCAGCAATATTCCAGCTATATCACGACAACCTATGGTCAGCTATATTTCAGCTATATCACGGCAACCTGTAGTCAGCAATATTCCAGCTATATCACGACAACCTGTAGTCAGCAATATTCCAGCTATATCACGACAACCTATGGTCAGCTATATTTCAGCTATATCACGGCAACCTGTAGTCAGCAATATTCCAGCTATATCACGACAACCTATGGTCATCTATATTTCAGCTATATCACGGCAACCTGTAGTCAGCAATATTCCAGCTATATCACGGCAACCTATGGTCAGCAATATTCCAGCTATATCACGGCGACCTATGGCCAGCAATATTCCAGCTATATCACGGCGACCTATGGTCAGCAATATTCCAGCTATATCACGGCAACCTATGGTCAGCAATATTGCAGCTATATCACGACAACCTATGGTCAGCAATATTGCAGCTATATCACGACATCACGTCAGGGAGACCTATACACATCGGCTGTATGGCCACAACAGAAACAGACTGGAATTGGGACTTGAATGGCGATTTACTGGCCTGCCTGATGTGAACCCGACATGGCGTCAGAGAGGGACTGGCATAGCCATTGTACTGAATGTGCAACAAAACTAGACAGGCACAAGGGCTGTTTGGCGTTCAATGCATTTGCTCATGGCAAGCTGATTAGAGCTCAGTGATATCCGAAAACGGATCACAAACATGTTAGGATGAAATACTAGCAGTGATTCTTCATGGCCATGTCAATATTTCATGAAGTTTAGTGTCGGAATCATCTGCCCAGGTGCTCGTTGTAGAAACACGATACATTGACTTCCAGGTGTCTCTTCGTTTAGAATCCAGGGGTAGTAAAGCACTTCGTGTATAGCACCATGACATTCGCCATGACATTCACATGACCTGATCATGAACCACGTGATCTAGTCACATGATATGTTTGATGCGACGTATTCACGGAGGTTTCTGTCTGAAAAGTTCGAGTAATTAACTGTGTTCATCTTCAACCCAGGTGAACAAAAATGTTTACCCCACATAATTTAATGAGCAGTTCCCACATAAATGTCTCACGTCCAGGTACACGGCGGTGCTCTGAGGCCGCAACACTCGCGGCACAGCCAAATGATTTCTGATGTGTATATACACGGCGATGATATCTAACAATGGCGTCTCGGCCCCCGACCCGCAGTTCTCGGTGCGCCTGTGGAATATTTGACGCCATTATATAGGGACTGTGTCGAAAAACGCAGCCCCTTGTGTGACTGTCCAACCCATGATCCCGACTTCCGTCCGCTACTGTACTGCTAGACGTGAGACTGGAGCACTTGGCCACGTCTGTGCGCGCCATGCTCGCCCCAGCACAACGTACAACACCTAGCGCTGCCCACACGTCTCCACTGGCTTATGCATGGCCTGACACAACTGAGTATTATTTTCTCTCACAATTTAACCTCTTTGTTAAGAGTGATGTTGGCTGCCGCTCTCGCCCGGTCTTTGAAAGAGGGGTCATGCTGTGAAAACCTCCACTTCTGACCCTTATTGTTGTGGTCACACTTCTGAAGGGTCAGCCTCGGACCAGTCATCACCTCCAGACAGAGCCCAGTCTTCTCATGCTTCAACATCCCGTCCTGCAACAGGGAACACAGGCATGCAGACAGTAAAGTGAACACAGACACAACAGGGAAAACAGGCATGCAGACAGAATAGTGAACACAGACACAACAGGGAACACAGGCATGCAGACAGAATAGTGAACACAGACACAACAGGGAACACAGGCATGCAGACAGAATAGTGAACACAGACACAACAGGGAACACAGGCATGCAGACAGAATAGTGAACACAGACACAACAGTGAACACAGACACACATACACAACATGGAACACAGGCATGCAGACAGAATAGTGAACACAGACACAACAGGGAACATAGACACACAAACACAACAGTGAACATAGACACACATACACAACATGGAACACAGGCATGCAGACAGAATAGTGAACACAGACACAACAGGGAACATAGACACACATACACAACAGGGAACACAGGCATGCAGACAGAATAGTGAACACAGACACAACAGTAAACGCAGAAATACAAACACAACAGTGAACATAGACACACATACACAACGGGGAACACAGACATATGGACAACACTGTTTGGAATAAATGAATGAATGTTTTTAAAGTCGCAGTTTGACATTCCATCTTTGTCTTATGCCTGTAACTAATCCAGTCTCAACCAGGCAGACCAGTGGCATGCGCAATCATTACATGCATGGGACTGACAGACAGACAGACAGATTACACAACATGGGCCATTCCTGAGGAAGTTATGAGAGACTGTGTAAAGGATGATATACAACCTTTATACAAATACTGTTGTAACATCACCGATTACACACGTTTCTCCGTCGTAGCAGATAAAAGCATGTTCAAAAAGATTTGTTGTAGATTTTCGCTGGACATGTAAAAACACATTGCTGTTCTAACTTTGTATAATTTTGAAATAACAGCCATTTTAGTAGGACTTTACGAAAGTCATGAAGTACTAGAAGCCCGGCACTACATATATGACAGCAGCCAGTAAATATAAACGAGTCTGGGCCAGAAAACAAAATTTGTACAACGTCCCACGCCATCGGCATATCTGGCGGAAAAAAGTCACCGAGACTGACCTCCCAATCCACTCAGACCAATCCTAACCCGGAAGCCCCACAAGGAGCCACCGGCACTAGTCGTCATGACAATACCCAGAGTCGGTTATCCTTACAAGCCTATTGTGCCATATGAATGAAAAGTTCATGGATGTGCAGTAATTCTATCCTCCTAATAGGCAATTCTAGATGTGTGGACAGTCTAAGGACTCCAGTCTCTTAAAGGGACAACTTGTTCTTATTATTTACAAATCTATGATGTAAACTAATAATTATTGCCTTAGAGACTTGTGCAAGTCTACAATATAAAGGCTAAACCAACTTGTTACTCTCCGCCGCCGAGACTGGGCCGCGCACAGCAAAATACAACCTCTGCTGTTTTGACCTCAGTGAACCCTTCTGCTCAGTTTCAGATACTGGTCCTCACTTAATCCTGCACCTATTTCTACATGTATTTCTTTTCCCAGTCAGCACACTGCTGTCGACTGTTGTCGGTGTGTTGCATGGCGTCTCACCAGTATGTAGTCCCACGTCTCCCTGGGGCCCTCGATACAGTCCTGCAGGAACGGCACCACGTCCATCTCCTCCGTCAGCACGACGACACACTGCAGGGTGGTCCGCAGCTGTCGCCCGTGCGTCCACGAGAAACCCTGCAACAACGTCAACGTCAGCCACAACCCACTTGACAACTAGTTCATCCCCCCGAGACAAGGGAGTTAACGAACTCCAAAAGTCCAGTTGCCACCATTGCCGAACTAGGCTGGAATTTCTGGGCTCGATTGAAGCGCCACCAGTGACCATTACGAGTTATGTCCCTTACAAGTCCCTCCCATTGACCAATCAGATTCCACCTCTCATATCACTTGCATTTGACTCAAATAAAATGGCATCGCACAGTTAAGACGATCTGATCGAGATCTCTCAAGATCTATATTCAATTTGTTATAAAGCGGGTCTTACTTTGCGAAGTGCATCAAATCATGTAAGCACCTTGATTAAAAAACATGGAAACATCTGGAAAATATCAGTTGACGCTAAGTTGTCGGTACACATGCTTTGCAAATCCTGCAATGAACCGGATGCCGATTTTGATTGGACTATGCATAGACTCGTTAGTCCAGCCAACTCAATATTCCAGCCTAGTTCGGCAAGGGTGGAAACTGGACTTTTATAGTCAGCTAACTCCCTTGCCTCAGGAAGATGCAAATAGTTAAACCATGTCTCCATTGTCTTTGCTCTAACAAAATAAATTGTTAGTTAAACACCACTTGGCAATGACGGAAATTTTCCCCCCTATTATTTACCTTGATGATAGAACAATTTTATGTGAAACGTGTGTCGCAAGCGGGATTCGAACCCGCGAAGTCCGCAAGGAAGGCTAAGTAACTTTACATACATCAGAACAAATTGTTTACCCGTTTATGAACTGTGAACTTTTATGCAAACCTTGTATGGGTTTTATGCAGAATTATACAGAATGTCACTCTATGCATTGTAGTATTTGTATGTACTTGTTGTTTGGTAGCTTTTCTGTCAACGAAACGAACAGATAGAAGAGAAAATTATTATCTGATATTTAAAATTAGAGCGGAAATGTAATGTTATCAAGTAGCATGATGCATGTGCAATGTTATATAACTGCATGAGATACACGTATGTAATATGGGTCATATGGCCTCGGTAAACAAAAAACTGATCGACTGAATTGACTCAAAATATTGTCTATTATCTTGATTAGGGCTATGTTTGCGGATAATAATAGGCCCATCAACATGGGCAAGTAGTTGAGGTGATTGTTAAATGAGCTCGCGTTTGACGAAAATGAAAAGTATACTTGCCCGGGTCATGCATTTCATAAACGAGTCGGCAAAACGCGAGGTGCACGTGCGGAAGGCTGGGGGTACACACTGCACGCGAATCACGAATGTCGACTCACACATTTAGAAAAAAAACTTTAACTAAACAATGTTTTTTTTTAAGCATTTTAGGTGCTATAAATGTTGGACATGGTTTAAAAAGGTTCGATCACACGGACCATGGTGTCTTAATCGTTGATTAGACTTTCACAACTCTTTCAACCTGTCATGTAGCACGTCTCGTGGAAACTCGCGACACTCCCGATTTCACATAAGACGTGGCGTATAACCTCGGTGGCCCAATGTTGTTTCGTCCGCTTGAAATACTTTATTGCACTTGCGAGACGTTTGCATTTTATCACATACTGAGTAACAAGCGATGTGGTAACGTTCTTTGCGATGACAGTTATTTTCCTAATTTGAAATCAGCTAAATAAGTGCTCTCGTGTCGACAAACCTGAACAGCCAACACGCCCAACAACATTAGCTGCAAAGATACATTTGCCGGCGCGAGGAAGCACTTCGTGGCACGCATATTTGTTCCCAATTAAGGCAAAAGTTGTTGTGGAATATCTCGACTGGTCTGTGTGACAATAACAACACAAACAAGTCAGTGTCTACTCACATTGCAATCGTGCCAAGTTTAATTGATTAAGTGTTGCAATACAACGCTCCTCGTCTCAAATACACCTGTATCAACAAGCCTGAATGACACTGTATACACCAGCTATAAAAAAAACACTAATCAACAACCAAAGTGCAAAAGTACACCTGTTTCCACGCCAATGCAGCAGGCTGTCGGGATCGCTTTGTTATCAAGGGAGACTACTCTGAGTGCCCTAATGCTTCCTTTTTCACATTACGTTGCGAGACACGAACCAAGTATGGAGGGTTGTGATGTGACCGACAGTCTTACTCAACAGGAACGGATAGTCACACGTGGTTGAGTGAGCATCACTATGGCTGTATGCCTTAATGCCACCATACAACAATGACGCGACCAATCTCATTACAATCCGATTTTAAGGCTTAACAAAGATCGCGCATCTCCCGTCATCTGTCAGATGGGACAACAAGTACACTTCCGGGACACGCCCATTAATGCCTTGACTCACCTGCGCCGGGAGGCTGTGTGTACAGGGCTTGATGGTGAGCGGGTTGGGCGCTTGGAACAAGTACTCGTCATTGTCCAGGCACATCCTCAGGTCGGGGTTCTCGATCTGTACAATAAACCGATTCATTAGCGTTGCTCCAAAAGAACTCACAGATGACATATATTAAAAATAGGTTTGACACACCGTCTAGCTGTCTTCAGCGGGGTCTCCGTTTAAATCAGATTCGACTGTATCTGACGGGTCAAACAAGTAGATCAGGGTCTGGCCGGAGTTGACAGCTTCAGCTGGTATTGAGATAAGTTGCCTATCGCGTAGTTTGTGTCACACATGTATAAATCCCACAGATAATACACAAATATGATATGATATTTCTCCATACGTTTAAGCATGACCCCCATATATCAACGCCCAAGCCTGCCTCACCCACAGCGTCTACACTGACCTCACCGAACCCTATCACCAGGCCCGATCCCATGGCCCCTATCACCAGTCCCCAATCCCCGACCCCAATCCCCAGGCCCGACCCCCCGACCCCCATCACCAGGCCCGACCCCCATCACCAGGCCCGACCCCAATCACCAGTCCCGACCCCAATCACAAGTCCCGATCTCTCGACCCTCATCACCAGGCCCGACCCCCATCACCAGGTCCGACCCCCATCACCAGTCCCGATCTCGCCGACCCCCATCACCAGTCCCGATCTCGCCGACCCCCATCACCAGGCCCGAACCCCCGACCCCCATCACCAGGCCCGATCCCCCGACCCCCATCACCAGGCCCGATCCCCCGACCCCAATCACCAGTCCCGACTAGCCGACCCCCATCACCAGGCCCGAACCCCCGACCCCCATCACCAGGCCCGAACCCCCGACCCCCATCACCAGGCCCGATCCCCCGACCCCCATCACCAGGCCCGAACCCCCGACCCCCATCACCAGGCCCGATCCCCCGACCCCCATCACCAGGCCCGAACCCCCGACCCCCATCACCAGGCCCGAACCCCCGACCCTCATCACCAGGCCCGATCCCCCGACCCCCATCACCAGGCCCGATCCCCCGACCCCCATCACCAGGCCCGAACCCCCGACCCCCATCACCAGTCCCGATCTCGCCGACCCCCATCACCAGGCCCGAACCCCCGACCCCCATCACCAGGCCCGAACCCCCGACCCTCATCACCAGGCCCGATCCCCCGACCCCCATCACCAGGCCCGATCCCCCGACCCCCATCACCAGGCCCGACCCCCCGACCCCCATCACCAGTCCCGACTAGCCGACCCTCATCACCAGGCCCGAACCCCCGACCCTCATCACCAGGCCCGAAACCCCGAACCCCAGCCCCAGCCCCAGCCCCAGCCCCGATCCCCCGACCCTCATCACCAGGCCCGATCCCCCGACCCTCATCACCAGGCCCGAACCCCCGACCCCCATCACCAGGGTCGACCCCAGTCACCAGTCCCAATCTTCCGACCCCAATCATCAGTCCCGACCCCCCGACCCCAATCACCCCCAACAACTACTCACCCCTCCCCAGGCGAAAACGTCCTCCCCGTAAGCAAACAGCTCCGGCCATACGTTGTCGAGGAACCATCCAAAATCTCGACACTTGAGCCTCTGTCGTAGTTTAACGCGCTCGCTCAAATCCCCGGCGTCAAGGTTCTGTCAACAAAGCACATTCATGTATAGTTGGGGTTGCAGGAAGACTACCAAAACAACACATTTTTAGAATCTCAGCAGACAATAGTATTAACCAACATTTTTAAGAAGTTTTCTTCAAACAGTTATTTTCAGGTGTAAAGTATACCTAAGACGGGATACACTCATGCCAAATATTTCGTCGCCCATGTTCTTTTGTCAAAAATAAAAAATAAACATTGTGCGTGAGCGGCAAGAGGAATATGCAATGCATTACTACAATGCTCTGGTCTCCTAAACCATTCCTTACCTTCATGGCGGGGAAGTATTCGTACACGTATTTCTTGTAGTCGCCCATCCACACCTCCACTGCCCGCTTGTAGTTGTGCATCTCCGTCTGGTAGCGCCCTGCAGGGAAGGAGTAGGGCTGGGAGCGGGCGATGTGGCCGATCTTGGAACAGGGACTGTGAAGCAGCTGCCCCCCACAAAGCCATACCTGTGAGAGAGGGAGGGGCATGAACAGGTGTGTCTGTGTGGACAATCATGGACTCCTGGTATCAGGCTCAGATTATCTGAACGTAGACTTCCATCACCTCAGTGTGCCCCTCTATCACCTCAGTGTGCCCCTATCCTCAATACAACGTAGATAAATGCATCTTAGAAGAACCCTTACATCTTAGTACAATCCTAACATGTTAGTAGAACCCTTCCATCTTATTAGGACCCTTCCATCTTAGTAGGACCCTTAAATCTTAGTAGGACCCTTACATCCTAGTAGAACCCCTTACATCCTAGTAGAACCCCTTACATCCTAGTAGGACCCCTTATATATTGGTATGACCCTTACATCTTAGAAGAATATGTACATCTTAGTAGGACCCTTACATCTAAGTAGAATCTTTCCATCTCAGTAGGACCCTTACATCTAAGTAGGACCCTTACATCTTAGTAGGACCCTTACATCTTAGTAGGACCCTTACATCTTAGTAGAACCCCTTACATCTTAGTAGAACCTTTTACACATTTGTAGAACCCTTACATCTTAGTACATCCCTTACATCTTAGAAGGACCCTTTACATCTCAGTAGAACCCTTATAACATCTTAGTAGGATCCCTTACATCTCAGAAATGTAACATACTCTCTACTCCCAACAGATATCCCATTTCGTTCCTCAAAACAGAATCCAAAGCCGAGCCTTGACCAACTTACCCACCAGATCAGTTCTACACCGTCTAATTCACTAATCCTGCCTCACTCCCCCTCAAAGACAGTTCAGTCCGTCCAATTGCCCTATCCTGCCTCTCTCACCCTCAAAGACAGTTCAGTCCGTCCAATTGCCCTATCCTGCCTCTCTCTCACCCCAAAGACAGTTCAGTCCGTCCAATTGCCATATCCTGCCTCTCTCACCCTCAAAGACAGTTCAGTCCGTCCAACTGCCCTATCCTGCCTCTCTCACCCTCAAAGACAGTTCAGTCCGTCCAACTGCCATATCCTGCCTCTCTCACCCTCAAAGACAGTTCAGTCCGTCCAATTGCCATATCCTGCCTCTCTCACCCTCAAAGACAGTTCAGTCCGTCCAACTGCCCTATCCTGCCTCTCTCACCCTCAAAGACAGTTCAGTCCGTCCAACTGCCCTATCCTGCCTCTCTCACCCTCAAAGACAGTTCAGTCCGTCCAACTGCCCTATCCTGCCTCTCTCACCCTCAAAGACAGTTCAGTCCGTCCAACTGCCATATCCTGCCTCTCTCACCCTCAAAGACAGTTCAGTCCGTCCAATTGCCCTATTCTGCCTCTCTCACCCTCAAAGACAGTTCAATCCGTCCAACTGCCATATCCTGCCTCTCTCACCCTCATAGACAGTTCAGTCCGTCCAATTGCTGCATCCTGGCTCACTCACCCTCCATGCCAGTTCGATGTTCTCTCCGCCCCAGATTTCCATGCCGCTGTCGTATGTTCCGATCTCACGGAAGTAGTCGGCATCGACAGCAAACGCCGGCCCCACCATCACGACACCTCTGCAGCACACAAAGCGCAAATCAAGGAAGGGCATATTAAGGTAATGTGCTTGGTTAATACATATATGTCCCCCTGCGCTACAATGCATCTATCCTTCATTTTTCAGTTATTGCCATTGTTTATTTTTCCAAATGAGATCAAACTCGATCCTATTGATACTGCAGCAATGGCATGTGATCTTTGTGTGCAAAGGTGACACAGGTCGCAGACATTTACCACTTCGGTGAAACTCACAAGCAGTGCTGACAGACCATGTGGTTCAGTCATTAATCAAATCTACAACCAGCGCATCCTGGTGCGGCAAAGGTACGTAACCCTTCACAGAGAACTGCGATGTCAGAGACCACCGCCCCATCCTTCCCCAGTGTTCGCAAAGGAACAAGTTGAGCGTATATATATACTGAACCGCAAAAGAAAGGTCACCCAAGTAACATTGCATGAAAAGTTGTCATTTTAATATCTGGGTCATTTTTGTCAAAGTTTCTAAAATTTAACATTACCTTGTCCGGAAAAATGAAATTTGATGATAAAAAACAAAGCAGATGACAATCGCCCAAATGCATCACGGCAACGACCATGGTAACCCGATGCACGTGAGTTCCGTGCAAATTGAAATGCACATGCGTTCCCCCATTTCTTGCACTATAAAAGTCCACCCAGATCGGATAACATTCATTCGTTATTGAATTGCTACCACATGCCAAGATTGACAAAATTCAGCGACGCCAAGTCCTTGGATGATTGCAAGCTGGACAAACCGCCCGGCAAGTAGCCAATGCTCCAGGAACGGTACCAGACCACCAACACTACAGAGGACCGACCAAGTAGTGGAGGACCAGGGGTCACTACCCGACGTCAGGATCGTCAGATTGTGCTAAAGCATCTTCAAGATCGCTTTGTTACCGCTGCGGAAACTGCTCGACAGACCATGGGGACACACCAGCGACACATTAGTGCGGACACCGTGCGTCGACGATTGACGAGCAGACACCTCCACTGTCTCAGGCCACACCGAGGACCCATTCTAACACCACGTCATCGCCGGGACCGACTTCAGTCGGCAACACAGGGCCAACATTGGCGCCACCAGCAGTGGAAAAGAGTCCCTTTCTCAGAGGAGAGCCGTTACTGTATCTCAACAACAGATGGCAGAGAGTCTTGCGACGCCGTGGGGAACGTTACTCGGATGCTTGTTTTGTTGAGAGAGACTCGTGGGGTGGTCCGTGTACCATGGTATGGGGTGGAATTGGTCTTGTACAGAGGGTCGGCCCTGTGGTCTTCCAGAACATCGGTCCAGTGAGAGGCAATGCTGTCACAGCAGCTCGGTACATTGATCAAGTCTTGAGACCACACGCCATACCTCATTTGGCACGTTGCCGCAACCACGAGATTCGGCATGATAACGCCCGTGCCCACACTGCGAGAGCAACAAGAGACTTCCTCCAGCAGAATGGCCTGCCCTCAGTCCCGATTTTAAATCCCATTGAGCACCTGTGGTAGGAGATTCAAAGACGACTCAATGACGTCCGACCAAGGCCGACAACTGCAGCTGAACTGCGTCAGGCGTTCCTCGGAGTATGGGCTCAAGGGCCTATGGCTTTCATCAACCGCCTCATCCATTCCGTGTGTCGACGTTGCACGGCAGTCATCAATGCACATGGCGGACACACAAGATACTGACTTGTGATGCCATTTTCTCAGAGACTAGTGTTGTGTTTCACTTTAAGAACATTTGACACTTTCATTACAATCTTGATGATCAGTTTTGCCAAGTTTTATCTTTTTAATATGTCTCAAAGTATGTTTACGGTGTTTGGACAAATAAGGTTTCTCATATATCTGTCCATGGTGACGTTTCTTTTGCGGTTCAGTGTATATGTCTGCAGAACCCACGGTAGAGATTCTGTCTCTGACTTGGGCTCCTGCTGGTTCTTGCGGAAGTAGGTTTCAAAGAAGACGAGTCGCCAGTCGAAGCCGTATCTCGTCTTGTAGCCGGGCTCGAAGTCGTACTGTAGGGTATCTGCCTTGATGTAGTCGAGGTGCCCCATAGCGACCGTGGACCGATTCCTCTTGATCTCCACCAGGAGAGGCTGGAGCCTGTGGAGGAAGAAGTCATCACACCTTGGTTAGTACGAGTGCTTGTGTGTTGTATAACACCGCTATCAGCAATGTACCAGCTGTATGACGGCGGTCTGTAAATAATCGAGCCTGGACCAGACAATCCAGTGGTTTCAGCATCAGCATCGATCCAGGAAACTGGGTTACGATGACATGCATTAACCAAGTCAGCAAGCCTGACCACCCGATCCCGTTAGTCGCCTCTTACGACAAGCATAGCAAAATGGGTTGCTGAAGACCTTTTCTAACCGGGTCTTCACTGGTTCAGTAGTAAGAGTGAGTAATTTGGGTTTTAAGACAGCTTTAAATTTGTCAATAAGAAGCAGTTGGGAAACAGCACGTGCGTAGAGACACGTGTGGCTGGTTCACTTGAGCCGTGACATATATACCTCACATCTTAACATGGAAGTCATGGCTCCAACAGATCGCAGTCGGCTATATAACAGCTAAATCACGACAGCAGTGTGGAGTCAGTGTTGCGCAGTCTATAAGTGAGTGAATGTTTTAAAAGGGTTACTGAGAGTGTCGTACCAGTCGACGTTCACCTCCATGTGGCTGTCGAAGAAGGATACAACCTCCCCCGTGACGTACTTGAATCCTTCCAGCCGCGCCTTGATCAGACCGACTCTCTGGGGAAGGCGGATCAGCTTGACGCCTCGCTTCTCCAGGTGAGTCTTGATGTATTTGTCCAGTTCCTCCTTCAGTTCAGCTGCAACAGCACGTGGTAATTGATATCGAGACACATTAACCCGCAACAAGCCTCGAGGACCAATATGTTTGTTTGTTTGTTGTTTAACGCCGCATTCAGAAATATTCCAGCTATATGACGGCGGTCTGTAAATAATCGAGTTTGGACCAGGCAATCCAGTGGTTTCAGCATCAGCATCGATCCATGTAATTGGGATACGATGACATGCAACAATCAAGTCAACGAGCCTGACCATCCGATCCCGTTAGTTACGACAAGCATCGTCGCCTTGTACGACAAGCATGCTTGAACACCTCTTCTCACCCCCAACGCGTTGACGTTCGTAGCTTGAGAAACCAACACTTCCGTAACATACAGATGACATCGTCCAGGTGCGTGGAGAATAAACAAACGCCTCAGTCACAAGTGGTCAGATTGACTAAACGATAAATTATGAATTATAGTTATTCCCACAAATCCTGTAACTCGCCTCGAGACATCATCCGTCATGCATTACCCATGTCGACAAACACTCCATTATGTAGGTGCTTGTCCTTGAAGAGACTCTACTAGTCGAGGGGATTGAAGGGACATTTCAAGGCTCTGGATTATGTTTCATTCCCCGTTAAATACACAAAAGATGTAAACACCTCGCTGCGGCATTCTCGTTGTACAGAAAAAAACGCGCCCTTAATAAAATACCCTGCCAACAAATTTGTGAGTTGTCGCAAAACCCGTGAGTCAGTCAACAAGTGGCGGCATAGTACGAATTTATTTCAACGACAACTGAGTTTGCAGTACCCTGCGATCAATGAAGGCCTGTTTGAGTTTAACCATGCCCCGCCGCAAGCAACTCTGCTCGGACGTTTTTCTACTATATCTTGAAAACAACATGCATGCAAAAAACAGCTTCCTGGTTGTGTGCTTTTTGAATAGAATCTTGAAAACAATTAGTGGCATGTTGTGCAGAATAATTCATATCGATGTTCTGTATAATATTCTGCAGAGTAATATCGATGTCTTGTATAATGTTGTGCAGAGATATTCATTTTAATGTCTTGTATAATGTTGTGCAGAGTAATTCATATGGATGTCCTGTATAATGTTGTGAAGAGTAATTCACATGGATGTCATGTATAATGTTGTGCAGAGTAATTCACATGGATGTCCTGTACAATGCTGTGCAGAGTAATTCACATGGATGTCCTGTATAATGTTCTGAAGAGTAATTCACATGGATGTCCTTTATAATGTTGTGCAGAGTAATTAACATCGATGTCTTGTATAAAGGTGTGCAGAGTAATTCACATGGATGTCCTGTGTAATGTTGTGCATATTTATTCACATGGATGTCCTGTATAATGTTGTGCAGAGAAATTCACATGGATGTCCTGTATAATGTTGTGCAGAGTAATTCACATGGATGTCTTGTATAATGTTGTGCAGAGAAATTCACATGGATGTCCTGTATAATGTTGTGCAGAGTAATTCACATGGATGTCTTGTATAATGGTGTGCAGAGTAATTCACATGGATGTCCTGTATAATGTTGTGCAGAGTAATTCACATGGATGTCCTGTATAATGTTGTGCAGAGTAATTCACATGGATGTCCTGTATAATGTTGTGCAGAGTAATTCATATGGATGTCTTGTATAATGTTGTGCATATTAATTCACATTGATGTCCTGTATAATGGTGTGCAGAGTAATTCACATGGATGTCCTATATAATGGTGTGCAGAGTGATTTAAATGGATGTCTTGTATAATGTTGTGCAGAGTATTTCACATGGATGTCTTGTATAATGGTGTGCAGAGTAATTCACATGGATGTCTTGTATAAAGGTGTGCAGAGTAATTCACATGGATGTCCTGTATAATGTTGTGCAGAGAAATTCACATGGATGTCCTGTATAATGTTGTGCAGAGTAATTCACATGGATGTCTTGTATAATGTTGTGCATATTTATTCACATGGATGTCCTGTATAATGTTGTGCAGAGTAATTCATATGGATGTCTTGTATAATGGTGTGCAGAGTAATTCACATGGATGTCTTGTATAATGTTGTGCATATTAATTTACATGGATGTCCTGTATAATGTTGTGCAGAGTAATTCATATGGATGTCTTGTATAATGGTGTGCAGAGTAATTCACATGGATGTCCTGTATAATGGTGTGCATATTAATTCACATGGATATCCTGTATAATGTTGTGCAGAGTAATTCACATGGATGTCCTGTATAATGTTGTGCAGAGTAATTCACATGGATGTCCTGTATAATGTTGTGCAGAGTAATTCACATGGATGTCTTGTATAATGGTGTGCAGAGTAATTCACATGGATGTCCTGTATAATGTTGTGCAGAGTATTCACATGGATGTCCTGTATAATGTTGTGCAGAGTAATTCACATGGATGTCTTGTATAATGTTGTGCAGAGTGATTTACATGGAAGTCTTGTATAATGTTGTGCAGAGTAATTCACAAGGATGTCTTGTATAATGTTGTGCAGAGTAATTCACATGGATGTCTTGTATAATGGTGTGCAGAGTAATTCACATGGATGTCTTGTATAATGGTGTGCAGAGTAATTCACATGGATGTCCTGTGTAATGTTGTGCATATTAATTCACATGGATGTCATGTATAATGTTGTGCAGAGAAATTCACATGGATGTCCTGTATAATGTTGTGCAGAGTAATTCACATGGATGTCCTGTATAATGTTGTGCAGAGTAATTCACATGGATGTCCTGTATAATGTTGTGCAGAGTAATTCACATGGATTTCTTCTATAATGTTGTGCAGAGTAATTCACATGGATGTCCTGTGTAATGTTATGCATATTAATTCACATGGATGTCCTGTATAATGTTGTGCAGAGAAATTCACATGGATGTCCTGTATAATGTTGTGCAGAGTGATTTACATGGATGTCTTGTATAATGTTGTGCAGAGTAATTCACAAGGATGTCTTGTATAATGGTGTGCAGAGTAGTTCAAATGGATGTCTTGTATAATGTTATGGAGAGTAATTCACATGGATGTCCTGTATAATGGTGTGCAGAGTAATTCACATGGATGTCTTGCATAATGGTGTGCAGAGTAATTCACATGGATGTCTTGTATAAAGGTGTGCAGAGTAATTCACATGGATGTCCTGTATAATGTTGTGCATATTAATTCATATGGATGTCCTGTATAATGTTGTGCAGAGTAATTCACATGGATGTCCTGTATAATGTTGTGCAGAGAAATTCACATGGATGTCTTGTATAATGGTGTGCAGAGTAATTCACATGGATGTCTTGTATAATGGTGTGCAGAGTAATTCACATGGATGTCTTGTATAAAGGTGTGCAGAGTAATTCACATGGATGTCCTGTGTAATGTTGTGCATATTAATTCACATGGATGTTTTGTATAATGTTGTGCAGAGAAATTCACATGGATGTCTTGTATAATGGTGTGCAGAGTAATTCACATGGATGTCTTGTATAATGGTGTGCAGAGTAATTCACATGGATGTCTTGTCTAAAGGTGTGCAGAGTAATTCACATGGATGTCTTGTGTAATGTTGTGCATATTAATTCACATGGATGTCCTGTATAATGTTGTACAGAGTAATTCACATGGATGTCCTGTATAATGTTGTGCAGAGAAATTCACATGGATGTCTTGTATAATGGTGTGCAGAGTAATTCACATGGGTGTCTTGTATAATGGTGTGCAGAGTAATTCACATGGATGTCTTGTATAATGGTGTGCAGAGTAATTCACATGGATGTCTTGTATAAAGGTGTGCAGAGTAATTTACATGGATGTCCTGTGTAATGTTGTGCATATTAATTCACATGGATGTCTTGTATAATGTTGTGCAGAGTAATTCACATGGATGTCCTGTATAATGTTGTGCAGAGTAATTCACATGGATGTCCTGTATAATGTTGTGCAGAGTAATTCACATGGATGTCCTGTATAATGTTGTGCAGAGTAATTCACATGGATTTCTTGTATAATGGTGTGCAGAGTAATTCACATGGATGTCCTGTAAAATGTTGTGCAGAGTAATTCACATGGATGTCTTGTATAATGTTGTGCAGAGTAATTCACATGGATGTCTTGTATAATGTTATGCAGAGTAATTCACATGGAAGTCTTGTATAAAGGTGTGCAGAGTAATTCACATGGATGTCCTGTATAATGTTGTGCAGAGTAATTCACATGGATGTCCTGTATAATGTTGTGCAGAGTAGTTCATGTGGATGTCTTGTATAATGTTGTGCAGATTAATTCACATGGATGTCCTGTATAATGTTGGGCAGAGTAATTCACATGGATGTCTTGTATAATGTTGTGCAGAGTAATTCACATGGATGTCTTGTTTAATGGTGTGCAGAGTAATTCACATGGATGTCCTGTATAATGTTGTGCAGAGAAATTCACATGGATGTCCTATATAATGTTCTGCAGAGTATTTCACATGGATGTCTTGTATAATGTTGTGCAGAGTAATTCACAAGGATGTCCTGTATAATGTTGTGCAGAGTAATTCATATGGATGTCTTGTATAATGGTGTGCATATTAATTCACAAGGATGTCCTGTATAATGTTGTGCAGAGTAATTCATATGGATGTCTTGTATAATGGTGTGCAGAGTAATTCACATGGATGTCCTGTATAATGGTGTGCATATTAATTCACATGGATGTCCTGTATAATGTTGTGCAGAGTGATTTACATGGATGTCTTGTATAATGTTGGGCAGAGTAATTCACATGGATGTCTTGTATAATGTTGTGGAGAATAATTCACATGGATGTCCTGTATAATGTTGTGCAGAGTAATTCACATGGATGTCCTGTATAATGTTGTGCAGAGTAATTCACATGGATGTCCTAAATAATGTTATGCAGAGTAATTCATATGGATGTCCTGTATAATGTTATGCAGAGTAATTTACACGGATGTCCTGTATAATGTTATGCAGAGTAATTCATATGGATGTCCTGTATAATGTTATGCAGAGTAATTCATATGGATGTATTGTATAATGTTCTGCAGAGTAATTCATATGGATGTCCTGTATAATGTTGTGCAGAGTCATTCACATGGATGTCTTGTATAATGTTGTGCAGAGTAACTCATATGGATGTCCTGTATAATGTTATGCAGAGTAATTCACATGGATGTCCTGTATAATGGTGTGCAGAGTAATTCACATGGATGTCCTGTATAATGTTGCGCAGAGTAATTCACATGGATGTCTTGTATAATGTTGTGCAGAGTAATTCATATGGATGTCCTGTATAATGTTATGCAGAGTAATTCACATGGATGTCCTGTATAATGGTGTGCAGAGTAATTCACATAGTGGCGTGTATAATGTTGTGCAGAGTAATTCACATGGATGTCTTGTATAATGGTGTGCAGAGTAATTCACATGGATGTCCTGTATAATGTTGCGCAGAGTAATTCACATGGATGTCTTGTATAATGTTATGCAGAGTAATTCACATGGATGTCCTGTATAATGTTGCGCAGAGTAATTCACATGGATGTCCTGTATAATGTTGTTCAGAGTAATTCACGTGGATGACCTGTATAATGTTGTGCAGAGTTATTCCTATGGATGTCCTGTATAATGTTGTGCAGAGTAATTCACATGGATGACCTGTATAATGTTGTGCATATTAATTCACATGGATGACCTGTATAATGTTGTGCAGAGTAATTCACATGGATGACCGGTATAATTGTGTGCAGAGTAATTCACATGGATGACCTGTATAATGTTGTGCAGAGTAATTCACATGGATGACCGGTATAATTGTGTGCAGAGTAATTCACATGGATGACCGGTATAATTGTGTGCAGAGTAATTCATATGGATGTCCTGTATAATGTTGTGCAGAGTAATTCACATGGATGACCGGTATAATTGTGTTCAGAGTAATTCACATGGATGACCGGTATAATGTTGTGCAGAGTAATTCACATGGATGACCGGTATAATTGTGTGCAGAGTAATTCACATGGATGACCGGTATAATTGTGTGCAGAGTAATTCATATGGATGTCCTGTATAATGTTGTGCAGAGTAATTCACATGGATGACCGGTATAATTGTGTGCAGAGTAATTCATATGGATGTCCTGTATAATGTTGTGCAGAGTAATTCACATGGATGACCGGTATAATTGTGTGCAGAGTAATTCACATGGATGACCGGTATAATTGTGTGCAGAGTAATTCACATGGATGATCGGTATAATTGTGTGCAGAGTAATTCATATGGATGTCCTGTATAATGTTGTGCAGAGTAATTCACATGGATGACCGGTATAATGTTGTGCAGAGTAATTCACATGGATGACCTGTATAATGTTGTGCATATTAATTCACATGGATGTCCTGTATAATGTTGTGCAGAGTAATTCACATGGATGACCGGTATAATTGTGTGCAGAGTAATTCATATGGATGTCCTGTATAATGTTGTGCAGAGTAATTCATATGGATGTCCTGTATAATGTTGTGCAGAGTAATTCACATGGATGACCGGTATAATGTTGTGCAGAGTAATTCACATGGATGACCGGTATAATTGTGTGCAGAGTAATTCACATGGATGACCGGTATAATGTTATGCAGAGTAATTCATATGGATGTCCTGTATAATGTTGTGCAGAGTAATTCACATGGATGACCGGTATAATGTTGTGCAGAGTAATTCACATGGATGACCGGTATAATTGTGTGCAGAGTAATTCACATGGATGACCGGTATAATGTTGTGCAGAGTAATTCATATGGATGTCCTGTATAATGTTATGCAGAGTAATTCACATGGATGACCGGTATAATGTTGTGCAGAGTAATTCACATGGATGACCGGTATAATTGTGTGCAGAGTAATTCACATGGATGACCGGTATAATTGTGTGCAGAGTAATTCACATGGATGACCGGTATAATTGTGTGCAGAGTAATTCACATGGATGTCCTGTATAATGTTATGCAGAGTAATTCACATGGATGACCGGTATAATGTTGTGCAGAGTAATTCACATGGATGACCGGTATAATTGTGTGCAGAGTAATTCACATGGATGTCCTGTATAATGTTATGCAGAGTAATTCACATGGATGACCGGTATAATGTTGTGCAGAGTAATTCACATGGATGACCGGTATAATTGTGTGCAGAGTAATTCACATGGATGACCGGTATAATGTTGTGCAGAGTAATTCATATGGATGTCCTGTATAATGTTATGCAGAGTAATTCACATGGATGACCGGTATAATGTTGTGCAGAGTAATTCACATGGATGACCGGTATAATTGTGTGCAGAGTAATTCACATGGATGACCGGTATAATTGTGTGCAGAGTAATTCACATGGATGACCGGTATAATTGTGTGCAGAGTAATTCACATGGATGACCGGTATAATGTTGTGCAGAGTAATTCATATGGATGTCCTGTATAATGTTGTGCAGAGTAATTCACATGGATGACCGGTATAATTGTGTGCAGAGTAATTCACATGGATGACCGGTATAATGTTGTGCAGAGTAATTCACATGGATGACCGGTATAATTGTGTGCAGAGTAACTCATATGGATGTCCTGTATAATGTTGTGCAGAGTAATTCACATGGATGTCCTGTATAATGTTGTGCAGAGTAATTCACATGGATGACCGGTATAATTGTGTGCAGAGTAATTCACATGGATGACCGGTATAATTGTGTGCAGAGTAATTCACATGGATGTCCTGTATAATGTTATGCAGAGTAATTCACATGGATGACCGGTATAATGTTGTGCAGAGTAATTCACATGGATGACCGGTATAATTGTGTGCAGAGTAATTCACATGGATGTCCTGTATAATGTTATGCAGAGTAATTCACATGGATGACCGGTATAATGTTGTGCAGAGTAATTCACATGGATGACCGGTATAATTGTGTGCAGAGTAATTCACATGGATGACCGGTATAATGTTGTGCAGAGTAATTCATATGGATGTCCTGTATAATGTTATGCAGAGTAATTCACATGGATGACCGGTATAATGTTGTGCAGAGTAATTCACATGGATGACCGGTATAATTGTGTGCAGAGTAATTCACATGGATGACCGGTATAATTGTGTGCAGAGTAATTCACATGGATGACCGGTATAATGTTGTGCAGAGTAATTCATATGGATGTCCTGTATAATGTTGTGCAGAGTAATTCACATGGATGACCGGTATAATTGTGTGCAGAGTAATTCACATGGATGACCGGTATAATGTTGTGCAGAGTAATTCACATGGATGACCGGTATAATTGTGTGCAGAGTAACTCACATGGATGACCTGTATAATGTTGTGCAGAGTAATTCACATGGATGACCGGTATAATGTTGTGCAGAGTAATTCACATGGATGTCCTGTATAATGTTGTGCAGAGTAATTCACATGGATGTCCTGTATAATGTTGTGCAGAGTAATTCACATGGATGACCGGTATAATTGTGTGCAGAGTAATTCACATGGATGACCGGTATAATGTTGTGCAGAGTAATTCACATGGATGACCGGTATAATTGTGTGCAGAGTAACTCACATGGATGACCTGTATAATGTTGTGCAGAGTAATTCACATGGATGACCGGTATAATGTTGTGCAGAGTAATTCACATGGATGTCCTGTATAATGTTGTGCAGAGTAATTCACATGGATGTCCTGTATAATGTTGTGCAGAGTAATTCACATGGATGACCGGTATAATTGTGTGCAGAGTAATTCACATGGATGACCGGTATAATTGTGTGCAGAGTAATTCACATGGATGTCCTGTATAATGTTATGCAGAGTAATTCACATGGATGACCGGTATAATGTTGTGCAGAGTAATTCACATGGATGACCGGTATAATTGTGTGCAGAGTAATTCACATGGATGTCCTGTATAATGTTATGCAGAGTAATTCACATGGATGACCGGTATAATGTTGTGCAGAGTAATTCACATGGATGACCGGTATAATTGTGTGCAGAGTAATTCACATGGATGACCGGTATAATGTTGTGCAGAGTAATTCATATGGATGTCCTGTATAATGTTATGCAGAGTAATTCACATGGATGACCGGTATAATGTTGTGCAGAGTAACTCACATGGATGACCGGTATAATGTTGTGCAGAGTAATTCATATGGATGTCCTGTATAATTGTGTGCAGAGTAATTCATATGGATGTCCTGTATAATTGTGTGCAGAGTAATTCACATGGATGACCGGTATAATGTTGTGCAGAGTAATTCACATGGATGACCGGTATAATTGTGTGCAGAGTAATTCATATGGATGTCCTGTATAATTGTGTGCAGAGTAATTCACATGGATGACCGGTATAATGTTGTGCAGAGTAATTCACATGGATGACCGGTATAATGTTGTGCAGAGTAATTCACATGGATGACCGGTATAATTGTGTGCAGAGTAATTCACATGGATGACCGGTATAATTGTGTGCAGAGTAATTCACATGGATGACCGGTATAATGTTGTGCAGAGTAATTCATATGGATGTCCTGTATAATGTTGTGCAGAGTAATTCACATGGATGACCGGTATAATGTTGTGCAGAGTAATTCACATGGATGACCGGTATAATTGTGTGCAGAGTAATTCACATGGATGACCGGTATAATTGTGTGCAGAGTAATTCACATGGATGACCGGTATAATTGTGTGCATATTAATTCACATGGATGTCTTGTATAATGTTATGCAGAGTAATTCACATGGATGACCGGTATAATTGTGTGCATATTAATTCACATGGATGACCTGTATAATGTTATGCAGAGTAATTCACATGGATGACCGGTATAATTGTGTGCAGAGTAATTCACATGGATGACCGGTATAATTGTGTGCAGAGTAATTCACATGGATGACCGGTATAATGTTGTGCAGAGTAATTCACATGGATGACCGGTATAATGTTGTGCAGAGTAATTCACATGGATGACCGGTATAATTGTGTGCAGAGTAATTCACATGGATGACCGGTATAATGTTATGCAGAGTAATTCACATGGATGACCGGTATAATTGTGTGCAGAGTAATTCACATGGATGACCTGTATAATGTTGTGCAGAGTAATTCACATGGATGACCTGTATAATGTTGTGCAGAGTAATTCACATGGATGACCGGTATAATGTTATGCAGAGTAATTCACATGGATGACCGGTATAATGTTGTGCAGAGTAATTCACATGGATGACCGGTATAATGTTGTGCAGAGTAATTCACATGGATGACCGGTATAATGTTGTGCAGAGTAATTCACATGGATGACCGGTATAATGTTATGCAGAGTAATTCACATGGATGACCGGTATAATTGTGTGCAGAGTAATTCACATGGATGTCCTGTATAATGTTGTGCAGAGTAATTCACATGGATGACCGGTATAATTGTGTGCAGAGTAATTCATATCGATGTCCTCCTTAATGTTTTGCAAAATGCAAACGGTGATATATACGTCGGTCCAACATTTATCAACTGATTTATAATGATCTAACGCCTTGTACAAATAGAACAAGTAGATTTACGAGATGTCAAGTATCCCGCGTCATGTACTGTATTTGTCTAGAGTGTGGTGCCCCCTGGTGGTACGCTAGTGAACTAAAACTTACTCCTATACTATGTTCATGTCTTCCAAGACGCAAGCATTGTTGGACTGGTTAAGTCATTTGACATTCGCTGACAGTTCGACTCAATGTGGTCGCATGCTAAATGCATGACTAAATGCAGTCTAGTAAAGTATCGATGGTACTTTAATAACTATTAACCCGTTTAGACAACATACCTTTCTCCTTAACCGAATTCTACCATATCAATATCTGAGAACACAGCCGTGTATTTGTCACGAGCAACGCTCCACACTCGGCGCTATTTGTCCTAGTTTGACTAATATATGTCAACATAATGTTTTCGCAATCGAAATAGCAGGTCGCGGGAACGGGTTTATCCCGCATTTAACACTGACTGTAGATCAAGTCTTTGAAAGGCATTTATAAGTGATAGACATAAGGAAGAGAACTTATGGATGTCTACTTCTTTCTGAGCATATGCTTACTCCTGAAACGCTGTGTTCCTCATTATAAAGAAGTTGACATCCATAAATCCCCTTCCTTTTGTGTATCACTTCTAAATGCCTTTCAAAGATCTATTTATTTATTGTATTTATATTTGGTACCTTGACCTTGTCGTTATCGCCGATAAAAAGTCCGACATAAAACGAGAAGGCTTCCTCACGTTCTCTAATCTGGGGCTATTGTCAAATATCAGCAGCTACAGTCAGTGACCGATCTGCACGACACTGGTTGTGAAGGGTTCTCTCGCACGCTTATTCTACATGATACTTATTTCTGAGGTCAGGAAATTCTCGTTATGTTCAGCAAACACTTTAGCCGCGAGTCTGCCTTCTGAACAGTGGTACTAACTTGATGCAGAAATTCTGCATTAGAGTTATGCTTTTGTGTCAGGTATATAGTCTCCCTGGTTCATAACACCACCGACATCGCCCCGCTATTCCACGACTGTGTCCTGACCTTACTCCTTGCTGCCATACCGCTGCAATACTATTGTCATACCACAGTAAAAATCTGTTATATTCCTGTTATACCATTCCCGGGTGGAATAGGTCTTAAGCAACTCATGCTTGCCGTAAAAGGCGACTATGCTTGTCGTAAGAGGCGACTAACGGGATCGGTAGGTCGGGATCGGGTGGTCAGGCTCGCTGACTTGGTTGATGCATGTCATCGATCCCAATTGCATGGATCGATGCTCATGATATCAATCATTGGATTGTCTGGTCCAGTCTCGATTATTTACAGACCGCTGGTATATAGCTGTTAATGTCTGTTACACCACTGTTACACCACTGTTAAAATCTGTTATATTTCTATTATACCACTGTTATTATCTGTCATATTCCTGTTATTCCACGGTTATTATCTGTCATATTCCTGTTATACCACTGTTATAATCTGTTGTATTCCTGTTATACCACTGCAGTAATCTATTATATTCCTGTTATACCACTGTTATAATCTATTATATTCCTGTTATTCCACTGTTATTATCTGTCATATTCTTGTTATACCACTGTTATAATCTGTTGTATTCCTGTTATACCACTGCAGTAATCTATTATATTCCTGTTATACCACTGTAATAATCTATTATATTCCTGTTATTCAACTGTTATTATCTGTCATATTCCTGTTATAACACTGTAATAATCTGTTGTATTCCTGTTATACCACTGTAATAATCTATTATATTCCTGTTATTCCACTGTTATTATCTGTCATATTCCTGTTATAACACTGTAATAATCTGTTGTATTCCTGTTATACCACAGCAGTAATCTATTATATTCCTGTTATACCACTGTTATAATCTATTATATTCCTGTTATTCCACTGTTATTATATGTCATATTCCTGTTATACCACTGTAATAATCTGTTGTATTCCTGTTATACCACTGCAGTAATCTATTATATTCCTGTTATACCACTGTAATAATCTATTATATTCGTGTTATTCCACTGTTATTATATGTCATATTCTTGTTATACCACTGTAATAATCTGTTGTATTCCTGTTATACCACTGCAGTAATCTTTTATATTCCTGTTATACCACTGTAATAATCTATTATATTCCTGTTATTCCACTGTTATTATATGTCATATTCTTGTTATACCACTGTAATAATCTGTTGGTTTCCTGTTATACCACTGTAATAATCTGTTGTATTCCTGTTATACCACTGTAATAATCTGTTGTATTCCTGTTATACCACCGTAATAATCTGTTGTATTCCTGTTATACCACTGTAATAATCTGTTGTATTCCTGTTATAACACTGTTATATACTGTTACACTCTCATTGTATCATTGTAATATACTGTTACACTCTCATTGTATCCTTGTAATATACTGTTACACTTTCGTTGTATCCTTGTAATATTAATATACTGTTTTACGACTATAATATTATTAGTTATGGTGCCTTATACGGTGTCATATTAAGTTAGCAGTAAAATATTTTCTGCTAACCTAATATAACACGGTATACGGCAATTAAAGACACCATAACGAATTTATTATGCTGAAAAGTTTATTGTTTTTGGTTCCTACATCGCACATGTCATGTCATAATGAAAACCTGACGCTTACAACCGGTATAAACGACAGGACCCGCACATATATGTTACCGATACAACGCTTTAATGTAAACATAAAGGTTAACAATGGAATATATAATGCACTAAATGTGCATTTAAACAAGTATTAAAGCTAAAATGGATAGAATTATCATAAAAGTGCCCCATTTTATCAGAAATGTGCGGGCCATTGTAACTTGATGGCAGTCCGCTTTTCCCTAACGACGGGCTGCTATCTATACTATTGCTATGTGACGTCATTGGCTGTTATATGGCGTTGCTATTTTTTACTCTGTGATCTCCGTTGTAAGCGTGTAATAGTTTTTATAAATAAAGTCAAGAAAGTAAATTCTTTAAAAATTAATGTCTTTTCACATCACAATTAATGATATTAAAACACAAAACAGTGTCGAATAACGAAATTCTGTACCAGAATAGTCATGTGACATATGTGAGGCTGGTGTTGGAAAATCCAAAATGGCTGCTACTGACGGTATACAGTCTCATAGTAGGCCAGTAACAACCATCTTGGATTTTTACTGACGGTATTCGGGCTCCTGTGGGTTCAGTATGTCTGCTCTCTGATTTGTCAATCTCACTTCAAGATCATATTATATCCCTGCTATACTCCTCTTATTTTAAAAAATGAACGACGAGAGGGAGTTGTTTATCATACAATAAAATACTGCGGGGAGAATAAACTATGAGGGGCGCAGGACCGAGTGATTTATTCTCCATGCAGTGTTTATTGAACGATAAACAACGACCACGAGTACTATACACAACATATCAACATTAATTACAACATCTCTAAGGATGATAAAAAGATTTGAAGCTTTAAAAATATTTATCCGTATTTAAATGAGGGTGAATCCCTGAATACAATCCCATCTCGACAATAACGGACAGGTCCATTTGATGAACAGGTGAGTAAGTGTGGTATTTCCTGAATATTCTGACCATTCTCGCGTCGACTATCTGTAACTTTTCTCCAAAATCAGATTGAAATATCTCGCCCACTTTTGGATGCGATCTTTCGCCCATTGTGTTTATGTGTGTTACCAAGATACACCTATGTAGGATAACTCTCTACCCTCTCAAACTTAACGTCTTCCAATTTATGACGTCATCAAGCTGTGAGCGTATGTTCGAATATTTAGAAATGACGCCATAAAAGAACAACGTTTTATCGTGAAATAAACCACGCCTCTCTCTTCATTGTTCTTTGCGATTTACCGCGTAACTATGCGATAAATCGTAAAGAAAAAAGACGAAGTGTGGTTTATTTCGATAAAGCAATGTTCCATAATGACGTCATTTTTGGAGATTCGAATATTCGCTCGCAACTTCATGACGTCGTATATTGGACGACGTTATTTTTGAGACGGGCATGTCTAGTGAGTTGTTGCCTATAGGTGTAGCTGAGCAACATAGATGGCCGAACGATCGCATCCCAAAGCGGGAGACATATGACAATCGTCACTGGGAGAAGAGGTGCAGGTAATCGACGTGAGGAGTGTAAGAATATGCTCGAAATACCCGCTTCAGCATAAAATGGGCTTGTCCGACATTGCCGAGGTCGGATTCTATTGACGGAGTCATCATTATTAAAATACGGGTAAATATTTTTAAAGCGTCTAGTTGTACACTTCACCATCAGGCTGTACATGATGTTAACATTCCGTATAAGACATATCATGTTATGAAGCCCGCCCTGAAGGCGGGGAAAGGTAGAGGTTACTTTAATTTTATAACATGTATTTCGCCATTTTGGTTTATTGAAATTTAAAACAACGTAGTTACAGAAACGAAACATACAAAGTATGAGCATGAAATATTAATGCAATTTGTTTCCAGCATTAAGACACGCTACATCTTTATGTAGCTAATTAATGCATCTGACTATTTATTCATTAATTCAATATGCCCATGCCATTTCTTGCTCAAGGACTAATTTTTCGATTGACACGGTCACTTCTTAGAAATGTATTGTTTTGTATAACGTGACACATTTGATACGAAAAACTACTGCTTACCTTTAAGCCATTGTAACTCCGTATCCGTCATGTCGTGGTGTGAACTTGCTGTGGCTCACGAAAACACATTCTAGCATTTGTGTATGTGTAACTAAAATATTCCCACACAACTATGGATATTGATACCCAGGTTTCCACATAGATTCCTTTTCTTGGACATTGACTGATTAGCATCCAAAATATTCTCTGAAGATATATTTCAATTTGGTTATAATGTAGAAGAATGCCCTTTAAAACTCATGAAAATGTCCTGTGATCAGTTTTCTCTTGCAAAATCACTGAATGCAGATATGTCTAGGTTTTCTCCCCTTTTACGAAATCGGAACCACAACAAATATAGTATTATACTGAGTATATAATTACATTACTCCTAATATTCCTTCATGGTGTTAATAATTTCGATCAATAGAACATACAGATAATGTCAGGCTTTATTAATAGAACAGAAGACACACCCTAACCCAGACAGACGCATATGAGTTTCAAATGGCCGGCCCCTACAAACGATCACCTGGTGCAGCCTTCAGACACCATTGTTCCGCCAACAAAACCATAAAATACACAGGTAAAACAAACCATTCCGCCCACACTTGTCTAAACATTGATACATCTATAGTGTGACGATTTTCCTTAAGTAATATACATTTACTTTAAACTAAAAAGATTATGGCTTTTTTAATTAACCTATTAACGATTTATATATATTTGCCATTATGAATATTCACGATACTCCATAGGAAATATGTATGTGCTGCAGGGTGTTACATTCACTTAACATCTTGTAGGAAGGGGATGCTTACTTGGCAAGTTGAACGCGAATTTCTATGTAACAATGCAGATTATCAAAAGTTTCATGGATATTATCATAATGGTATTTTAAATAATATGTATCAGTTACAGATACATATACCTATATTGCAGCATTGAAATTTACTGTCTGAAAAGATATTTAAGAGACATTCAAATCATAATTCAAGATTGAAACTGTAAACTTTCATGAAATGAATAATTGTTGTCTACTTCCAACACCTCAAAGAAAATACCAGTTGGTAAAACCATGTTGACGTCTGACCTCACAACCGGTAACCTATTTGCACGGGATGTTAATTTTTGTGTAAAAAATACCTCCCATTGTGTACGAATTATTTTGGCATATGGAACCCTTGTTATTATCTGCATTTACATTATAATAACCAATGCTTCGTTTTGCAAAGTGCAAACACAATGTGATTATATGTTATTTGAACATGTGCATCTGCCATTATTGTTGGCAGTTTTGATTCTTTTTCCACATAAATATTTTTGTCCAAAAAATGCTGTCTTGTCATACGATATACTTTTTTCAAAACAATACAGCTACCCTACGCAAATGGAGCATCTGTACTGAGAAAGACCCGTTATAAATAGTACTTTGTATTTGTTTGTACACCAACCTTGTCTCATTTATGGCAAATACAATCATGCAGCTTCAGGCCTTTCACTCAGGACCTTTGCAGGACCTCCGTGCAGTACAGTCAAGCCACACTTTCTAATATTTAATTTGCATGCATTAAATCATAATTCCATACCTCCGTAACATCATAATTATGCAGCTGTGAGGCATCACATATGGCGGGGGAGTTGAATGCCCTGCAATAACATTATCTTGTACTCGTGTAATATACGTTATACTCCCATTATATCCCTGCTATATTCCTGTTATACCCCTGTTATATCCTGCTGTACTCAGGTAATTATCTTTTTGTACTCTTATTATATCCGGCTATACCCCTACTATTTTTCTTGCTATAGTCCTGCTACAACTAGATTATGCTATATGTAGAGTGTATACCAGCCGTGTTGAACTGGTGTTCAGTCTCTGATACTCACCTAAGTCGCTCTCGTCGTCGACGAGGATGATCTCCTTCAGCAGGCGGCTGGGCGTCCTGTTGATGATGCTGTAGACGGTTCTCAGCAGGATAGAGGGCCACTCGTTGTGGAAGGGGATCACAATACTTGTCGTGGGGAGATCATCCGGGTATGTCATGCTCTGGCACCTGGGAAAACGACATCGGCATCGTAAAGGAAGGAAAACTAACCAGAGAGATAAGGTATATGTGAATAACTCCCTGTATCCTGCGTCTACACCCCCTCCATACAGTCCCCGAGCTGTCCACACTGCCTAAGGTTCCAGCCAGACCAGGCTTGAGATAGGGAGGAGCATGAGGTGATCAGGAACTTACAACTGAAACATCTACTTGTGAACAGCGACATAGAAATAACCACAAGGCACATTAACATAACAGTGTCCAGATTTTCAAGATTTTCTGGATAAATATGATCTTTTAGGTCTGAAAGAAACCAAGACAGATACTGTGGATGAAATACTACTTGATAATTATAAACTTTTCATACATAGCAGATTCAAATTTCAAAGGAGATCTGGAGGAATATGAATAGCAGTGGAAAATGAATATGCAGATCACATAACTGTGATTGAAAGTGAAATGGACTGTGTTTTGTGGGTAAAGTTGTCAGGATCTCCATTTGACTTGCCTCGTGATCTCGACCTGGGAGTTGTGTATGTGCTCTCTGGGTCACCCAAGTATTCATATGAAGATATAGTCCAGGACATTCAAAACAGTGTTGTGCACATGCTGTATGGACGTGACCTGGTCATGCTGATCGGTGACGTTAAGATCAGAACAAGACTTCTTAAAGATTATTGCACATTTGACAACCACAATGGGCTTGATTTAGATGTTGATATGATGAGAGATGAACTTGGTCCTGAGTTAGTGCGAGATGATCTTTGTAAGAGAACATAGACACATCACAACCTGGCTGATATTTGTAAAAGATGTAATTTATTTATATGTCATAGACGAATTGGAAAAGATAGGAAAGTGGGTCACCAATACCCGTATAATTGATTATGTCCTTTTTTCTGCTGAGAGTTTACCTCTATTTACAAATTTGCTGTTGTCCCTTGGTCTCGGTATACAAGTCACATGTGATCCTATTCATTGCCCTGTGTCCCTTGGTCTCGGTATACAAGTCACATGTGATCCTATTCATTGCCCTGTGTCCCTTGGTCTCGGTATACAAGTCACATGTGATCCTATTCATTGCCCTGTGTCCCTTGGTCTCGGTATACAAGTCACATGTGATCCTATTCATTTCCCTGTGTCCCTTGGTCTCGGTATACAAGTCACATGTGATCCTATTCATTGCCCTGTGCCCCTTGGTCTCGGTATACAAGTCACATGTGATCCTATTCATTGCCCTGTGTCCCTTGGTCTCGGTATACAAGTCACATGTGATCCTATTCATTGCCCTGTATCCCTTGGTCTCGGTATACAAGTCACATGTGATCCTATTCATTGCCCTGTGTCCCTTGGTCTCGGTATACAAGTCACATGTGATCCTATTCATTGCCCTGTGTCCCTTGGTCTCGGTATACAAGTCACATGTGATCATGTAACCAAGGGTAATGTTAACAACAGGCAGCTGCGGGATTAACGGTAAACGAAAACCGAGGTTAAACAAAATTTTGATCAATGGTCGTGTTAATCATCTGTCTTCGTAGATAACATAGACCGCCCCCGTGGTCTAGTGGTAGAGCGTCCGCCTGGAGAGCGAAAGGTCCGGGGTTTGATGCCAGGCTGCGTCATAACAAAAGACGTTACAAGATGGCACTTGTTGTTACCCTGTCTGGCGCTCGGCATAAAGGGGATAAAACAAGGACTGGTCGCCTCGGAGTCAGTATAACGATCTGAGTTGGGTATTCATGTTAAACTGTTGCACGGTTTCTCAGTAAGCTAGCACAATATATCGGCGTCAGTCCGGACCAGTACAAGCAGCTACGCACGCATGCGCGCTATATAAGTGCAATAATCTTGGACGCGACGTTAAACCCACCTCACCTCCCAATAGTATGGATACGGCTAAAGTAAAGCTCCTTTGTGAGCTTACAAAGACACCACGGGGGGGGTCAGGGTGACCCAGCTACTGTTGTCAGTCAGGTAGCCAATGATCTTGCGCTCGCCCTTCGTGTACGTGAACATTTGGGACTTCTCCATACAAGGTTAACAATACTACTCGTAGTAAAACGCACAGGCGTGATCATAACCGTTGATTTGGCAATGACTGTAAGCAGTCTCGGAGAAGGATTTTCAAGACAAAAAATATTTATACATGGAATAAATGTAATTACAATAGATATATGTATCGTAAAACAAGTAAAGAGTATAAAAGAAGACTGTATTAATACTTTCGTAAACATAGACTGAAAATAAAATCCACTTAGAGAAAATTTGAAAACATCCCCAAAAGAGTATTGGGTGTTACTAAAAAACAAACCCTGAGATAAACAAAATAGCAAGGTCCATTTAAGCACATTCTACGAATAGTGTAAGAAGATTAACAGCAATGGTGAGGAGACGGGCGGCCACTTGTTCCCCGATGAAGAAGACGTCCCAGATTTTAATGATGAGGTTTTGAATAGTGGCATTGCAGAGACAGAAATACTGACAGCCATTAAGGGATTAAACACGAGGAAGTCTTCTGGACTAGACTGCTTTACAATGAATATTTAATTTCTTCCGTTTCAAAATCATTACCTTTCTACATTGAATTTTTTAACTTTATTTTTACCACTGGCATACTACCAGATATTTGGCTAACTGGAATAATTAGGCCTATGTACAAAAGATAGGGCGACTGCACTGAGCCCAGCTCATACAGGCCAACTTCTAGTTTTAGTTGCTCGGAAACGTCTTACAAGTATGTATTATAAACAATATAATAAGATTTCTCATATACAGGCTGGATTTCGACAGGTGTTCTATGCAATAGATAATCTGTTTATTCTGCAAACTTTATTCCAATCTCAAAAGTCCAAGAAACTGTATTGTGCGTTAAGTAATTCTTCTCAGGCGCTCGACAAAATATGGAGAGTTGGGTTTCGAACCAAAACGCTTGGACACGTGGTTAAAGGCAAAAATATATGATCTTATCACAAATATGTACAGAATGATTAAATCCTGTGTGATGATAAATGATAATATGTCCGATTTTTCCCTTGCTTATATGGCGTTAGACAAGGAGAACATCAGTCACCACTCTTATTTGCTGTATACTTAAATGATTAGAACAATATCATATTGATACTAATTGTGACAGAATTCATTTAGAATACTATAACGGGTATGAATCGTTAGTTTTTATCAAACCCATTTTACTTCTATAGGCTGGTGAAACAGTACTGTTTAGAGAAAGCAGACACCAGCTACAGGATACACTCAATACGTTTCTTAAGCAATGTAATGACTGGAAACTAGACGTTAACATAGAAAAACGAAAATAGTCATCTCTGGGTTAGGTCCAGATGTAAAGACAAATATAACTTCGGCTAGTATCCGATGGACGGTAGTGACAGCTATAATTATTTATCCCGTTAAAAATGAATACTTATGTTCATATTGCTGAAATCGGCAGGAAGCTACAATGAGTCTATTAAAACGTGCCAGAAATTTACATTTACCACTAGGTTGCCTTATCGAAATGTTTGATACATTTGTTGTCCCTATTTTACTATATGGTTCTGAAATATGAGGCGTTCATAACACCGAAATAATCTAAAAGGTTCACTTGACAATTCTTACACTAACTGAAGGTATATGACGGTCCACGCCAAGCTTCATGGTATATGGCGAACTCGGGCCAGAATCGCGAAGTGTTAAAATCGCAGAAAGAATGATAAGTTATTGGTTAAACTGATGCAGCCTTCACAACACAAAACATAACTTCGCGTCATTTATCTTAAATAAATGATAAATCACAAGAAAATAAAGGGTACGCCCTTTCTACAACTTAATCATATCAAAAGTATGTTTAGTAACTGTGGTCTTACGTATATGTTTCATTTCTCTGATGATTATTACAAAGCGTCCATTTTATTTCAACGTGAGAAAACCCTCCGCCTTCAGTTTATCCAGTCATGGAGAAGTGGGGGTTGCCAATTGAGCCAATAGGGAGATGGGCGGGTATACCTCGCGCACACCGCTATTGTACACCGTGATACAAATGCACTTGGTGACGACTTCCACCACCTGTTCCGTTGTAGATCGCTATCCAACAACCGAGCCATTTTGGTTGATAAATATGTTTACGATTGGTAAAACATCTGTAAGTTTGCTGAACTATTGAACACCAAAGCATATCTGCTATCATAAAGTTACCGAAGTTCATCGTATTCCTGAATACTCACTTTAGTTGAAGACAGATCCTTTGTATTTATTTTACTTTGGCAATAACTGGGTCAACATGTCCACACAGATAAATACTTCATTGGTCTTAATTACCCTTAAAAACAATTGATATGATGGCCAACAAGGTCACTTACTGTTACTGCATAACATATTTGCTGAAACAGTGTAACACTAGTAACATCATCTGTAGAGCTCAATGTCTTTTTCCGAAAAATATTCTAAACGGTACAGTTTATGCAAGAAGAATGAACTCATTGTGTTTATAGACTTGTCATCTTGCTGTGTCATGTTATAAATATATTTGTATTGATCACGTACGACAGCTGGTGGTCCCTTGGAGTGAAACAAAGGTTGTTGTTGTTGATAGCTATCACGTACACATTTGCGAATGACTCGATATCGCCACTGCAAGTCCTTATCTGGATGGTATAACCTGGCAATGTAGCCAGTACATCAATATACATATTTACCAACTGCCGTATTTTCAAATTTAGAGAAATAGTGATATTAGGTTAACTGACTTTCTGCTAAACTGTTTTATAATCTGTTTGATTAAGAATAAGTATTAAGATAATACACGGATCACATAACATTTTTTGGGAAATTATTGTTATCGAACTATTGCTGATATCACGTACACGAGTGACCCGCCTTCCAGCACGACTCAGTTGTCATCAGTGAAGATACGCTCACAGGAGTCGTGGCACCCGTTGTTGTGCACAGGCCATATAAGTGCATCACAGACTTCTTAATGATCCTGAATGGCTGAGAAACAGGTGTGACATACGTGATCGTCATAGCGACTCTGCTTAGATGGGGTCTGAATACTGTGAGAGTATGTTAAAAGACTTTGCTGGAGTGCCTTACGCCGCCAATACCCATAATACGCCCTGTAAACAGTAAAGAGTCCAGTTTACAAGGGACAGACGGAGCACATCACATGATCTCGCGTCAACCTTAGCTTCATGTGAGCTTGCAATACAAGTTTAAATCGAATGCTGTACAAAACGTTTCTAATATTCACAGAGAAACAAAAGCCTCTTAGCTCTTTGTACTTTTCTCCATACCGAACTAGAGCCGAGGGATTGTCTAATTCGTAGGAGCGTTGTTCGCCCCTGAAACAGTATTTCAGTTATATCACAGCGGAAAGTGATCCAGGTCTCAGACGTTTACCAGTTGAGCGACAACCACGAGCGAGGGTCTGGTGCTGACAAACCCAGACACCTAGTCACGGGTTTGAACTATCACACGTTTCTGGCACGCCCAGGGTACCATTGAACAAAGCGATCTTAATTTTAGTGCTAAGCTGATCGTTACTCCCATACCTTAACATAGACGTACAACAGTCATAGCGCTATGGTTGTTTTGTACAACGGCACCCTGGAGACGGAACTAGGCACAGCGTATTGCGGAGACGGAAACGACTGGGTCACTTTTGACCTCCTGTGGAAATACTACAGTAACCTGGACACTGTCAACAGCACTGCGTTCCCCGGGATATAGATTACAGTAGAACACTGACCCAGGTGCCACTTGCTTACAATATCTAATCACTCAGGACATAGTCGAAGTATTCACGAAGGAACCTCCCTGGGTTTGGGAAAGTCAGGAAGAAGTCGCGTCCCCTTGCTGGATTGGCATGACCGCCCTATCATCCCAGGACAACAATAGTTGTATTCACAACTAGGACTGGGTTGGTTGGTTGGTTGTTTAACGCCGCACTCAGCAATATTCCAGCTATATGACGGCGGTCTGTAAATAATCGAGTCTGGACCAGACAATCCAGTGATTAATATCATGAGCATCAATCCACGCAATTGGGATTGACGACATGCATCAACCAAGTCAGCGAGCCTGACCACCCGATCCTGTTAGTCGCCTTTTACGACAAGCATAGTCGCCTTTTACGGCAAGCATTGGTTGCTGAAGACCTATTCTACCCCGGATCTTCACGGGCCACTATAACTGGGAGGTGGGTGGTAGATATGCGGAGAGAGAAAAACCACTATATAATCCTATTGTAGCCAATCAGATCAATTATTTTCCCATTAATTTAAAACGTTAAATGCTCTGTATAATTAAGATCAAACAAATAATGACGTCTATTAGGGCTGGTCAAGGTAAATCTCATATGTTTTGACAAGCCATCTCTACCCCACTGTCTAACAAAGGGGGTGTCTCACAAATTGGGTATCTGACAAGTGGGGTATGACCGCTGTAGTAGCACATCTCACTAAAGTGTCAATCAACAGGACGGTGTAAGATGCGAGCAAACGCGTAATTCCCTCAACGCTCTGCTGCGAACTAGTCTGATTACCACTGGTTAAGAATGCGGTCTTCAAAGGCCATGCAGGCGAGGGCTGGTGGCAGATACAGCCATGTTTGCTTACACTGGACTTGAGAACAAACTGGCTCACATATCTCAGTTGGTGAGCATTGTGTAGAGACACTGTCCTACAATCAGTTTCGCGAAGCTCCTGTGGCTGATTTACCCCCAAACGTCCGAGCACGCTACATACATATCATGCTTTCATACATACAACATACACGTTTCCATCGCACCCACATGTACCGATCTTAACACGTTGTGATCATTTTTCATGCCTATCCCGCTACGTGAAGAACGTAACTGGGGAAATATACCCCGTTGTCAGCCAGCCAGCCAGTCCACTATACTGCTACCTCCTGACAGCGACACAGCATCGCGTATTGTATTAACCTTGATGTAAGCTCCGCCTGGAGCACAACTGGTCATAGGGCAATATTTCAATCTTTGCTGTTTTCAAATTGTTGGATAAAATTGTCGTATATCAACACCCATCTGCACCAAGTCATGCCAAGATAGCTTACCCCGCGTATCGCTTCAATTGACACTAATGTCGCTTTTACTAACTGAAGTTGGTTGACTCTTTCTATCCGTCCTATTAATTCTGATCGTAACGGTTGGGTTGAATCTAATCAACAAGATACACTTGTATAATGGGGATTGTCCACCTGTCAGACATCAGATCGAGGGAACGATGATAAAGAGAAAATGGTGGTGACATAATCGTTAAACGGTTATACAGTATAGACAGGGGAACGTAGAAATACACTGCGACTGAAAATTCTAAAGTAATACTATTATCACGGTGAAATATTTGCGTGCCCTGTACTACGTTTCCTCGGCCATTTTGGTGTTGAATACGTGCAAGTGTAAATCCACCTCTATTTGAGTCAAGCCATACCCCCCTACCCTCTCCCCTAAATAATCTAAATAAGACCCACACTGAGGGTCCTATGACTAGTCTGACACCGCGTCGTGGACATAGAGCACCGGGACCATGGTATCTTGTCACGTCATCAGTGATATATGCTACTTACAAGTGATAGATATTCTTTGCAGTGGATGGTTGGTTTCACACGCCCACACGCGCCGTAGCATAGACCCACACGGCGCCGTAGCATAGACCCACACGCGCCGTAGCATAGACCCACACGCGCCGTAGCATAGACCAACATGGTGCTGTAGCATAGACCCACACGCGCCGTAACATAGACCCACACGCGCCGTAGCATAGACCCACACGGCGCCGTAGCATAGACCCACACGCGCCGTAGCATAGACCCACATGGTGCTGTAGCATAGACCCACACGGCGCTGTTGCATCGACACACATGGCAATGTAGCATACACCCACATGACGCTGTAGCATACACCCACATGGCGCCGTAGCATAGACCCACGTGACACTGTGGCATAGACCCATACGTGCCGTAGCATAAACCCAAATGGTGCTGAAGCATAGTCCCATACAGCGCCGTAGAATAGACCCACACGGCGCCGTAGCATAGACCCACATGACACTGTGGCATAGACCCATACGTGCCGTAGCATAAACCCACAGGTGCTGTAGCATAGTCCCACACAGCGCTGTAGCATAGACCCACACGGCGCCGTAGCATAGACCCACATGACACTGTGGCATAGACCCATACGTGCCGTAGCATAAACCCACAGGTGCTGTAGCATAGTCCCACACAGCGCTGTAGCATAGACCCACACGGCGCCGTAGCATAGACCCACACGCGCCGTAGTAGAACCACACGGCGCTGTAGCATTGACCCACACGGCGCCGTAGCATAGACCCACACGCGCCGTAGTAGACCCACACGGCGCTGTAGCATTGACCCACATGGCAATTTAGCATAGACCCAAACGCGCCGTAGCATAGACCCACATGGCACTGTAGCATAGACCCAAACAGCACTGTAGCATAGACCAACACGGCGCTGTAGCAGAGACCCACATGGAACAGACCCGTGAAGATCAGGGATAGAATAGGTCTTCAGCAACCCATGCTTGTCATAAAATGTGACTATGCTTGTCGTAAGAGGCGACTAACGGAATCGGGTGGTCAAGCTTGTTGACTTGGTTGTGGCATGTCGTCGTATCCCAGTAGCGTGGATCGATGCTCATGATGTCAATCACTGGATTCTCTGGTCCAGGGCCCTGTTCCATAGAGCGATCTTTGCGCTAAGACTACCGTAAGTCTATGTTATAGTATGGGAGTCACGATCGTCTTAGCGCTAAGACTACCGTAAGTCTATGATATAGTATGGGAGTCGCGATCGTCTCAGCGCTACGATCGCTTTGTGGAACAGGGCCCTGACTCGATTATTTACAGACCGCCGTCATATAGCTGTAATATTGCTGACAGTGGCGTTAAACATGACCCCCTATACAACAGCCAGAGTGGACGGTAGGTACTGACTTGATTATCAGGGTCAATATCGTGGTCGGGAGGGGCAAGAGGTTTTATGTGCACGACTCATTGTATTGCCAGAAAGTTCGTCAACTCCGCGGGGTGGGACAATATTAGAATATGAACAATAGGCTGTAGCTAAACACGACAATAAACATCCCTCCATTGTTTACCAACACAACCACTGTCAATGTTTACACGCGCAGCGAACTCCGCCCCCTCCTTGCATCGCGGCACGATCTGTAGATAGCATCCCCCTAGCATTATTTGCGATTTCTCTTTAGGGGAGACGATATTATTGAAAGCAAACATACGATTCCGTATGTTCGCAAGTACAAATTATTAACTTGCTCTCTGTTTGTGTCTTGATTATGACTTTACATCATGTACATTTTCCTTATGTTTATCGCATTAAACAGTTTGTGTTTAATAAATGTATTTCTGATTGTATGCATGAGATGGAACACTCAGACAGGTAGTGGGGGTCACGACTGTCTTATAATCAAGCAGCGAACACATACACCCGGCTTAATTACACATTTCTCAATAAGACGACGCTGAAAATGAGACAATCTGTGCAACTTTAGTAAAGCTGAGAATGGTTTCGGATTTACGAACGCAATATCACCAAGTGATATTAAATTATTATTCCCAGCTCTCGTAAATCACGAACGGAACAAGAAACGACTTCGAAAACAGATAACGCGGATGTTCGTGGGCATAACCAGATTGGCAATCGGTGAAACATCAATAGGGATCAAAGCATGGCATGTTTACTTCTGGGAAGGAATGATGGGAGGGCAGCCTAAAGCTCCACACGTCTGTTACATCCCCATCTATCCCGATAATCAGCCTGGCGGCTTCGATGCGTTGGACAAATGGAATTGGGTTATATTTGATCAATTAAGTTAAATTCGAAATGGACACATTGTCACAATCCAAGGTATCCCCATTTGCATTGTCCCCAACCACAGTGTTACCATCCGCAGTGTCATCATCCAGAGCGTCCCCAACCACAGTGTTACCTTCCACAGTGTCGCCATCCAGAGCGTCCCCAACCACAGTGTTACCTTCCACAGTGTCATCATCCAGAGCGTCCCCAACCACAGTGTTACCTTCCACAGTGTCGCCATCCAGAGCGTCCCCAACCAGAGTGTTACCTTCTACAGTGTCGCCATCCAGAGTGTCAATTATGGAGAGTTTCACTATCCAGAGCGCCATTACCCAGAGCGTCATTATGGAGAGTTTCATTATCCAGAGCGTCATTATGGAGAGTTTCATTATCCAGAGCGTCATCATGGATAGTTTCACTATCGAGAGCGTCATCATCCAGAGCGTCAATATGAAGAGTATCATTATCCAGAGCGTCATAACGGAGAATTTCATTATCTAGAGCTTCATTATTGAGAGTTTCATTATCCAGAGCGTCATCATCCAGAGCGTCACTATCGAGAGTTTCATTATCCAGAGCGTCGTCATCATCCAGAGTTTCATTATCCAGAGCGTCATCATCCAGAGCGTCATTATGGAGAGTTTCATTATCCAGAGCGTCATCATCCAGAGCATCATTATGGAGAGTTTCATTATCCAGAGCGTCATCATCCAGGGTGTCATTATGGAGAGTTTCATTATCCACAGCGTCATCATCCAGGGTGTCATTATGGAGAGTTTCATTATCCAGAGCGTCATCATCCAGGGTGTCATTATGGAGAGTTTCATTATCCACAGCGTCATCATCCAGAGCATCATTATGGAGAGTTTCATTATCCAGAGCGTCATCATCCAGGGTGTCATTATGGAGAGTTTCATTATCCACAGCGTCATCATCCAGAGCGTCATTATGGAGAGTTTCATTATCCAGAGCGTCATCATCCAGGGTGTCATTATGGAGAGTTTCATTATCCACAGCGTCATCATCCAGGGTGTCATTATGGGGAGTTTCATTATCCAGAGCGTCATCATCCAGGGTGTCATTATGGAGAGTTTCATTATCCACAGCGTCATCATTCAGAGCATCATTATGGAGAGTTTCATTATCCAGAGCGTCATCATCCAGAGTTTCATTATCCAGAGCGTCATCATCCAGAGCGTCATTATGGAGAGTTTCATTATCCACAGCGTCATCATCCAGAGCATCATTATGGAGAGTTTCATTATCCAGAGCGTCATCATCCAGGGTGTCATTATGGAGAGTTTCATTATCCACAGCGTCATCATCCAGGGTGTCATTATGGAGAGTTTCATTATCCAGAGCGTCATCATCCAGGGTGTCATTATGGAGAGTTTCATTATCCACAGCGTCATCATTCAGAGCATCATTATGGAGAGTTTCATTATCCAGAGCGTCATCATCCAGAGTTTCATTATCCAGAGCGTCATCATCCAGAGCGTCATTATGGAGAGTTTCATTATCCACAGCGTCATCATCCAGAGCATCATTATGGAGAGTTTCATTATCCAGAGCGTCATCATCCAGGGTGTCATTATGGAGAGTTTCATTATCCACAGCGTCATCATCCAGGGTGTCATTATGGAGAGTTTCATTATCCAGAGCGTCATCATCCAGGGTGTCATTATGGAGAGTTTCATTATCCACAGCGTCATCATCCAGGGTGTCATTATGGAGAGTTTCATTATCCAGAGCGTCATCATCCAGGGTGTCATTATGGAGAGTTTCATTATCCACAGCGTCATCATTCAGAGCATCATTATGGAGAGTTTCATTATCCAGAGCGTCATCATCCAGGGTGTCATTATGGAGAGTTTCATTATCCACAGCGTCATCATCCAGAGCGTCATTATGGAGAGTTTCATTATCCAGAGCGTCATCATCCAGGGTGTCAATATGGAGAGTTTCATTATCCACAGCGTCATCATCCAGGGTGTCATTATGGAGAATTTCATTATCCAGAGCGTCATCATCCAGGGTGTCATTATGGAGAGTTTCATTATCCACAGCGTCATCATCCAGGGTGTCATTATGGAGAGTTTCATTATCCACAGCGTCATCATCCAGGGTGTCATTATGGAGAGTTTCATTATCCAGAGCGTCATCATCCAGGGTGTCATTATGGAGAGTTTCATTATCCACAGCGTCATCATCCAGGGTGTCATTATGGAGAGTTTCATTATCCACAGCGTCATCATCCAGGGTGTCATTATGGAGAGTTTCATTATCCAGAGCGTCATCATCCAGGGTGTCATTATGGAGATTTTCATTATCCAGAGCATCATCATTCAGAGCGTCATGATCCAGAGTGTCATTCTATAGAACATTACCATCCATGATAGGAGCAGGACGATAAGCTGACAATAATAGTCTCGGGGGACGTCATGGGGCTCTGGTTACACATTCTTGGACAATGGGGCTGTGGGTACCAATTCTAGGACATTGGGGTTCTGGGTACCAAATCTTGGCCAATGGGGTTCTGGGAATCAATTCCATGACAAAGGGGCTCTGGGTACCAATTCCATGACAATGAGCTCTGGGTACCAATGCTTGGACAATGAGCTCTGGGTACCAATTCTTGGACAGTGAGGCTCTAGGTACCAATTCTAGGACAATGTGCCCTGGGTACCAGTTCTACTCCGGAATCCCGTCAGTGAATAGTGCCACACCAATGTGGCTCACCTGGATATGTAGACAACAGTTCAAAATGCCAAAGTCACGTTCTCTCATCACTTATATTCTAATATCTTCTGCAAATAAACTAAAGATTATTTAAGTAACAATAAAAATCCAAGCAAAATATGATGTCATCATGAGACATACAGGTTTTACAGTGTTGGAGGAGAGCAGTGTTTTAAGACAGCTTAAGAGCCTGAATCAATGTAATACTACATATAATTCCGATGTGGAGCGAAGCGCACCCCTTCGTCCACCTTATCGCGGAACACCTCCCGACTGCGTGTTCAACTTTTTAATGTGTGTGTGTGAAACACGTGCATGCAAACTGTCATATATCACACATAAACTCGTCAAGTTTGACTGCTGTTTCTCCGTTTTGATACAGGTCATATTGGCGTAGGCGTAATGCAGCCGGACACGGAGGGTCGTGTTGATATGTACGTTAATGACGTCCTTCTGATATTTGTGAACGTCAAAATCACAAACAGCATTGTCGATAATTATGTTTTCAACGCGCACATTGTACCAGCTGTTTCACCGCCTGCGTGTCTGAAATATAAGGTATCGAGTGATGGTTATGGATGGTTGAGGAAAAGGAAGGACCAGGTGGAACATGACATCCCCAGAACAGAAAGACGACAGGGGTATGTAGTCAAAATATGAACGTTGGAGATGACTTGATCATCAACGGGTCATACCACCACAATTGGTCAAACACTCGTTACACGGCGTGCTGTGGGCCATATCAGTTTCCCGGTGAGTGTGTTCGGACTCTTGCAGCGCCTGGCCCAGTTCGCCCAGCTGAGCGGGTAACACTGGCACTTCACGAGTCTCAGATCATCCTCTTTACGATGTGTTTCCCATCCCGTGCTCAGGTTTACAGTGGCAGTTAGCCGGAAAGACATTTTGGGAAAACAACCTTGGCCGTTACACATGTAACACGATATTAGATGCCAATAGTTTTAACATTGTGCATATACATATAAACTCGTGACATCAGGGATTGTTGTAACCGTGTAGAGAGTTTATAACAAAATATAAATATATATGCAGAGTGGATGTTACATCTACCGGTGGCGAATGGGTGGATATCAAACATTGTTTTCGGTTCCTGAGCGGGGCGGTAATGTCGGGGCGGTAGTGTCGGGGCGGTAATGTCGGGGCGGTAATGTCGGGGCGGAAGTGTCGGGGCGGTAATGTCGGGGCGGTAATGTCGGGGCGGTAATGTCGGGGCGGTAGTGTCGGGGCGGTAATGTCGGGGCGGTAATGTCGGGGCGGTAGTGTCGGGGCGGTAGTGTCGGGGCGGTAATGTCGGGGAGGTAATGTCGTGGCGGTAATGTCGGGGTGGTAGTGTCGGGGCGGTAATGTCGGGGCGGTAATGTCGGGGCGGTAGTGTCGGGGCGGTAATGACGGGGCGGTAATGTCGGGGCGGTTATGTCGGGGCGGTAATGTCGGGGCGGTAAGGTCGGGGCGGTAATGTCGGGGCGGTAGTGTCGGGGCGGTAATGACGGGGCGGTAATGTCGGGGCGGTAATGTCGGGGCGGTAGTGTCGGGGCGGTAGTGTCGGGGCGGTAATGTCGGGGCGGAAGGATGTGAGAGACAAAGACACAACATTGGCCGACCGAGTCTACATATCCAAGAGCAGTTCACAGAATGATAGACATGTAAACGAAAAAATGTCTTTTGAACATGATTATCATGTTCGTGTTGACCTGTGTTGACATGTGAGTGCTGAACGTTGAACATTGCTTCTGTTTTCATTCCTCCGACACGGCGGGTTGCTTGCTGGCATGTGGCACGACTCTCGCCGCCGGCGTGTTAGGGACATACGCCATTAACTATTGATAAGAAGTGTCCGGCTTCCAGCCATTGCTTTCAATAATATCGCATTACGTGGGCACGTGGAAGTGTTTACAGTATGTTAATGGGAAATCGGATCACAATTTATGCTTTGTATTTGTAAAACATTCTTGAAATATCAGACGATGGTTTGCTGCGAGTCATAGATTAAAACCATAAAGTCTTTTCCTGTGCATATGCAGTGAAATAAAGTAGGTTTTTTTAAGTTTTATTATTTTGTTGGTCTTTTGGTAATGCTATTGCTGATTGCTTGTTCATGTTACGATGCAGCATGACGGTGTTTACTGATATCTGACGTAACATTTACAATACAGATACTGATATATGCCGGGAACATTTACACAATGTTCACTGATATCTGACGGTATCTTTCGCACTGACTGATATAACAAATAACATAGCACACACTGACAATAGAGGGTCACTGTGTACACCTATATGGGAATATAGCACACACTGACAATAGAGGGTCACTGTGTACACCTGTATGGGAATATTGAACACACTGACAATAGAGGGTCACTGTGTACACCTGTATGGGAATATAGCACACACTGACAATAGAGGGTCAATGTGTACACCTATATGGGAATATAGCACACACTGACAATAGAGGGTCACTGAGTACCCCTATATGGGAATATATACCACAGTGACAATAGAGGGTCACTGTGTACACCTATATGGTAATATAGCACACACTGACAATAGAGGGTCACTGTGTACACCTGTATGGGAATATAGCACACACTGACAATAGAGGGTCACTGTGTACACCTATATGGGAATATAGCACACACTGGCATCAGAGGGTCACTGTGTATACCTGTATGGGAATATAACACACACTGACAATAGAGGGTCACTGTGTACACCTATATGGGAATATAGCACACACTGACAGTATAGGGTCACTGTGTACACCCATATGGGAGTATAGCACACACTGGCATCAGAGGGTCACTGTGTATACCTGTATGGGAATATAGCACACACTGACAATAGAGGGTCACTGTGTACACCTATATGGGAATATAGCACACACTGACAGTATAGGGTCACTGTGTACACCCATATGGGAGTATAGCACACACTGACAATAGATGGTCACTGTGTACACCTATATGGGAATATAGCACACACTGACAACAGAGGGTCACTGTGTACACCTATATGGGAATAAAGCACACACTGGCAATAGAGAGTCACTGTGTACACCCGTATAGGAATATAGCACACACTGGCAATAGAGGGTCACTGTGTACACATATATGGGAATATAGCACACACTGGCAATAGAGGGTCACTGTGTACACCTATATGGGAATATAGCACACACTGACAATAGAGGGTCAATGTGTACACCTGTATGGGAATATAGCACACACTGACAATAGAGGGTCACTGTGTACACCTATATGGGAATGTAGCACACACTGACAATAGAGGGTCAATGTGTACACCTATATGTGAATATAGCACACACTGACAATAGAGGGTCACTGTGTACACCTATATGGGAATATAGCACACACTGGCAATAGAGGGTCACTGTGTACACCTATATGGGAATATAGCACACACTGACAATAGAGGGTCAATGTGTACACCTGTATGGGAATATAGCACACACTGACAATAGAGGGTCACTGTGTACACCTATATGGGAATATAGCACACACTGGCAATAGAGGGTCACTGTGTACACCTATATGGGAATATAGCACACACTGACAATGGAGGGTCACTGTGTACACCTATATGGGAATATAGCACACACTGACAATAGAGGGTCACTGTGTACACCTATATGGGAATATAGCACACACTGACAATAGAGGGTCACTGTGTACACCTATATGGGAATATAGCACACACTGGCAATAGAGGGTCAATGTGTACACCTGTATGGGAATATAGCACACACTGACAATAGAGGGTCACTGTGTACACCTATATTGGAACATAGCACACACTGGCAATAGAGGGTCACTGTGTACACCTATATGGGAATATAGCACACACTGACAATAGAGGGTCACTGTGTACACCTATATGGGAATATAGCACACACTGGCAATAGAGTGAGTGAGGTAGTGCTTTACGTCACATCGGCAATATTTCAGCCATATCGTGACGAGCAATGGCAATAGAGGGTCACTGTGTACACCTATATGTGAATATAGCACACACTGACAATAGAGGGTCACTGTGTACACCTATATGGGAATATAGCACACACTGACAATAGAGGGTCAATGTGTACACCTATATGGGAATATAGCACATACTGACAATAGAGGGTCACTGTGTACACCTATATGGGAATATAGCACACACTGGCAATAGAGGGTCAATGTGTACACCTATATGGGAATATAGCACGCACTGACAATAGAGGGTCACTGTGTACACCTATATGGGAATATAGCACACACTGACAATAGAGGGTCAATGTGTACACCTATATGGGAATATAGCACACACTGGCAATAGAGGGTCACTGTGTACACCTATATGGGAATATAGCACACACTGACAATAGAGGGTCACTGTGTACACCTATATGGGAATATAGCACACACTGACAATAGAGGGTCACTGTGTACACCTATATGGGAATATTGAACACACTGACAATAGAGGGTCACTGTGTGCACCTATATGGGAATATATACCACACTGACAATAGAGGGTCACTGTGTACACCTATATGGGAATATAGAACACGCTGGCAATAGAGGGTCACTGTGTACACCTATATGGGAATATTGAACACACTGACAATAGAGGGTCACTGTGTACACCTATATGGGAATATAGCACACACTGACAATAGAGGGTCACTGTGTGCACCTATATGGGAATATAGCACACACTGACAATAGAGGGTCACTGTGTACACCTACATGGGAATATTGAACACACTGGCAATAGAGGGTCACTGTGTACACCTATATGGGAATATTGAACACACTGACAAAAGAGGGTCACTGTGTACACCTATATGGGAATATAGCACACACTGACAATAGAGGGTCACTGTGTACACCTATATGGGAATATAGTACACACTGACAATAGAGGGTCACTGTGTACACCTATATGGGAACATAGCACACACTGGCAATAGAGGGTCACTGTGTACACCTATATGGGAATATTGCACACACTGACAATAGAGGGTCACTGTGTACACCTATATGGGAATATAGCACACACTGACAATAGAGGGTCACTGTGTACACCTATATGGGAATATTGAACACATTCACAATAGAGGGTCACTGTGTGCACCTATATGGGAATATATACCACACTGACAATAGAGGGTCACTGTGTACACCTATATGGGAATATAGCACACGCTGGCAATAGAGGGTCACTGTGTACACCTATATGGGAATATTGAACACACTGACAATAGAGGGTCACTGTGTACACCTATATGGGAATATAGCACACACTGACAATAGAGGGTCACTGTGTACACCTATATGGGAATATAGCACACACTGACAATAGAGGGTCACTGTGTACACCTACATGGGAATATTGAACACACTGGCAATAGAGGGTCACTGTGTACACCTATATGGGAATATTGAACACACTGACAAAAGAGGGTCACTGTGTACACCTATATGGGAATATAGCACACACTGACAATAGAGGGTCACTGTGTACACCTATATGGGAATATAGTACACACTGACAATAGAGGGTCACTGTGTACACCTGTATGGGAATATAGCACACACTGACAATAGAGGGTCACTGTGTACACCTATATGGGAATATTGAACACACTGGCAATAGAGGGTCACTGTGTGCACCTATATGGGAATATAGCACATACTGACAATAAAGGGTCACTGTGTACACGTATATGGGAATATAGCACACACTGGCAATAGAGGGTTACTGTGTGCACCTATATGGGAATATAGCACACACTGACAATAGAGGGTCACTGTGTACACCTATATGGGAATATAGCACACACTGACAATAGAGGGTCACTGTGTACACCTGTATGGGAATATTGAACACACTGACAATAGAGGGTCACTGTGTACACCTATATGGGAATATAGCACACACTGACAATAGAGGGTCACTGTGTACACCTATATGGGAATATATACCACACTGACAATAGAGGGTCACTGTGTACACCTATATGGGAATATAGCACACACTGACAATAGAGGGTCACTGTGTACACCTATATGGGAATATAGCACACACTGTCAATAGAGGGTCACTGTGTACACCTATATGGGAATATAGCACACACTGACAATAGAGGGTCACTGTGTACACCTGTATGGGAATATAGCACACACTGACAATAGAGGGTCACTGTGTACACCTGTATGGGAATATAGCACACACTGACAATAGAGGGTCACTGTGTACACCTATATGGGAATATAGCACACACTGACAATAGAGGGTCACTGTGTACACCTGTATGGGAATATAGCACACACTGACAATAGAGGGTCACTGTGTACACCTATATGGGAATATAGCACACACTGACAATAGAGGGTCACTGTGTACACCTATATGGGAATATAGCACACACTGGCCCGAGAAGGACACATGGGCTCATTGATCACCCTGAAATGGGATAGACACATCCTTAACATCGCGTCAGTTATTGACCGCCCTGACAAACCGACACTCATTTCACTAATTCGTTTAACGCCATTCTCCTGTGCTAGGCTGCAAGTTAGCGGTTGTTGATGCTACTACCACTGGCCATCAAGCAGCAGCAAGTACTGACAATTCCCAGCTACGTAGTCGGGCGTCCGCGCTGTGGTATGCGTGGCTTTAGTCCCCCAATCGGGTGCAATTATCACATCTGATGTAACCCTGAATGTAAGGTGACTATCGCTGTATGGTTGAGTGAGTGAGGGTGGTTTGCACGGTATTCCCTATATCTTGCGGCATGGCAGTTTGATGTGGGTTTGTTTGTCTGTTGTTTGTAGCTTAACGCCGCTATCAGCAATATTCCAGCTACATGACGGCGGTCTGTAAATAATCGCTTCTGGACAACACCATCAAGTGATTGACATCATGAGAATTGATATATGCAATTGGGATACAGTGACATGCATCAACCAAGTCAGCGAACCTGACCACCCGATCCCGTTCGTCGTCTCTTACGACAAGCATAGTCACCTTTTATGACAAGCAAAGGGTTGCCGAACACCTATTCTTGAAGTGGGAGGAAAGCTAGTGATGCAGGTCTCTGACGTATACCACTTTGGTGAAACCCACGAGCATGGATACGGAGCTGACAAACCTGGGATTCGACCCTACGATCATAGTTTTGTGACGAGCCTAGGGGGATGGATGCATTCTACACAGCGAACTGCGGCAGTGACACACTCTTTCTCTTTCTCTTGAGTTGAGTTTAACGCCGCTTTTAACAGTATTCCGGTTATATCGCGGCGTATCAGCTTAATGTGGGAGGAAAGCCAGAAATGATGCAGGTCTCAGACTTTTACCACTTACCAGTGAAACCCACGAGCATGGGTATGGTGCTGACAAACCTAGAAACACAATCGAGGCGAACCGGGATTCGAATCCATAATCATAGGTGTCTGGCGTGCCCAAGGGGCGCAACTCTGCAAAGCGAATCGTGGCGCCCAGCGCAACAGAAGGCAGTTCCAGCTTCCAGATCGAGTTGGTTCTGACGCTGCTGTGAAGCTGTTTTAGTTGTGTCACGAGATGTCACGGGATGTCACGGTGTGTCACGGGATGTCACGGTGTGTCATGGGATGTCACGGTGTGTCATGGTGTTTCGGTTTTATGAAACAATCTGAAGTATACCCAGACCAATCCACAACCAACCGGTCTATTAATAGCTAAGGGGCGCCACTCTGTAACCATGGTAGCATGAAGCTATCGGGAAACAATGTCATTCAGCCGCATCGTCTTTATGTTGTGGTGGAGGCTGAATATAACAGTTTGTTACAAATCAATTACGCTAACGATAGTTTAGTGTGGAAACTGCGGCAATCCCTCCCCGTCCTGTATACCTTGTAACACTCCAGCAGAAGGTTCCATTGCTGTAGCTCAGTAGTTAAAGTGCCTATTTTCCACACAACTGGTTCGGGTCTGTTTCTCGACACTGACCCAGTCGGGGACAGTCGTCCCCGCCTTATAGCAAAACCTATTTTACTACAGTATTATTGAAACATGATGGTGTATCGCCCGTGTAACCATGGGAACCCACGACCTGAACAACACAACGACCCGAGCAGGCCCAGCACCCCACAAAGGGTTCTCCGCCCAGACGATTATGTAACAAGAATGTCTCGGATAATGGCGTTGTAAACAAGAGATGAACGTGGATGACATGCACGACTTACATACATGATATCACAGGTGTACACAGATGCTACCTACCCGACTGGCCTTGAGTCCGGGACAAGTCTGTTGAGGGGAATGATGTCACTGGCGTAGACGTTCAGCCGGTATTTCTTCATCGCCCACTCCGCCCGTCGCTTTTCCTCGGGTGCAAGGACAACGCCCCTCCCCAGCTCCCCTGCCAGTCGAAGGTCATTCGTACCATATTTCGTAATTAAAGCATTGTCGTCCTTTGGGTGTCCATGGTTGATGTACACTCTCTTGAGGCTGTCTGTCCGGTGAGTAGTTGTACTGACGAAGTGGTATATCTTCCCCACAACCAGCAAAACAAACACCGTCCCCAGCAGCAGACCGTATCGGAGGTGAATACGCATTATCAATGTCTATGGACAGAGATCCACGTGCTTTCATCGCAGTCACCAAGTGTCTGTGTATGTGTTCTTCCTACGCCACTAGTTGAAGTCTCATGTGAACATGTCATTGTTCAACACAGGTATATCAAGACAACCACTGACATCATTCGTCATTTCATCAGAACGGCCGATTCCAATATGTATCACTCGTTATTCCCACACACATAAAGTGTTCCTGACAAATTTCTCCCTCAATTGTGAACGTGTCAGCGACACATCCAATATTTATACACGTAAAGTAATTTAACAGACGTGATTAAACCTTTTGTCTGATTCTGTTCTGGATTTAAACATGAAAGGCGAGGCGGGCGCTAACCTGACGTACCTCCCGAGTGGGCAGTCCTACATGTGTTCAGGTATTGATTCCACCGAGTGTATCTCTTGCCCATGTCAGCCACACGTTGAACAATTCCAGTAACGTTTAATTAGAATTCAGCCTCACGTGAAGCTCCACACTTTCCGACGACGACAACGACACTGTGGCACGTCGTCATGCAGCATGACGCTGAAGCAGGCATCACTGCGAGTACCCTCCTCCGACCCACCTGTGGGACATCCCGCGTCGGTTGCACCTTCAATCAGCCGTCCACAAATCCAGGTAATACAATCAATGGCGCTCGGTAACGCGCGGTGATCAGTGTGGCGAGGGGGTGAGAAGCCAGTAGGGAGACGGTTGTCGGCGCTCCTCCACAACCTACCCGAGGGAGTATCGGACAGCCTAATGCGGAAGTCCCCGTTTACCTTGGCTACAGCTAGCTCACTGGGACTTAGCTCCCTGTGTACATTTCACTTTAGACGAGGTCCGTGTGGTTTTTCAAGCGCTCGGAACACGTACTCACAAGGCAGCGTCGAATGGATACCGACAAATGTAGTTACGACAAACTGACAGAATACTTTGAGAACAGTGCCAACAACACGAGTCTGTCAGTGTCAACAGCCCGGCTGTAGCAAGGACAAGCACAACACCCACCGATTTCTCCTACACCTCGATATAACGCTGATCAAACTTCACACCAAGCCGGAAGCAGCCCTGGCGACACAATGGCATGCCGAGATACATGCAGTAGTATGTCTGTCACTATTATGCCGCTCCACACACACAACCGTTCCGCTTCACGAGTCTTCACTGTGGTATGCCCTATCCTTAAATTCCCGTCTCCAGATTAGGGACAGTAAGATAATCGCCCGGCACAGACCGACTCACGATACCATCCCGGTCACTTTACACAGTCCGCCCATATACCTGTAAGCCGCTCTGCGAGCCGATTGACGTTTTCAATCTATTGAAGCGTTACGTCACGGGTTCAAGCTTGCTCCTTGCTGAGATATACTTGCACGTACACCGACCACATCTCACACAAGTGCCACCACGAAAGCTGCTTTTGTGAAACTGGATAGCGCGACCCTCTTGCAATCGTCGCCAGGCATCACCTGTAGCGTCCCCTAACTAGCCAAACACGAGTGACATTGATCCCTTATTAAAAGATGATTGGTGACAACGTGACTGTCTCCTGTCGCCGAGCCACTTCCACTGAGATCTCATCGACGCCCAAGTCTCACGGTATCTGCACGCGTTCCCAGGGGAAGGATGTAGTGGGGTCGTCGTTCAGGCTCCCGGCTCGTCACCCTCTACCCTCGAGGTATTATCTGTAAAGGTACACAAATCCTCTTGTATCTGTTATCAGACCTTTATAAAATGACCTCAACACTACACAGATACTGTCAGTAAACACAGGTTTACGCTCGTCCCGTTTACCTGAGCCTCTATTCGCCTGTATTACTTCAACGAGACACAAGGGTGGCCCAGTCAACGAAGGGGATGCAATTCATTATGTAGAGTTGCGTCCCTTGGGCGCGCCAGAAAACTATGATCACATGTATGAAATTGGGATTTCCCCAAAAATCGAGCTAACGCGTCGTGGTAGAACTGAACATTTTGTTCAAAGTAACGTTTAAAAAAATCACTAACGTAAATAATACTGGCCTCGGACTTCAAATCCCTGTGTACAGTTGAGTATTTCATACCCCTAAATCATACTCCTGCACCCTGCAACATACCCCACTGGCATACCCCTGCCCCATACACCTGCACGCTTCAACATACCCCTGCCCCATACACCTGTACCATGCAACACACCCCAGCACCATACACCTGCACCCTGCACTTTACACCTGCACCCTGCAACACACCCCAGCACCGTACACCTGCACCCTGCACCCTGCACTTTACACCTGCACCCTGCAACATAACCCACTGACATACCCCTGCCCCACACACCTGCACGCTCCAACATACCTCTCCGACATACCCCTGCCCCATACACCTGCACGCTGCAACATACCCCACTGACACACCCCTGCCCCATACACCTGCACGCTCCAACATATCCCACTGACATACCCCTGCCCCATACACCTGCACCCGCCAACATACCCCTGCCCCACACACCTGCACACTGCAACATACCCCACTGACATACCCCTGCCCCACACACCTGCACGCTGCAACATACCCCACTGACATACCCCACTGACATACCCCTGCCCCACACACCTGCACGCTCCAACATACCCCACTGACATACCCCTGCCCCATACATCTGCACCCGCCAGCATACCCCTCCGACCTACCCCTGCACCCTACACCCTACCCCTACACTTTACACCTGTACCCTGCAACACACCCCAGCACCATACACCTGTACCCTGCACTTTACACCTGCACCCTGCAACACACCCCAGCACCATACACCTGCACCCTGCAACACACCCTACCACAATACACCTGCACCTTGCAACACACCCCGGCACCATACACCTGCACCCTGCAACACACCTAAGAACCAAACTCCTGCACCCTGCAACATACCTCTGCACCCTGCACCCTCCCCCTTCACTTTCTACCTGCTACCTGCAACACCCGCCCCCCTCCCCCCGCACGATACACCTGCACCCTGCAACACGCCCCAGCACCATACACATGCACATTGCAACACATCCAAGCATTATACAGCTCCACCCTGCAACACACCCCAGCACCATACAGCTGCACCCTGCAACACACCCATTACCATACACCTGCACCCTGCAACACGCCCCAGCACAATACACCTGCACCCTGCAACACACCCTTGCAAAATACCCCTGTACCCTGCAACACACCCCTGCAAGGTACACCTCCACCCTGCAATACACCCCAGTACCGTATACCTCCACCCTCCAACACACCCCAGCAACATACACCTGCACCCTGCAACACACCCCTGCAACATACACCTCCATACTGCAACACACTCCTACAAGATACACCTCCACCATGCAACACACCCCTTTACCATACACCTCCACCCTGCAACACACACAAGCACCATACACCTGCACCCTTTTACACACCCATCACCATACACCTGCACCCTGCAACGCACCCCTGCAAGATACACCTCCACCCTGCAACATACCCCTGCTCCCTGCAACACAACCATCACCATACACCTGCACACTGCAACACACCCCAGCACCATACACCTGCACCCAGCAACACACCCCTTCAACATACCCATGTACCCTGCAACCCTACATCTGCACCCTGCAACACACCCTGCAACATACCCCTGCACCTGCAACACACCCATCACCATACACCTGCACCCTGCAAACACACCCCTGCAAGATACACCTCCACCCTGCAACTCACCCTGGAACATACCCCTGCACCCTGCAACACACCCATTTCCATACACCTGTACCCTGCAACACACCCATCACCATACACCTGCACCCTGCAACACACCCCAGCACCATACAGCTGCACCCTGCAACACACCCTTGCAACATACCCCTGTACCCTGCGACGCACAACTGCAACACACCCCACCAACATACACCTCCAGCCTGCAACACACCCAGCGCCATACACCTCCACCCTACAACACACCCCTGCAAGCTACACCTCCACCCTGCAACACACCCCAGTACCATACACCTCAACCCTCCAACACACCCCAGCAACATACACCTGCACCCTGCAACACATCCTTGCAAGATACACCTCCAGCCTGCAACACACCCCTGCAAGATACACCTGCACCCTGCAACACACCCTAGCACCATACACCTGCACCCTGCAACACACCTATCACCATACACCTGCACCCTGCAACACACCCATCACCATACAACTGCACCCTGCAAAACACCACAGCACCATAAGCCTCCACCCTGCAACATACCCCTGTATCCTGCAAAAGACTCCATCACCATACAGCCGCTCCCAGCAACAAAATCCTGCACCCTGCAACACACCAAAGCACCAAACACCTCAACCTAGCAACACACCCCTGCAACATACCCCTGGACCCTGCAACATACCCCTGTAACCTGCAACATACCCCTGTAACCTGCAACATACCCCTGTATCCTGCAACACCCCCCATCACCATACACCTGCACCTGCACCCAGCAACACACCGCTGCAACATACCCCAACACCATACACATGCACCCTGCAACACACCCAGCACCATACACATGCACCCTGCAACATACCCCTGTAACCTGCAACACACCCCTGTACCCTGCAAGTTACCCCTGCAGCCTGCAACACACCCCTGCAACATACCCCTGTACCCTGCACCATACAACTGCACCCTGCAAAACACCACAGCACCATAAGCCTCCACCCTGCAACATACCCCTGTACCCTGCAACTCACCCCATCACCATACACCTGCACCTGCACTCAGCAACACACCGCTGCAACATACCACGGCACCATACACATGCACACTGCAACACACACCAGCACCATACACATGCAACCTGCAACATACCCCTGCACCCTGCAACATACCCCTGCACCCTGCAACACACCCCTGCACCCTGACACAACGTATTGTTTGAAAGGAGGACCCGTAGTACATCATGTGTCAAGACATCTAGCAGAGGACCCACAATGCATCATGTGTCATGACATCAAGCAGAGGACCCACAATGCATCATGTGTCAAGACATCTAGCAGAGGACCCACAATGCATCATGTGTCATGACATCTAGCAGAGGACCCACAATGCACCATGTGTCATGACATCAAGCAGAAGACCCACAATGCATCATGTGGCAGGACATCAAGCAGTTGACCCACAATGCATCATGTGTCAGGACACAGAGGACACACAAAACATCATGTGTCATGAGATCAAGCAGAGGACCCACAATGCATCATGTGTCATGACATCTAGCAGAGGACCCACAATGCATCATGTGCCATGACATCAAGCAGAGGACCCACAATGCATCATGTGTCATGACATCAAGCAGAGGACCCACAATGCATCATGTGTCATGACATCAAGCAGAGGACCCACAATGCATCATGTGTCATGACATCAAACAGAAGACCCACAATGCATCATGTGGCAGGACATCAAGCAGAGGACCCACAATGCATCATGTGTCAGGACACAGAGGACACACAAAACATCATGTGTCATAAGATCAAGCAGAGGACCCACAATGCAACATGTGTCATGCCATCAAGCAGAGGACCCACAATGCATCATGTGTCATGACATCTAGCAGTTGACCCACAATGCATCATGTGTCATGACATCTAGCAGAGGACCCACAATGCATCATGTGTCATGACATCAAGCAGAGGACCCACAATGCATCATGTGTCGTGACATCAAGCAGAGGACCCACAATGCATCATGTGTCATGACATCAAACAGAGGACCGACAATCCTTCATGTGTCAGGAGATCTAACAGAGGACCGACAATACATCATGTGTCGGGACATAGATGACCAACAATACATCTTGTGTCTGGACATCCAGCAGATAACCCACAATACAGCATGTGTCAGGACACGGAGGACGCACAATACCTCATTTGTCAGGACACAGAGGACCCACAATACATCATGTGTCAGGATATTCTGCAGAGAACCCACAATGCATCATGTGTCAGGGCATCCAGTAGAGGACCCACAATAATTCATGTGTAAGTACATCTAGCAGAGGACCCACAATGCATCATGTATCAGGACACAGAGGACCCACAATACATCATGTGTCAGGACATCTAGCAGAGGACCCATAATGCATCATGTGTCAGGACACAGAGGACCCATAATACAGCATGTGTCAGGACATCCAGCAGAGGACCAACAATACATCATGTGAAAGAACACAGAGGGCCCACAATACATCATGCGTCAGAACACAGAGGACCCACAATACATCATGTATCAGGATATTCTGCAGAGAACCAACAATGCATCATATGTCAGGACATCAAGCAGAGGACCCACAATACATAATGTGTCAGGACACAGATGACCCACAATGCATCATGTGTCAAGACATCTAGCAGAGGACCCACAATGCATCATGTGTCAGGACATCTAGCAGAGGACCCACAATGCATCATGTGTCAGGACATCCAGCAGAGGACCCACAATGCATCATGTGTCAGGACATCTAGCAGAGGACCCACAATGCATCATGTGACAGTACATCTAGCAGAGGACCCACAATGCATCATGTGACAGGACATCTAGCAGAGGACCCACAATGCATCATGTGTCAGGTCACAGATGACCCACAATGCATCATGTGTCAGTACATCTAGCAGAGGACCCACAATGCATCATGTGTCAGTACATCTAGCAGAGGACCCACAATGCATCATGTGTCAGGACATCCAGCAGAGGACCCACAATGCATCATTTGTCAGTACATCTAGCAGAGGACCCACAATGCATCATGAGTCAGGACATCCAGCAGAGGACCCACAATGCATCATGTGTCAGGACATCTAGCAGAGGACCCACAATGCATCATGTGTCAAGACATCTAGCAGAGGACCCACAATGCATCATGTGTCATGACATCTAGCAGAGGACCCACAATGCACCATGTGTCATGACAACAAGCAGAAGACCCACAATGCATCATGTGGCAGGACATCAAGCAGTTGACCCACAATGCATCATGTGTCAGGACACAGAGTACACACAAAACATCATGTGTCATGAGATCAAGCAGAGGACCGACAATGCATCATGTGTCATGCCATCAAGCAGAGGACCCACAATGCATCATGTGTCATGACATCTAGCAGAGGACCCACAATGCATCATGTGCCATGACATCAAGCAGAGGACCCACAATGCATCATGTGTCATGACATCAAGCAGAGGACCCACAATGCATCATGTGTCATGACATCAAACAGAGGACCCACAATGCATCATGTGTCATGACATCAAACAGAAGACCCACAATGCATCATGTGGCAGGACATCAAGCAGAGGACCCACAATGCATCATGTGTCAGGACACAGAGGACACACAAAATATCATGTGTCATGAGATCAAGCAGAGGACCCACAATGCAACATGTGTCATGCCATCAAGCAGAGGACCCACAATGCATCATGTGTCATGACATCTAGCAGAGGACCCACAATGCATCATGTGTCGGGACATCCAGCAGAGGACCCACAATGCATCATGTGACAGGACATCTAGCAGAGGACCCACAATGCATCATGTGACAGAACACAGATGACCCACAATACATCATGTGTCAGGACATCTAGCAGGGGACCCACAATGCATCATGTATCAGGACACAGAGGACCTTCAATGCATCATGTGTCAGGACATCTAGCAGAGGACCCACAATACATCATGTGTCAGGACATCTAGCAGGCGACCCACAATACATCATGTGTCAGGAATCCTGCTGATGACCCACAATACATCATGTGTCAGGACATCCAGCAGAGGACCCACAATGCATCATGTGTCATAACATCTAGCAGAGGACCGACAATACACCATGTGTCAGGACACAGAGGACACACAATGCATCATGTGTCGGGACATCTGGCAGGGGACACACAATACATCATGTGTCATGACAGCTAGCAGAGGACCCACAATGCATCATGTGTCATAACATCTAGCAGAGGACCCACAATACACCATGTGTCAGGATACAGAGGACCCACAATGCATCATGTGTCAGGACACAGAGGACCCACAATGCATCATGTGTCAGTACATCTAGCAGATGACCCACAATGCATCATGTATCAGGACACAGATGACCCACAATACATCATGTGTCAGGACATCTAGCAGGGGACCAACAATACATCATGTGTCGGGACACAAAGGACCCACAATAGATCATGTGTCAGGGCATCTAGCAGAGGACCCACAATACATCATGTGTCAGGACACAGAGGACCCACAATGTATCATGTGTCAGGACACAGAGGACCCCCAATGCATCATGTGTCAGGACACAGAGGACCCACAATGCATCATGTGTCAGTACATCTAGCAGATGACCCACAATGCATCATGTATCAGGACACAGATGACCCAAAATACATCATGTGTCAGGACATCTAGCAGGGGATCAACAATGCATCATGTGTCGGGACACAAAGGACCCACAATACATCATGTGTCAGGACATCTAGCAGGGGCCCAACAATGCATCATGTGTCAGGACATCTAGCAGAGGACCCACAATACCTCATGTGTCAGGACACAGAGGACTCACAATACATCATGTGTCAGGACACAGAGGACACACAATGCATCATGTGTCAGGACACAGAGGACACACAATGCATCATGTGTCAGGACATCTAGCAGAGGACCCACAATGCATCATGTGTCAGGACATCTAGCAGGGGCCCCACAATACATCATGTGTCAGGACATCTAGCAGGGGCCCCACTATAAATCATGTGTCAGGACATCTAGCAGGGGCCCCACAATACATCATGTGTCAGGACATCTAGCAGGGGCCCAACAATACATCATGTGTCAGGACATCTAGCAGGGGCCCCACAATACATCATGTGTCAGGACACAGAGGACACACAATACATCATGTGTCAGGACATCTAGCAGGGGCCCCACAATACATCATGTGTCAGGATATCCTGCAGAGGACTCACAATACATCATGTTGTTTTGGAAAATTATTTACCAAAATTCAGAAAACAGACGCCATAAGAAATGTTCTAGATGATAATGGTATCTTGTCCCCAGGGGTTTTCGAAACAGGCTTATGACTGTTGGTAACATTTTGGTCTTAAATACATATTTTAAGATTTTCGAAAAAGAAATGGTATTGTGCATTTATTTATTTTACGAAGGTTATCGACACTGTTTTGGAGGGTAGGACTTTCGTCCAAAATGCATAAAAGTGGTATTGTAGGTAACTTCAGTGAACATATGTATAGCAATATAAAATCACTGACACAAGCAACAATATGTCGTCAAACTACTTCCCTCGTTGCACGGGTGTCAGGCAGGGAGAGAACTTGTCACCGTTGCTATTTTCAATATTTTTAAATGACATTGATATCTAAAGGCTGACGATGGATTAACATTGACATTAATTGTGCTGATAACTCTAATATCTCGAATATTCTATTTTGGTTTCAGTGTATCATCTTTCTTTATGCTGATGGCATCGTTCTTTTCGATGAAACGCACCAGGGACTACAGAATACTCTTGTTACATTTTATGATTATTGTACAACGTGGAAACTCAACGTAAACAACGCAAAAAAACAAATTGGAAGAGGGGGCAGCCAAGTCTTCTAAATTAAATGAGCCGGTCTCAGCAGTTCAACACCACACATTACGGTCTATGGTGAACTGGGCCGAGAACCTTTTTAATATTTGAGTTTGTTATATCTTCTCGGCATCAGCTTTCTTTTGGAAATGGTCCTCCCAGATTATCCCATATTGTATAAGACAGTGGCTTAAATGCGAATACGTACCCATGGTTACACTTTATGAAACAAATTTTAAATAATGTTGGGCATACACATATTTCATTATCCTTCTTTGTGCGCCACTCCCTAAGTAGTCTCGAATGTTGGACGAACACGAAAAGATCAGTTCTTTGAGTGAGTGAGTGAGTTGTGTTTAACACCACTTTAAACAGTTTTCCAGTTATATCACGGCGTGTCAGTTTAATGTGGGAGAAAAGCCCGAAGTTATGCAGGTGTCAGGCGTTTACCCTTCGGTGAAACCCACGAGCACGGGTATGGTGCTAACAAACCTAGAAACATAATCGGAGCGAACCGGGATTCGAACCCACAATCATAGGTTTCTGGCGTGCCCAAAGGACGCAACTCTCCAAGAATTGGTTTGATAGTACGTTCAGGTAGAAATTTTGTACCCAATCGTTTCTTAGTAGTTTGTCCGTATTTTTGTACCATAAGAAATACTAACCTCAGTATTATTTACTTATTATAATGTAATCAAAATATGAATATTTGTTGGCTGTTGGATAAGCTCATACTCATTAACTGTGCTAAATATGTATAGGAAGCTCATACTTTAAGAACAATGTCTTGGTAATTTTGCCATCTGTCACTGTCTAATTTTTTCAATGATCTTTCTAAAAGGGCCTTTGGCCTTTCTACTGAATAAACCAATCAATCAGTCAATACCAAGTTTAAAGGTCTGTATGTGTAGATTATGCTCTGACGTCTTTATAATTAAACACTTTTCCATTTTGTATAACACTATCCCACATGACAAAATTCAGTCCTTGATTCGAGGGGAATGTGTCCCTGAAAGTGATGGACGGAGATATGGTTACATATATGGATCAGAATTTGTGCTCAGATTGGCAAAATCAGAACACGGGAACTTAGGCTTTAGATATATTCCTGATCTGATATCGTTCAATCATGGCCAAAGAACCAATTCATTTTCACTGATTTCCCATAATTTCCTATAATTATGGAAATGCTTTTGTCGCTTTAATAGGCGAAAGGCCCGGTGTACGTAGGTCAGTCCCTGACTAGTGTATATGTACACGCCGAGTTGAAAGGTCTGGTGTATATACTTATTCTCTGACTTGAGCTATTATTTGCCACGAAGTACACTCAGTCAATCGAATGTTGTTAACAATTACCGACCAGTTTGAAGAGAAAACTCACTGGAATCTTTGACTCAATTAGGCTTGATAAATACGGTCGTACAATATTATTCCAGTGTGGCTTAGGATGACGCACGTCATCACGCAATGTCTGGAGCGCAGATGTGCGGCAGATACAGGACACCCTTAATCTACTACAGCCCTGGAATAACAGCCCCGCAGTTGCTGGAAAGAAATCAATGTCGCAGACTTAGATTAATTCACGAGTATGTTCAGTTTCTATCTAATCAATAGATTATGAGGTGCCGAGTACAGCGGCTAATGGACAGCGTATCCTTGTCCAGGGATATGGAGCACATCTCGCCATTGGGATCGGAGGGTGTCGGCTGGGTTTTCAACACATCAGCTCACCCAATTAGCTGACTAATATAGCTCACACACATCAAACACACCTCAACTCACACACCTCACCTCACACATCACCTCACACGCCTCATCACACACAAATCAAATGCACCTCACTTCAAACACCTCACCTTACACACGCCACCGCACACACATCACATACACCACCTCACACACTTTATCTAACACCCATCACCTGACACATCCCACCTCACACACATCAAACACACATCACCCCACACATCCAACCGTATACACACCACCGCACACACATCACACACACACCACCTCACACACTATATCTAACACCCATCACCTCACACACACCACCGCACACACATCACATACGCCACCGCACACACATCACATACACCACCGCACACACTTTATCTGACACCCATCACCTCACACACATAAAACATACATCACCCTACACACCTAACCGTATACACCTCACCTCACACACATCAAACACACATCACCACACACACCTCACCTCAAACACACCAAACCCACATCACCACACACACCTCACCTCACACTCACCAAACACACATCACCACACACACCTCACCCACACCAAACACACATCACCACACTCACCACCGCACACACATCACATACATCACCTTAAACACCTCATACACATCTAATACACATCACTTCACATCACCTCACATACATCACCACACACACACAACCGCACACACATCAAATACATCACCACACACACCTCACCTTACACACATCAAACACACATCACCACACACACCTCACCTCACTCACACCAACGCACACACTTCACCTCACACACACTACCGCACACACATCACACATTTCACCTTATTACACACCTCACACACATCTAGTACACATCACTTCACATCACACATACCACCTCACACACAGTGAGTGTTGTAAAAGCGATGTCATCTCAGTGGTACGCCGCTCTGACACAATGACGGTGTTGTGAAGGCGATGTCATCTCAATGGTACGCCACTCTGACACAATGACGGTGTTGTGAAGGCGATGTCATCTCAGTGGTACGCCACTCTGACACAATGACGGTGTTGTGAAGGTGATGTCATCTCAGTGGTACGCCACTCTGACACAATGACGGTGTTGTGAAGGTGATGTCATCTCAGTGGTACGCCACTCTGACACAATGACGGTGTTGTGAAGGTGATGTCATCTCAGTGGTACGCCACTCTGACACAGTGACGGTGTTGTGAAGGTGATGTCATCTCAGTGGTACGCCACTCTGACACATTGACGGTGTTGTGAAGGTGATGTCATCTCAGTGGTACGCCACTCTGACACAGTGACGGTGTTGTAAAGGCGATGTCATCTCAGTGGTACGCCACTCTGACACAGTGACGGTGTTGTAAAGGCAATGTCATCTCAATGTTACGCCACTTTGACACAGTGTTGTGAAGGCGATGTCATCTCAATATTACGCCACTCTGACATAGTAATGCTGTTGTGAAGGGGATGCCATCTCAATGTTACACCATTCTGACATAGTAATGCTGTTGTGAAGGGGATGCCATCTCAATGTTACACCATTCTGACACAGTGATGGTGTTGTTAATGGTGATGTCATCTCAACGCTACGCCACTCTGACATAGTGGTGTAAAGGTGATATCATCTGAATGTTATGTCGCTCTGACACAGTGTTGTAAAGATGTCATCTGAATGTTACGCTACTCTGACACGGTGATGGTGTTGTAAAGGCGATGTCATCTCAATGTTATGTCGCTCTGACACAGTGTTGTGAAGGCGATGTCATCTCAATATTACGCCACTCTGACATAGTAATGCTGTTGTGAAGGGGATGCCATCTCAATGTTACACCATTCTGACATAGTAATGCTGTTGTGAAGGGGATGCCATCTCAATGTTACACCATTCTGACACAGTGATGGTGTTGTTAATGGTGATGTCATCTCAACGCTACGCCACTCTGACATAGTGGTGTAAAGGTGATATCATCTGAATGTTATGTCGCTCTGACACAGTGTTGTAAAGATGTTATCTGAATGTTACGCTACTCTGACACGGTGATGGTGTTGTAAAGGCGATGTCATCTCAATGTTATGTCGCTCTGACACGGTGACAGTTTTATGAAGGCGATGTCATCTCAACATTACGCCATTACGTCACTCTGACACAGTGACAGCGTTGAAAGGGCGATGTCATCTCAGTGTGACGGCTCTCTGACACAGCGACGGTGTTGTAAAGGCGATGTCATCTCAACGTTACGCCACTCTGACACAGCGACGGTGTTGTAAAGGTGATGTCATTTGCATGTAACGCCACTCTGACACAGTGACAGCTTTGCGAAGGAGATGTCATCTCAGTGTGACGGCTCTCTGACACAGTGACGGTGTTGTAAAGGTGATGTCATTTGCATATTACGCCATTCTGACACAGTGTTGTAAAGGCGATGCCATCTCAATGTTACGCCACACTGACACAGTGACGATGTCATCCTAACGGCTTGTGTTGACTTGGTGTTTATGGCGGGTGTACGACATTCGTCGGGAGTGTGATAACGTGCAGCGGAGTGTTCATCTCAACTTACTGATGTCTGAAGTAAACACCCCACCGTTTAACAACAACCAGTCGAAAGTACGCTACATAACAACATCCTAGGACAGGCATCAACTGACCCCGGCCACTCCTAACATAGAACATCTTGTAGTACACCTACCTCGCAGACTGGACGCTGTGAAACCACCCGAGGCTGCATGAGCAGGCATGAGTCTGAGAACGTCTTGAGATCAATAGCGCCGCCATGGACCTACGCCGGGCGGTGTGTGGAGCAGTGTTCCTCCCCGCCCTAGCTCCCTCCTTCCCTCCCAGCGTACCCGCCCTGTATTGATTAACTCCTACATCTTCAGGGAAGTCATGTCGTAATGGCGCTGCATGCTTCTCCTCGCTTCTTGACGCCGAGCCCGTGATGATGTTGACACGCTTGCTTGGGTTCCTTCATGAACCTTATTAACAATGTAAGAGTGACTGAGAGACTTGGGACAATGTGAAAGACAAGCAATTAGGCAGGATTTCCGACTGTGCGTTTGATCGCTGACCCATTACACTGCACTGACGTCAGCTTCACTGGAAACATGGGCAGAATAATACGACACAAGCATGATTCAACATTGTACAACATGACACAACCTTGCACAAACATGAATCAACATTGTACAACATCGTACAGCATGACTCAATATTGTGCAACATGACACAACCTTGCACAAACATGAATCAACATTGTACAACATCGTACAGCATGACTCAATATTGTGCAACATGACACAACATTGCACTAGCATGACACAACCTTGCACTAGCATGGTTGAACATTGTACGTGACACAACATTGTACAACATCGTACAACATGACACAACATTGTACAGCATGACACAACCTTGCACTAGCATGGTTGAACATTGTACGTGACACAACATTGTACAACATTGTACAGCATGACACAACATTGTAGAACATGACACAACATTACACAAACGTGGATAACATTTTACAACGTGACACAACATCGTACAACATCGTACAACATGACACAACATTGTACAGCATGACACAACATTGTACAACATTGTACAGCATGACACAACATTGTACAACATGACACAACATTGTAAAAGTATGATTCAACATTGTAAAACGTAATACAATATTGTAAACATGACCTTGCACAAGTATGATTCAACGTAATACAACATAGTACGACATGACACAACATTGTATAACATGACACAGCCTTGCACTAACATGGTTCAATATCATACAACATGACACAACATTGCACAAATATGAATTAACGTTGTACAACGTAATACAATACTGTACAACATGGCACAACATTGTACAGCATGACACAACATCGTACAACATGACACAACATTGTACAGCATGACACAATATTGTACAACATTGTACAGCATGACACAACATTGTACAACATGGAACAACATTGTACAGCATGACACAACATTGTACAACATTGTACAGCATGACACAACATTGTACAACATGACAAACCATTGTACAACATGACACAACATCGTACAACATGACACAACATTGTACAGCATGACACAACATTGTACAACATTGTACAGCATGACACAACATGACACAACATGACACAACATTGTAAAAGTATGATTCAACATTGTAAAACGTAATACAACATTGTAAACATGACCTTGCACAAGTATGATTCAACATAATACAACATAGTACGACATGACACAACATTGTATAACATGACACAGCCTTGCACTAACATGGTTCAATATCATACAACATGACACAACATTGCACAAATATGAATTAACGTTGTACAACGTAATACAATACTGTACAACATGGCACAACATTGTACAGCATGACACAACAACGTACAACATGACACAACATTGTACAGCATGACACAATATTGTACAACATTGTACAGCATGACACAACATTGTACAACATGGAACAACATTGTACAGCATGACACAACATTGTACAACATTGTACAGCATGACACAACATTGTACAACATGACAAACCATTGTACAACATGCCACAACATCGTACAACATGACACAACATTGTACAGCATGACACAACATTGTACAACATTGTACAGCATGACACAACATTGTACAACATGACACAACATTGTAAAAGTATGATTCAACATTGTAAAACGTAATACAACATTGTAAACATGACCTTGCACAAGTATGATTCAACATAATACAACATTGTACGATATGACACAACCTTGTATAACATGACACAGCCTTGCACTTACATGGTTCAATATCATACAACATGACACAACATTGCACAAATATGAATTAACGTTGTACAACGTAATACAATACTGTACAACATGGCACAACATTGTACAGCATGACACAGTGTTATTTGTTAATGGAGGAGCTGGATGAATGTGGTAGAATTACTTGGGCAACTCATGTTAAATATTTAGTCGACATTTATGGATTTGGTTATGTGAGGCACGAACAGAATATTGGTGATGTTAAGTGTTTCTTGCAGCTGTTTAGACAGCGTTTGTTGGAGAATACAGAATACAGAAGAACATTTATGAGTCTTGTAAATTAAGGTATTATTCACACGTCAAGATATTATTGGATCTGGAATATTATGTTACAGCTTTCAGAAATAGAGACCATAGTCTTATGCTGTGCCTGTTGAGATTAGGTGAATTGCCTATACGGAGTAATCTGGACAGAAGAGAGGATATTGTTTATTCACAACGCTTTTGTCGGCTATGTAACAATGGTTGTATTGAGGACGAAGTCCATTTTGTGTTTGTCTGCCCGTTTTACGCATCATTAAGACAAAAGTATATTCCTGTAAGATTCTATAACAATCCATGTATTAATACTTTTAGCAATCTCTTAAATAGCCAAAATGACTGTTTACTCAGAAATGTAGCTAAGTGTGTGAAGGAAGCTCTATCATTACGTACAAAGACCTAATACTGGACCCTTAGTATTGTTTTCAATGTAAATTGCCTCAATTGTGTGTTACTATATATAACTGAAATGTACATGGGCCTATGGCCTCCTATACATGAATAAACATATATATACATTATACAACATAGTACAAGACATAACATCTTACAGCGTGACACAACATTGTACAATGTGTCACAACATTGTATAACGCGACCAAACATTTCACAACGTGACACAACATTTTACAACAAGACACAACATTGTACTTGTGTCATTCATCAGCGTAATTCAAGTGGACACAGTTAATTATACAATCAACCAACATAAGCATTCGTCTGGTTCTGCTCTAATGTCCCACAATAAACATGGCGTATTCAACCTGTACTATTGTATACTCCACTGACAGAGAGTGTTTCCCTGACTGACAGAGAGTGTTTCCCTGACTGACAGAGAGTGTTTCCCTGACTGACAGAGAGTGTTTCACTGACTGACAGAGAGTGTTTCACTGACTGACAGAGAGTGTTTCCCTGACTGACAGAGAGTGTTTCTCTGACTGACAGAGAGTGTTTCCCTGACTGACAGAGAGTGTTTCCCTGACTGACAGAGAGTGTTTCACTGACTGACAGAGAGTGTTTCCCTGACTGACAGAGAGTGTTTCACTGACTGACAGAGAGTGTTTCCCTTACTGACAGAGAGCGTTTCACTGACTGACAGAGAGTGTTTCCCTGACTGACAGAGAGTGTTTCACTGACTGACAGAGAATGTTTCACTGACTGACAGAGAGTGTTTCACTGACTGACAGAGAGTGTTTCCCTGACTGACAGAGAGTGTTTCCCTGACTGACAGAGAGTGTTTCCCTGACTGACAGAGAGTGTTTCACTGACTGACAGAGAGTGTTTCCCTTACTGACAGAGAGCGTTTCACTGACTGACAGAGAGTGTTTCCCTGACTGACAGAGAGTGTTTCCCTGACTGACAGAGAGTGTTTCCCTGACTGACAGAGAGTGTTTCACTGACTGACAGAGAGTGTTTCCCTTACTGACAGAGAGCGTTTCACTGACTGACAGAGAGTGTTTCACGGACTGACAGAGAGTGTTTCCCTGACTGACAGAGAGTGTTTCACTGACTGACAGAGAGTGTTTCACTGACTGACAGAGAGTGTTTCACTGACTGACAGAGAGTGTTTCACTGACTGACAGAGAGTGTTTCCCTGACTGACAGAGAGTGTTTCCCTGACTGACAGAGAGCGTTTCACTGACTGACAGAGAGTGTTTCCCTGACTGACAGAGAGTGTTTCACTGACTGACAGAGAGTGTTTCCCTGACTGACAGAGAGTGTTTCACTGACTGACAGAGAGTGTTTCACTGACTGACAGAGAGTGTTTCACTGACTGACAGAGAGCGTTTCACTGACTGACAGAGAGTGTTTCACTGACTGACAGAGAGTGTTTCCCTGACTGACAGAGAGTGTTTCACTGACTGACAGAGAGTGTTTCACTGACTGACAGAGAGTGTTTCACTGACTGACAGAGAGTGTTTCACTGACTGACAGAGAGTGTTTCCCTGACTGACAGAGACTGTTTCACTGACTGACAGAGAGTGTTTCCCTGACTGACAGAGAGTGTTTCACTGACTGACAGAGAGTGTTTCCCTGACTGACAGAGAGTGTTTCCCTGACTGACAGAGAGTGTTTCCCTGACTGACAGAGAGTGTTTCCCTGACGGACAGAGAGTGTTTCCCTGACTGACAGAGAGTGTTTCACTGACGGACAGAGAGTGTTTCACTGACTGACAGAGAGTGTTTCCCTGACTGACAGAGAGTGTTTCACTGACTGACAGAGAGTGTTTCACTGACTGACAGAGAATGTTTCACTGACTGACAGAGAGTGTTTCACTGACTGACAGAGAGTGTTTCCCTGACTGACAGAGAGTGTTTCACTGACTGACAGAGAGTGTTTCACTGACTGACAGAGAGTGTTTCACTGACTGACAGAGAGTGTTTCCCTGACTGACAGAGGGTGTTTCCCTGACTGACAGAGAGTGTTTCCCTGACTGACAGAGAGTGTTTCCCTGACTGACAGAGGGTGTTTCCCTGACTGACAGAGAGTGTTTCCCTGACTGACAGAGAGTGTTTCACTGACGGACAGAGAGTGTTTCACGGACTGACAGAGAGTGTTTCACGGACTGACAGAGAGTGTTTCACTGACTGACAGAGAGTGTTTCACTGACTGAAAGAGAGTGTTTCCCTGACTGACAGAGAGTGTTTCCCTGACTGACAGAGAGTGTTTCACTGACTGACAGAGAGTGTTTCCCTGACTGACAGAGGGTGTTTCCCTGACTGACAGAGAGTGTTTCCCTGACTGACAGAGAGTGTTTCACTGACTGACAGAGAGCGTTTCACTGACTGACAGAGAGTGTTTCACTGACTGACAGAGAGTGTTTCCCTGACTGACAGAGAGTGTTTCACTGACTGACAGAGAGTGTTTCACTGACTGACAGAGAGTGTTTCACTGACTGACAGAGAGTGTTTCACTGACTGACAGAGAGTGTTTCCCTGACTGACAGAGACTGTTTCACTGACTGACAGAGAGTGTTTCCCTGACTGACAGAGAGTGTTTCACTGACTGACAGAGAGTGTTTCCCTGACTGACAGAGAGTGTTTCCCTGACTGACAGAGAGTGTTTCCCTGACTGACAGAGAGTGTTTCCCTGACGGACAGAGAGTGTTTCCCTGACTGACAGAGAGTGTTTCACTGACGGACAGAGAGTGTTTCACTGACTGACAGAGAGTGTTTCCCTGACTGACAGAGAGTGTTTCACTGACTGACAGAGAGTGTTTCACTGACTGACAGAGAATGTTTCACTGACTGACAGAGAGTGTTTCACTGACTGACAGAGAGTGTTTCCCTGACTGACAGAGAGTGTTTCACTGACTGACAGAGAGTGTTTCACTGACTGACAGAGAGTGTTTCACTGACTGACAGAGAGTGTTTCCCTGACTGACAGAGGGTGTTTCCCTGACTGACAGAGAGTGTTTCCCTGACTGACAGAGAGTGTTTCCCTGACTGACAGAGGGTGTTTCCCTGACTGACAGAGAGTGTTTCCCTGACTGACAGAGAGTGTTTCACTGACGGACAGAGAGTGTTTCACGGACTGACAGAGAGTGTTTCACGGACTGACAGAGAGTGTTTCACTGACTGACAGAGAGTGTTTCACTGACTGAAAGAGAGTGTTTCCCTGACTGACAGAGAGTGTTTCCCTGACTGACAGAGAGTGTTTCACTGACTGACAGAGAGTGTTTCACTGACTGACAGAGAGTGTTTCCCTGACTGACAGAGAGTGTTTCACTGACTGACAGAGAGTGTTTCACTGACTGACAGAGAGTGTTTCCCTTACTGACAGAGAGCGTTTCACTGACTGACAGAGAGTGTTTCCCTGACTGACAGAGAGTGTTTCACTGACTGACAGAGAATGTTTCACTGACTGACAGAGAGTGTTTCACTGACTGACAGAGAGTGTTTCCCTGACTGACAGAGAGTGTTTCCCTGACTGACAGAGAGTGTTTCCCTGACTGACAGAGAGTGTTTCACTGACTGACAGAGAGTGTTTCCCTTACTGACAGAGAGCGTTTCACTGACTGACAGAGAGTGTTTCCCTGACTGACAGAGAGTGTTTCCCTGACTGACAGAGAGTGTTTCCCTGACTGACAGAGAGTGTTTCACTGACTGACAGAGAGTGTTTCCCTTACTGACAGAGAGCGTTTCACTGACTGACAGAGAGTGTTTCACGGACTGACAGAGAGTGTTTCCCTGACTGACAGAGAGTGTTTCACTGACTGACAGAGAGTGTTTCACTGACTGACAGAGAGTGTTTCACTGACTGACAGAGAGTGTTTCACTGACTGACAGAGAGTGTTTCCCTGACTGACAGAGAGTGTTTCCCTGACTGACAGAGAGCGTTTCACTGACTGACAGAGAGTGTTTCCCTGACTGACAGAGAGTGTTTCACTGACTGACAGAGAGTGTTTCCCTGACTGACAGAGAGTGTTTCACTGACTGACAGAGAGTGTTTCACTGACTGACAGAGAGTGTTTCACTGACTGACAGAGAGCGTTTCACTGACTGACAGAGAGTGTTTCACTGACTGACAGAGAGTGTTTCCCTGACTGACAGAGAGTGTTTCACTGACTGACAGAGAGTGTTTCACTGACTGACAGAGAGTGTTTCACTGACTGACAGAGAGTGTTTCACTGACTGACAGAGAGTGTTTCCCTGACTGACAGAGACTGTTTCACTGACTGACAGAGAGTGTTTCCCTGACTGACAGAGAGTGTTTCACTGACTGACAGAGAGTGTTTCCCTGACTGACAGAGAGTGTTTCCCTGACTGACAGAGAGTGTTTCCCTGACTGACAGAGAGTGTTTCCCTGACGGACAGAGAGTGTTTCCCTGACTGACAGAGAGTGTTTCACTGACGGACAGAGAGTGTTTCACTGACTGACAGAGAGTGTTTCCCTGACTGACAGAGAGTGTTTCACTGACTGACAGAGAGTGTTTCACTGACTGACAGAGAATGTTTCACTGACTGACAGAGAGTGTTTCACTGACTGACAGAGAGTGTTTCCCTGACTGACAGAGAGTGTTTCACTGACTGACAGAGAGTGTTTCACTGACTGACAGAGAGTGTTTCACTGACTGACAGAGAGTGTTTCCCTGACTGACAGAGGGTGTTTCCCTGACTGACAGAGAGTGTTTCCCTGACTGACAGAGAGTGTTTCCCTGACTGACAGAGGGTGTTTCCCTGACTGACAGAGAGTGTTTCCCTGACTGACAGAGAGTGTTTCACTGACGGACAGAGAGTGTTTCACGGACTGACAGAGAGTGTTTCACGGACTGACAGAGAGTGTTTCACTGACTGACAGAGAGTGTTTCACTGACTGAAAGAGAGTGTTTCCCTGACTGACAGAGAGTGTTTCCCTGACTGACAGAGAGTGTTTCACTGACTGACAGAGAGTGTTTCCCTGACTGACAGAGGGTGTTTCCCTGACTGACAGAGAGTGTTTCCCTGACTGACAGAGAGTGTTTCACTGACTGACAGAGAGTGTTTCCCTGACTGACAGAGAGTGTTTCACTGACTGACAGAGAGTGTTCCCCTGACTGACAGAGAGTGTTCCCCTGACGGACAGAGAGTGTTTCCCTGACTGACAGAGAGTGTTTCACTGACTGACAGAGAGTGTTTCACTGACTGACAGAGAGTGTTTCCCTGACTGACAGAGAGTGTTTCACTGACTGACAGAGAGTGTTTCCCTGACTGACAGAGAGTGTTTCACTGACTGACAGAGAGTGTTTCCCTGACTGACAGAGAGTGTTTCCCTGACTGACAGAGAGTGTTTCCCTGACTGACAGAGAGTGTTTCCCTGACGGACAGAGAGTGTTTCCCTGACTGACAGAGAGTGTTTCACTGACGGACAGAGAGTGTTTCACTGACTGACAGAGAGTGTTTCCCTGACTGACAGAGAGTGTTTCACTGACTGACAGAGAGTGTTTCACTGACTGACAGAGAATGTTTCACTGACTGACAGAGAGTGTTTCACTGACTGACAGAGAGTGTTTCCCTGACTGACAGAGAGTGTTTCACTGACTGACAGAGAGTGTTTCACTGACTGACAGAGAGTGTTTCACTGACTGACAGAGAGTGTTTCCCTGACTGACAGAGGGTGTTTCCCTGACTGACAGAGGGTGTTTCCCTGACTGACAGAGAGTGTTTCCCTGACTGACAGAGGGTGTTTCCCTGACTGACAGAGAGTGTTTCCCTGACTGACAGAGAGTGTTTCACTGACGGACAGAGAGTGTTTCACGGACTGACAGAGAGTGTTTCACGGACTGACAGAGAGTGTTTCACTGACTGACAGAGAGTGTTTCACTGACTGAAAGAGAGTGTTTCCCTGACTGACAGAGAGTGTTTCCCTGACTGACAGAGAGTGTTTCACTGACTGACAGAGAGTGTTTCCCTGACTGACAGAGGGTGTTTCCCTGACTGACAGAGAGTGTTTCCCTGACTGACAGAGAGTGTTTCACTGACTGACAGAGAGTGTTTCCCTGACTGACAGAGAGTGTTTCTCTGACTGACAGAGAGTGTTTCCCTGACTGACAGAGAGTGTTTCCCTGACTGACAGAGAGTGTTTCACTGACTGACAGAGAGTGTTTCCCTGACTGACAGAGAGTGTTTCACTGACTGACAGAGAGTGTTTCCCTTACTGACAGAGAGCGTTTCACTGACTGACAGAGAGTGTTTCCCTGACTGACAGAGAGTGTTTCACTGACTGACAGAGAATGTTTCACTGACTGACAGAGAGTGTTTCACTGACTGACAGAGAGTGTTTCCCTGACTGACAGAGAGTGTTTCCCTGACTGACAGAGAGTGTTTCCCTGACTGACAGAGAGTGTTTCACTGACTGACAGAGAGTGTTTCCCTTACTGACAGAGAGCGTTTCACTGACTGACAGAGAGTGTTTCCCTGACTGACAGAGAGTGTTTCCCTGACTGACAGAGAGTGTTTCCCTGACTGACAGAGAGTGTTTCACTGACTGACAGAGAGTGTTTCCCTTACTGACAGAGAGCGTTTCACTGACTGACAGAGAGTGTTTCACGGACTGACAGAGAGTGTTTCCCTGACTGACAGAGAGTGTTTCACTGACTGACAGAGAGTGTTTCACTGACTGACAGAGAGTGTTTCACTGACTGACAGAGAGTGTTTCACTGACTGACAGAGAGTGTTTCCCTGACTGACAGAGAGTGTTTCCCTGACTGACAGAGAGCGTTTCACTGACTGACAGAGAGTGTTTCCCTGACTGACAGAGAGTGTTTCACTGACTGACAGAGAGTGTTTCCCTGACTGACAGAGAGTGTTTCACTGACTGACAGAGAGTGTTTCACTGACTGACAGAGAGTGTTTCACTGACTGACAGAGAGCGTTTCACTGACTGACAGAGAGTGTTTCACTGACTGACAGAGAGTGTTTCCCTGACTGACAGAGAGTGTTTCACTGACTGACAGAGAGTGTTTCACTGACTGACAGAGAGTGTTTCACTGACTGACAGAGAGTGTTTCACTGACTGACAGAGAGTGTTTCCCTGACTGACAGAGACTGTTTCACTGACTGACAGAGAGTGTTTCCCTGACTGACAGAGAGTGTTTCACTGACTGACAGAGAGTGTTTCCCTGACTGACAGAGAGTGTTTCCCTGACTGACAGAGAGTGTTTCCCTGACTGACAGAGAGTGTTTCCCTGACGGACAGAGAGTGTTTCCCTGACTGACAGAGAGTGTTTCACTGACGGACAGAGAGTGTTTCACTGACTGACAGAGAGTGTTTCCCTGACTGACAGAGAGTGTTTCACTGACTGACAGAGAGTGTTTCACTGACTGACAGAGAATGTTTCACTGACTGACAGAGAGTGTTTCACTGACTGACAGAGAGTGTTTCCCTGACTGACAGAGAGTGTTTCACTGACTGACAGAGAGTGTTTCACTGACTGACAGAGAGTGTTTCACTGACTGACAGAGAGTGTTTCCCTGACTGACAGAGGGTGTTTCCCTGACTGACAGAGAGTGTTTCCCTGACTGACAGAGAGTGTTTCCCTGACTGACAGAGGGTGTTTCCCTGACTGACAGAGAGTGTTTCCCTGACTGACAGAGAGTGTTTCACTGACGGACAGAGAGTGTTTCACGGACTGACAGAGAGTGTTTCACGGACTGACAGAGAGTGTTTCACTGACTGACAGAGAGTGTTTCACTGACTGAAAGAGAGTGTTTCCCTGACTGACAGAGAGTGTTTCCCTGACTGACAGAGAGTGTTTCACTGACTGACAGAGAGTGTTTCCCTGACTGACAGAGGGTGTTTCCCTGACTGACAGAGAGTGTTTCCCTGACTGACAGAGAGTGTTTCACTGACTGACAGAGAGTGTTTCCCTGACTGACAGAGAGTGTTTCACTGACTGACAGAGAGTGTTCCCCTGACTGACAGAGAGTGTTCCCCTGACGGACAGAGAGTGTTTCCCTGACTGACAGAGAGTGTTTCACTGACTGACAGAGAGTGTTTCACTGACTGACAGAGAGTGTTTCCCTGACTGACAGAGAGTGTTTCACTGACTGACAGAGAGTGTTTCCCTGACTGACAGAGAGTGTTTCACTGACTGACAGAGAGTGTTTCCCTGACTGACAGAGAGTGTTTCCCTGACTGACAGAGAGTGTTTCCCTGACTGACAGAGAGTGTTTCCCTGACGGACAGAGAGTGTTTCCCTGACTGACAGAGAGTGTTTCACTGACGGACAGAGAGTGTTTCACTGACTGACAGAGAGTGTTTCCCTGACTGACAGAGAGTGTTTCACTGACTGACAGAGAGTGTTTCACTGACTGACAGAGAATGTTTCACTGACTGACAGAGAGTGTTTCACTGACTGACAGAGAGTGTTTCCCTGACTGACAGAGAGTGTTTCACTGACTGACAGAGAGTGTTTCACTGACTGACAGAGAGTGTTTCACTGACTGACAGAGAGTGTTTCCCTGACTGACAGAGGGTGTTTCCCTGACTGACAGAGGGTGTTTCCCTGACTGACAGAGAGTGTTTCCCTGACTGACAGAGGGTGTTTCCCTGACTGACAGAGAGTGTTTCCCTGACTGACAGAGAGTGTTTCACTGACGGACAGAGAGTGTTTCACGGACTGACAGAGAGTGTTTCACGGACTGACAGAGAGTGTTTCACTGACTGACAGAGAGTGTTTCACTGACTGAAAGAGAGTGTTTCCCTGACTGACAGAGAGTGTTTCCCTGACTGACAGAGAGTGTTTCACTGACTGACAGAGAGTGTTTCCCTGACTGACAGAGGGTGTTTCCCTGACTGACAGAGAGTGTTTCCCTGACTGACAGAGAGTGTTTCACTGACTGACAGAGAGTGTTTCCCTGACTGACAGAGAGTGTTTCCCTGACTGACAGAGAGTGTTTCACTGACGGACAGAGAGTGTTTCACTGACTGACAAAAGTGTTTCCCTGACTGACAGAGAGTGTTTCCCTGACTGACAGAGAGTGTTTCCCTGACTGACAGAGAGTGTTTCCCTGACTGACAGAGAGTGTTTCACTGACTGACAAGAGTGTTTCCCTGACTGACAGAGGGTGTTTCCCTGACTGACAGAGAGTGTTTCCCTGACTGACAGAGAGTGTTTCACTGACGGACAGAGAGTGTTTCACTGACTGACAGAGAGTGTTTCCCTGACTTACAGAGAGTGTTTCCCTGACTGACAGAGAGTGTTTCCCTGACTGACAGAGAGTGTTTCCCTGACTGACAGAGAGTGTTTCACTGACTGACAGAGAGTGTTTCCCTGACTGACAGAGAGTGTTTCCCTGACTGACAGAGAGTGTTTCCCTGACTGACAGAGAGTGTTTCCCTGACGGACAGAGAGTGTTTCCCTGACTGACAGAGAGTGTTTCCCTGACGGACAGAGAGTGTTTCACTGACTGACAGAGAGTGTTTCACTGACTGACAGAGAGTGTTTCCCTGACTGACAGAGAGTGTTTCACTGACTGACAGAGAGTGTTTCCCTGACTGACAGAGAGTGTTTCCCTGACTGACAGAGAGTGTTTCCCTGACGGACAGAGAGTGTTTCACTGACTGACAGAGAGTGTTTCCCTGACTGACAGAGAGTGTTTCCCTGACTGACAGAGAGTGTTTTCCTGACTGACAGAGAGTGTTTTCCTGACTGACAGAGAGTGTTTCCCTGACTGACAGAGAGTGTTTCACTGACTGACAGAGAGTGTTTCCCTGACTGACAGAGAGTGTTTCCCTGACTGACAGAGAGTGTTTCCCTGACTGACAGAGAGTGTTTCACTGACTGACAGAGAGTGTTTCCCTGACTGACAGAGAGTGTTTCCCTGACTGACAGAGAGTGTTTCACTGACTGACAGAGAGTGTTTCACTGACTGACAGAGAGTGTTTCACTGACTGACAGAGAGTGTTTCACTGACTGACAGAGAGTGTTTTCCTGACTGACAGAGAGTGTTTCACTGACTGAAAGAGAGTGTTTCCCTGACTGACAGAGAGTGTTTCACTGACTGACAGAGAGTGTTTCACTGACTGACAGAGAGTGTTTCACTGACTGACAGAGAGTGTTTCCCTGACTGACACAGAGTGTTTCACTGACTGACAGAGAGTGTTTCACTGACTGACAGAGAGTGTTTCACTGACTGACAGAGAGTGTTTCACTGACTGACAGAGAGTGTTTCACTGACGGACAAGAGGAGAGGGGTTCGAGTATTAACCAGTATTAACTCATGGAAATCACGAAAACAGCGTTCGTAAATATATTTTGTTTGAGATCCAGTTTTCATTTGCTGAGTTTATAATAATGAAACTTTCCCCCAAAGTGTTGTTTCATGTGATTCGCGTATATAGTGTATGAGTATTTAATGAGTAGGTGTATTATTGCCACATGTGTTTATGAGAACTTGTATCTGTACAGGGACTCTCTCAGCGCCCCACCATTGGGGAGTCCACGTCTATTAAACCAGAGTACATGATGACGGGAAGTGGCCGTTTTGTCATTTCCGCTGATTACTGGATCTCAGAGGCCATTAGGAGCCCGGCAGCACCGAGCACGCCTGGTCACGGCGTCGGCCACTCATGAAAGGCAACCATCGGTCAGCTTTGTAGACAAAACAGACATGTGAATCAAATTAAGTAACACAAGTTTTGTCATTAATAATAGTCTGTGTGTGTGTGTGTGTGTGTGTGTCTGTCTGTCTGTCTGTCTGTCTGTCTGTGTTAGTGTGTGTGTCTGTGTGTGTGTGCATGTATGCATGTTGACTGAGTTTGTACATTATTTCTGAATCGGTTTGTACGTGTTTGACTAAATCGGTATATAATGTTTGACTCGGCTTGCGTATGTTTGATTAAGTATGTACATAATGTTTGACAGGATTTGTACAGCTTTGACCGAGTCTGTACATGCATCACAATGTTGACCCAGGAAAACGATGAATGTGTTTGCATAATATAGCTTTCATCCACGCCGAATGTTAACAACCTCCCTGGCATCTTTAGGTACACATTTGACTTACTTTATATGTTCGCTGGCCTGAAATCATGCGATTGATTTAGTGATTGTTTAAGTGGAGTTTATACCAGGACTGGATGCTACAACACATTGATAAAGGGCTGCATGCTGGTGAGATATTTATGGCGCGTGAGTCTGGTCCAGTGAACCTCTTCATGCCGACTTCCCTCAAGTGTGCAGTTCAATAGTAAGAACAACAGGGGTTGAACGTGAAACTGCTTTACAGCTTTTCCTTTTCACGTTTTCAGGCTTTTCCGATTTGCCAGATGTGCCAGCAAGAAATAAACCCGCCCTACCCACATCATATAACCACGGCAGGAAGGCAGTGTTCAGACTGTATGTTGAGACTACATTGACTGCCGCGCACTCTCTTCCACGTGGATGAACCACGCCCTCGGTGGGTTGATGTTAGTGTCAGTCGGGAAGATGCTGTGTATTCAATACGGACATGGCGCCAGCTACACTTACATTGACATTGCAGGTTTGGAACATCCACACAGATGGAAAGACTTGTACTGGCATCAAATAAATTGTAAACGTTATTCTCAAAGACCTTCATGACGTTGTTGAGGAGCACGTGTCTTCACTCCCTGTCGAAATGAATCCATGTATTAATGTGCATCTATAGTTATTAATTAAATTAAATTTACAATATAATGCAGACTTTTCATCTATGATGTGAGTACTCGGTCCATGAATCAGTCTATTTCAAGGAAGGTTAATGGCTCTAGGAGCTGGACAGATGTATCTTCTTCATGACAGACCCGTGAACATCCGGGGTAGAATAGGTCTTCAGCAACCGATGCTTTCCGTAAAAGGCGACTATAATTGTCGTAGGAGACGCGATGGGATCGGGTGGTCAGGCTCGCTGACTTGGTTGATGCATGTCATCGTATCCCAATTGCGTGGATCGATGCTCATGATGTCAATCACTGGCTTATCTGGTCCAGACTCGATTATTTACAGACCGCCGTCATATAGCTGGAATATTGCTGAGTGGGGCGTTAAACAACAAATAAACAAACAAACTCATGACATGTTCGGCATGGACTGTCTATTTGAACACAACGAATTGTCGTGGCTGTGGCCCTTTGAATGTTGACCATGACATGCCCCTATGACTTCTGAGTCAAAATATGTCTACCTGTGGTATGTCTACCTGTGTAGTGGGCAGGTATTTATTATGACTACATGTGTGTTTGGCAGGTATTTGTTAGGTCTACCTGTGTGGTGGGCAGGTATTTGTTACGTCTACCTGTGTGGTGGGCAGGTATTTCTTAGGTCTACCTGTGTGGTGGGCGGGTATTTGTTGGGTCTAACTGTGTGTTGGGCAGGTATTTGTTAGGTCTACCTGTGTAGTGGGCAGGTATTTGTTAGGTCTATCTGTGTGGTGGGAAGGTATTTGTTACGTCTACCTCTGTGTTTAACAGGTATTTGTTACGTCTACCTGTGTGGTGGGCAGGTATTTGTTACGTCTACCTGTGTGGTGGGAAGGTATTTGTTACGTCTACCTGTTTGGTGGGCAGGTATTTGTTACGTCTACCTGTGTTTTGGGCAGGTATTTGTTACGTCTACCTGTGTGGTGGGAAGGTATTTGTTACGTCTACCTCTGTGGTGGGCAGGTATTTGTTACGTCTACCTGTGTGGTGGGCAGGTATTTGTTACGTCTACCTGTGTGTTAGGCAGGTATTTGTTACGTCTACCTGTGTGGTGGGCAGGTATTTGTTACGTCTACCTCTGTGTTGGGCAGGTATTTGTTACGTCTACATGTGTGGTGGGCAGGTATTTGTTACGTCTACCTGTGTGTTGGACAGGTATTTGTTACGTCTACCTGTGTGGTGGGCAGGTATTTGTTACGTCCACCTGTGTGGTGGGAAGGTATTTGTTAGGTTTACCTCTGTGGTGGGCAGCTATTTGTTACGTCTACCTGTGTGGTGGGCAGGTATTTGTTACGTCTACCTGTGTGTTGGGCAGGTATTTGTTACGTCTACCTGTGTGTTGGGCAGGTATTTGTTACGTCTACCTGTGTGGTGGGCAGGTATTTGTTAGGTCTACCTGTGTGGTGGGCAGGTATTTGTTACGTCTACCTCTGTGGTGGGCAGGTATTTGTTAGGTCTACCTGTGTGGTGGGCAGGTATTTGTTAGGTCTACCTCTGTGTTAGGCAGGTATTTGTTACGTCTACCTGTGTGGTGGGAAGGTATTTGTTACGTCTACCTGTGTGGTGGGCAGGTATTTGTAACGTCTACCTGTGTTTAGTGGGCAGGTTTTTGTTACGTCTACCTGTGTGGTGGGCAGGTATTTGTTACGTCTACCTGTGTGATGGGCAGGTATTTGTTACGTCTACCTCTGTGGTGGGCAGGTATTTGTTAACTCTACCTGTGTGGTGGGCAGGTATTTGTTACGTCTACCTGTGTAGTGGGCAGATATTTGTTACGTCTACCTGTGTTTTGGGCAGGTATTTGTTACGTCTACCTGTGTGGTGGGCAGGTATTTGTTACGTCTACCTGTGTGGTGGGCAGGTATTTGTTAGGTCTACCTGTGTGGTGGGCAGGTATTTGTTACGTCTACCTGTGTGGTGGGAAGGTATTTGTTACGTCTACCTGTGTGGTGGGCAGGTATTTGTTAGGTCTACCTGTGTGGTGGGCAGGTATTTGTTACGTCTACCTGTGTGGTGGGCAGGTATTGGTTAGGTCTACCTGTGTGGTGGGCAGGTATTTATTAGGTCTACCTGTGTGGTGAGCAGGTATTTGTTACGTCTACCTGTGTGGTGGGCAGGTATTTGTTACGTCTACCTGTGTGGTTGGCAGGTGTTTGTTACGTCTACCTTTGTGGTGGGCAGGTATTTGTTACGTCTACCTCTGTGTGGTGGGCAGGTATTTGTTACGTCTACCTTTGTGGTTGGCAGGTATTTGTTACGTCTACCTGTGTGGTGGGCAGGTATTTGTTACGTCTACCTGTGTAGTGGGCAGGTATTTATTATGACTACATGTGTGTTTGGCAGGTATTTGTTAGGTCTACCTGTGTGGTGGGCAGGTATTTGTTACGTCTACCTGTGTGGTGGGCAGGTATTTCTTAGGTCTACCTGTGTGGTGGGCAGGTATTTGTTAGGTCTAACTGTGTGTTGGGCAGGTATTTGTTAGGTCTACCTGTGTGGTGGGCAGGTATTTGTTAGGTCTATCTGTGTGGTAGGAAGGTATTTGTTACGTCTACCTCTGTGTTTGGCAGGTATTTGTTACGTCTACCTGTGTGGTGGGCAGGTATTTGTTACGTCTACCTGTGTGGTGGGAAGGTATTTGTTACGTCTACCTGTTTGGTGGGCAGGTATTTGTTAGGTCTACCTGTGTTTTGGGCAGGTATTTGTTACGTCTACCTGTGTGGTGGGAAGGTATTTGTTACGTCTACCTCTGTGGTGGGCAGGTATTTGTTACGTCTACCTGTGTGGTGGGCAGGTATTTGTTACGTCTACCTGTGTGTTAGGCAGGTATTTGTTACGTCTACCTGTGTGGTGGGCAGGTATTTGTTACGTCTACCTCTGTGTTGGGCAGGTATTTGTTACGTCTACATGTGTGGTGGGCAGGTATTTGTTACGTCTACCTGTGTGTTGGGCAGGTATTTGTTACGTCTACCTGTGTGGTGGGCAGGTATTTGTTACGTCCACCTGTGTGGTGGGAAGGTATTTGTTAGGTCTACCTCTGTGGTGGGCAGGTATTTGTTACGTCTACCTGTGTGTTGGGCAGGTATTTGTTACGTCTACCTGTGTGTTGGGCAGGTATTTGTTACGTCTACCTGTGTGGTGGGCAGGTATTTGTTACGTCTACCTGTGTGGTGGGCAGGTATTTGTTACGTCTACCTGTGTGGTGGGCAGGTATTTGTTACGTCTACCTCTGTGGTGGGCAGGTATTTGTTAGGTCTACCTGTGTGGTGGGCAGGTATTTGTTAGGTCTACCTCTGTGTTAGGCAGGTATTTGTTACGTCTACCTGTGTGGTGGGAAGGTATTTGTTACGTCTACCTGTGTGGTGGGCAGGTATTTGTAACGTCTACCTGTGTGTAGTGGGCAGGTTTTTGTGACGTCTACCTGTGTGGTGGGCAGGTATTTGTTACGTCTACCTGTGTGATGGGCAGGTAATTGTTACGTCTACCTCTGTGGTGGGCAGGTATTTGTTACGTCTACCTGTGTGGTGGGCAGGTATTTGTTACGTCTACCTGTGTAGTGGGCAGGTATTTGTTACGTCTACCTGTGTTTTGGGCAGGTATTTGTTAGGTCTACCTGTGTGGTGGGCAGGTATTTGTTACGTCTACCTGTGTGGTGGGCAGGTATTTGTTGCGTCTACCTGTGTGGTGGGCAGGTATTTGTTACGTCTACCTGTGTGGTGGGCAGGTATTTGTTACGTCTACCTGTGTGGTGGGCAGGTATTTGTTACGTCTACCTGTGTGGTGGGCAGGTATTTGTTACGTCTACCTGTGTGGTTTGGCAGGTATTTGTTAGGTCTACCTGTGTAGTGGGCAGGTATTTGTTACGTCTACCTGTGTGGTGGGCACGTATTGGTTAGGTCTACCTGTGTGGTGGGCAGGTATTTGTTAGGTCTACCTGTGTGGTGAGCAGGTATTTGTTACGTCTACCTGTGTGGTGGGCAGGTATTTGTTACGTCTACCTGTGTGGTTGGCAGGTATTTGTTACGTCTACCTTTGTGGTGGGCAGGTATTTGTTACGTCTACCTGTGTGGTGGGCAGGTATTTGTTACGTCTACCTTTGTGGTGGGCAGGTATTTGTTACGTCTACCTGTGTGGTGGGCAGGTATTTGTTACGTCTACCTGTGTGGTGGGCAGGTATTTGTTACGTCTACCTGTGTGTAGTGGGCAGGTATTTGTTACGTCTACCTGTGTGGTGGGCAGGTATTTGTTACGTCTACCTGTGTGGTGGGCAGGTATTTGTTACGTCTACCTGTGTGGTGGGCAGGTATTTGTTACGTCTACCTGTGTGGTGGGCAGGTATTTGTTACGTACGTCTACCTGTGTGGTGGGCAGGTATTTGTTACGTCTACCTGTGTGGTGGGCAGGTATTTGTTACGTCTACCTGTGTGGTGGGCAGGTATTTGTTACGTCTGACTGTGTGTTGGGCAGGTATTTGTTACGTCTACCTGTGTGGTGGGCAGGTATTTGTTAGGTCTACCTGTGTGGTGGGCAGGTATTTGTTACGTCTACCTGTGTGGTGGGCAGGTATTTGTTACGTCTACCTGTGTGGTGGGCAGGTATTTGTTACGTCTACCTGTGTGGTGGGCAGGTATTTGTTACGTCTACCTGTGTGGTGGGCAGGTATTTTTTACGTCTACCTGTGTGGTGGGCAGGTATTTGTTACGTCTACCTGTGTGGTGGGCAGGTATTTGTTACGTCTACATGTGTGGTGGGCAGGTATTTGTTACGTCTACATGTGTGGTGGGCAGGTATTTGTTACGTCTACCTCTGTGGTGGGCAGGTATTTGTTACGTCTACCTCTGTGTGGTGGGCAGGTATTTGTTACGTCTACGTGTGTGGTGGGCAGGTATTTGTTACGTCTACATGTGTGGTGGGCAGGTATTTGTTACGTCTACATGTGTGGTGGGCAGGTATTTGTTACGTCTACCTCTGTGTGGTGGGCAGGTATGTAACATTGTTTTTCAGACATAACCCTTGACACTGCTTCATTCATGGTTGTTGGAAGAGTTATCAAGTATCAATATAGCAATGTCATATTTCTCAACAGAAGTCTTGTTATCTGTTAATTTGGTGGCTGTGCGGCGTGAGGTCTCTGCCATGTATCTGTGTCCACAGTTGCATGCTATCTCATACACACATCCCCGGGGGTTGGGGTGGACTGGACCCAAGAAACACCATGTAAACTCATTTGTCTATACTGACGACTCTTTCATGAGTAAAATGGGTTTCCCCGCACCGATACATACGACCAGTTTGATCTTTATCGCTGCTATACTATAGCTCTTGGTGCAGAACAATCTTAGATGACAAATTCACCTCTTCAAAATTTTCAGTTGAATTATTTATTAAGCTTTTCCGGAAACATTTGTTGGGTCTAAATTCTGGCATACGCATTTTTTAGATTCTTCTAGAAATACAGAAAGATTTATGAACCAAAACAAAAGACAACAATGCGCACGTAAAATCGCTGTAAAGCTGACCCTACGGACTTCCGCGAGCTTGTTCACCATGTAAATCCACGCAGCATATGTTATCTAATCTTGGCGGCCAATTTTTAATCATCCAAACAAGAAGAACATGAATATCGCTAAAATGGAACCGCAACCAGGTGAATGCAGGCTGCGATAGTCCCAGTATCATCCTTTCTGACATCACACAACACTCGCGCTTTCGGAACAACCTCGCATATTTCCGTAAAATGCGGCTCCATAAATATTATATCGAGTGGTGTCGTCAAGTGACATCCAAAACGGTTCTACCGTAATGTCGATCTCGGAACACTCACACCCAGTATCGAGCTACGAGCTACACACTGCGTGGAGTGTATATCTTTGAAAGGATGCATAAAAAAAGACATTGGCGTAGTGTAACCCGAGATACACAACATTGAGGAGGTAAGTTCATAATGTACTGTTTCCGGCAGGGGAAATCCAATTTTAAGCCAATCAGAATTCGCGTTAGAACGGATGTCAAACAACAACACTGTTTCCGTGAATGGCGGCGGAAACAAATCTGTATCGTAGACTACGCTTCAAACAAACTAAACACTAGTGCCATCTATGATTTGACGTAAGTACATCCAACTGATGAGAAAACGTGAGGCTTTGGCGGGATTAGTTCACAAATCTATTGAACTATTAGAACTATGTACATTGGTTCACTGTCCCGCCGAATGAATGTGAAGTGAACGATTCTAGTTCAGACATGTCTCAGAGTTAGAATATTCTGTTTGTGCAATGTGATATAAGAATACAGCAAATCTCTCTCTGACCTCTTGGGTTATCCACATTCAATGATTACGTGGTCAAGCGCAGATTGCATATTATGTATACCGGAAACTATCTCTATTACGCTGAACACTGTGCTTTGTGCAGCTCTTTAGCATAGTAGAAAGAACCACTTGCCTACCTCTCGGGAAGTTTGGCTCAACACCGGATTATCAACATACAGACCAGAGGTATCTGAGTAGTCACCATACTTTCAACACTGCAAGTTGTATCCATATATTGTATAGTGAATGCACAATTTATGATTGGCTTATTTTGTATGTTATATCAAACCCCAGTATAACGTACTTTTATGTACTAGTTTGCAACAACAGAGACAATCACAATATATCCAATGTTTATGGTATTTGTTATCACAGATTCTGTTTTGTCCACATTTATTTCATTCAGAGTGACATTTGCTGTTTCATGCCATTTATCACATATACATTTTGGCTCAAGTTTTATGCTCACTTCTCTCTAGACTTGTAGATCTATATAATTTTACCACAAATAAATTAATATGAAATGTATATTTATTTAGAGATTAGATTAAATCTACCTTGACATAATTTTCTTTCACACTCATATGTACACAAACCCACAGTCAGCAATGGTCAGTGTGTAGCATGGTGCCTGATCATGTCAAAACTAGTAAATCTACAGCTAAAGCATTAAGTTAATAGGATGTAATGATTAAAAAAAAGCATGAGACAGTGTTTTACATGACACACTATTGTGCATCAAATACACACAAACGTTTAGATTGGACACAGAAAAAGAATCTACTGTGTCCCATGGGACGCACAATAATAGTAATTGTTCCTATAGCGCATCAAGAGCCGTTTTGAATGTCTGTCATTTCATCCATCGATCATGACCACTGTCAACATGATCACTGACTCAATCCAGGCTCTAAAGTAATCATCAAAACCTACAGTATACCATACCTTTTCATTACTTAACTGGACCCTCGTATTGCCTGCCAGGACCCTTAAAGTTATTGTGGGTCCCCTGGACCCCCACTGTTAGGAGTTGTAAGATCCTGATAAAAGTCAATAGATCCTTGTCATAGACTTTATGTACAAAGATAACATTTAAAGAGATCCTAGATTCAAATACTATTGGTGCCATCCTCAAGGACCCCAGGACTACCCTTAATTTCAAATAATCAAATTATTTTTATGGCACCAGTACTTCTTGAAATAACATCCATTCTGCAGCGTCAGTTTGTTGATATGTGTGCCGTATCATGTATCGTGACCCTACTATCAGGGTATTTTTCTTGATTTAAATTAAGCTTTCTTAATCTAGAAATTGAGTGTGGATGACATCATACTGTACCAAGAAATTTATGAAAATGTAAACTTTATGATGTAAACTGCATTGAAACTGAGTGTCACTTTTTATTGTGTGTCCCCTGTATGGTAATTGTAGGCAGTTGACAAATTGTACCCCCAATCTATATTCAAGCTATGTCCTAACTTCAAGTATGATTGCCATAACATGATCTTATTTAAAAAGGATAAAAATGTAAAGGATAAAAATGAGACGTGCATGAACTTGTGGTCACACTGTTATTGTGATCTGTCACAACTGTGTTAAGAGTGGCAACTCCGAAAACATTATATTCACTGTATCCACTGTTTCTCCAGATTGTTGATGCGTGTATGACATATGCCAACATCCCTGGTCCCCAGCTGTAGGACACCAACTCAGTAGGACACCTACGTGATGGACACCAGCCAACAGGACACCACTTTCAACAGCTTGTCAAACAAGTACATCACAGAGTCGCCAGCGTTTAAGGGACAAATGGACAGGGTATGTTGAACAATTTATTACCAGCTGAAGGAAACAGGTCATGTATTCAGTGTTAGAAATTTGCACTAGTCCTGTAGTCCTTACGAACTCCCCAAAGTTAAGGTATCTTTAGGGCTAGGTGGAATTTGTCATTTTTAAGGGCTGTGCTATATGTTATCATTATAAAGACTAGTGGACTAAAACTGTTAGTTTCTACTGCTGTGTATTTATATTTCTCCTAAAGAAGGTCCCACTGCAGATATACTGATCTCTAGTCATGCTAATAATTTCATTTTTTCAGCAATACAAGGTGTCATTTTGAAAAGTGGGGGACCAGTTTCAAAAGAAACCAAGGAAACCAATACAGTCCAATCCAGTTATCTCGCATTTACCGATATCTTGAACCTACACTCCGCTCCCGCCACTCGCTTTATGTAAATGCATATGATTTTCCCGCTTATTTTCAAATTCGAGATAAAAAGACATTTCGCAATCTTGAAACTTTGGACTCGGTTCCAACTGTGACTTTACTGTAGAATTTTGTACCTATTTCTCAAAGCTGGTATTTACCACATTAACAATTTTGAGAAGCTTAAAGTAATCATCTTACATGGGTTGAGGACTTCTCCTAGTAACCAGAGTTAAGAAATGGTAGGCCTTCTCACGTACACGTTACGTCCGTGACTGGTTACATGCATATCTAGTTTTTTTCCCATACATCTAAGATCGCTGTAAAAGTACAGTGCAATTTGAATCAATTGTCCATCAATGATGTACTTATCTTTTAACCCAACTGTAGTGGTGTGTAGACGGGAGTAAGAGCATGGCCGCACTTCCTGTTTACACCATAAGTTTTAGTCAAAGTTGGATAAAAGAAATCAAAGTCGCGTAATGCTACTCACAATGTCCAAGCATTGAATTAATCAGCTTGAAGTGAGAGTGGCACATCCAACTAGACAGACCAAATAAAAATGAACTTCAGACGTAACATTATCACATTGTTGCTATATACTGTAAGCAATTCAGTGACCACGTGCCACCTAGACCGCATACCACGCACTCAGCTGTTGTTGATTTATGATTGCAGCTACTGATGGCTGCTATGCCTGATAAGATGGATGTACATGTACACATTATGTCAATCCTACATGTCATTACACTGTACATAATTTGTAACAATGGTTT